>NC_091136.1:53553268-54153268 GCF_041381155.1 Argopecten irradians
CTTCAGTAACATGTTTAATATTGGACACCATTTCAACAATAAGATATTCAGTTTACAGAAACCACATCACAATAGTAGCGATCTGCGGTTTTAAAGCTTTTTAAAAATATTACCGGGCTAGAAATAATGATAACGTAGCACACCAAAAAATGCAATATCTCGTGTAAGTCTGCACGAGTTACTTCCCATTACCACAATGGAATAAAGATTAAAAATAAGGGAGCTAACTCTTGTAATACTACATAAGAATATCATGTGCAGACAAACAGAATATATAAATTAATGCGTGTAGCCAAGAGATTTAACATGCTTGTTTTTCGCTTCATTGATAACATTCATAATTTATATAAATATCTATAAATTATAAATGTAACTATTCACGTGTAACATATTTATCCACTATTTGTACGAAATTTGCTAAGCATGTTATGATTTAATTTGTTAATGTAATTTATCCTGTTTATGATGAATCCTTTGTACTTTCGGAAGAAATAACGAGACTGATAATACTATTATAGTTAATAATATTAACACTCGTTTACAAACAAAAATACCCTTTAACATTCATAAAGCGTTTTGAAACATGTCTAACCAAGTTGAGATATCCAAATCATGATAGTAATAATTTTATATAGATAAATCAATTTCATTAATTTGCTTAGCCAGCTCTGAGTTTTATTAATGCGAAATCCAATAAGAGGAACATTTATTAATTAATACAGAAAATATGATGTGATTCTCAGCTTTAGATTGTACATCATATCGTAGAGCATATAAATCACTACCCTGGAGATTTCACTACCCTGGAGATTTCACTACCCTGGAGATTTAGATGAAAGTGAACTGAGCATCCATTTACATGTTGTTATTAGCTTTACTTTACTTTATCAAAAACAAATCATTACAACAAATTGGTAGGGACCACACAAGGATTAAGAAAAATATGAGCTGATGTCTACCAGTGAAAAACCGAAACTGAGGAGATCTCGAATTTTCATAAAGGAGAGAAAAGGAAGACGATGTTGGTGGAAACACAGGCGTCTGCATCTGGTTTTGGAAAAATAAAATATCCTTCCCTACTATATGATAGCAAGGATTTATAAGTATACGTCCTTGATGATAGGTTATTATTAGATTTTTATCAAACCAGAAGCAGACGCCTGTGGTGGAAATAAAGGATCCTGATGTACAGTGTATTATATAAAAGACATCACAGTTAATATTTATATAACTGTATGTATCGGCAAGCGTTGGTCTGGTCTAAAACTATCGTGCTATATTTTTGACATACATATTTTCATAAATATTACTCGTGCATTGTACTTAATTTACATGCTTTGTGAGTGTAAACAGAATCCCTAAGAATATGACGTCGTTGTATGTTATATTCATGTACTAACTCGACTCTGTATTTAAGGCTTTTTGTTTGTTCCAACAGTTCTCTGGCTATAGTGAGCCAAAACGATTTTCTAAAAATAAACATAATGCAATATGCATTTCAAAATAACATACTGAAAATCTAAAAAATCTAATTATAAAAGTTGTACACAAACCTTGCACGCTAGTACAATCCCAAATTCTTATCCAACCATGAAAGGCACATATCCACCATACTAAATAACACCCATAATTAAGTTGTAATAACGAATGTAATCAAGCAGTGCGTGTGTCACTGTGTGTACGCGTGTGAAAACGTGGGCGGTAAGATATAGTCTGTATTCCGCTAAATTAATATAGCGCGTGACGAATCACGTAGGAGCACTCCTATAAATTCCAGATTTTACCGCAAAAATGTCAGCCCATTTAAATATTCAAATCATCGAATATGGAAACTAAATATTCAAATCATCGAATATGAAAACTAAATGTTCAGTCGCATTCTTAGTAAAACCAAGAACACTAAATTGGACTTTTTGATTCATGTATGAAATAATATTTAAATAGTTCAATGTAAGAAAATCTGTAATTAAATATTGCTATTTAGATACGCATGTCGTGTACTCCTATTGGTTCTTGTAAGGTAAATGTTGTTTACACCTAAAGTTAATTTACAGCATGACGACAGCTAAAAAAGATTGTGTCCGCAATACTGGAGAATAGGTGATCATATGTGTCGCATTTCAAAATCATTAACAATCTCCAAGATTGTTTGTTATCGCTGAATAGCTAAGGGGTAACTAAAAGTTGCTTTACAAGTTCTATCAAGTCATTGCTTTAGTGCCGTTTCTTGATAACCTCTTGCCATTTGAAAAAAAAAATGCGAGGGTAACTGTTAGTAGTCTATTGCATTTTATTGAATTTGATTACACGCCAATTTTTTCCTGTCTCCCCTCCTTTCACTTACCGCTATCGGTTTCCAAATCAATTTATTTTTACTTCAAAAATAATTTATATAAGGCTATTTTAAACTTGAGATTATTTATGACAGTTCCGGCATTTTGTCATCTGATTCTCCGCCCCAGTTATTAGAATCGCCTTTCCGGAAGCAAGTTTCGCTTGGTTTGCAGTGAGGGGAAAAGTGAAACCAGGCAGCAAACGCCGGCGAAATTACACAGTACATTTAGGTAAGTTTGTAGGTTCGTCATCATTAGAGGAACATCTGTGATGATCTGCCGTAGCTAGGGCCTGGCAACATCACTGTCTACAGCTTGACGCGGAACGCACGCATACACAGCGGTGTGTATTAGTAAGTCTGTACATAAATCGAGCTCCGTGAACATCGATCGCTGTTGCGTATTGGCCTATGTGTTCTGCAGTCAACTGTAGCGAACAGAGTTGAAAGGGCGCAGGTCGGACACTATTTGCATTTGGACGTACAGGTTATCACTGCTATTTTTCAGGAAAACCTCACCATGTTCGGATTTAAAAGTGGTGGCACCAGGACTGTCACGACCAGCTATTCGTCTGGAGGTGGCCCCGTGCAGACCACGACCAAGACCTTCCGATATGGAGACGATGGTCCCGGGATGGATATTGGCTCTGGTGAAAATGGTGGGACCGACATCAACATCGGTTTCGGCAACAGGTTTGGTGGAATGGGTAATTACAAATTTAACATAGGAGGAGGCAGAGCTGGGGGCTGTGGTAGAGCCAGCTCCCAAAGACCTGCCGTTTCCGGCAGAGCCAGTCGTAAGGAGAAGAAAAACCCTTTTGCAGGTGTACTGAATCAGAATTATGACGAAATTAAGGCCAAATGTTTGGCAGAAGGTATTCTGTTTGAGGATCCAGAGTTTGAAGCCTGTGATGAATCCATTTTCTTCAGCAAAAAACCAAGTCGACCATTTGAGTGGAAACGTCCCACAGTAAGTATACCCCCTCTGGAGCCCCACTAGTTGCAGAAATACTTCCAATAACTTCACTCTTACATAGCTTTTGTGAATTAGAGTGAGTAGACGGAACAGGCTGATTGTATACATGTATAAGACACCAATGATATCTGTACCGGTATATGATATGATGTGCAAAATAAATAGATATGCTTATTATTATTAACAAGTATTTATGGTTTATGCTAAATAAGGCCTAATGTATTCTTATTTCAGAAGAACACATACAAATTTGCCTTGAATGGCAAAACGTGTTAGGGTGGGGTTATTCAGGTGTACTGGGCATAGGTGTATTACTATATACAATTACACAACTCTACCTGTATTGTAGGTTTGCCTGTGGGTTAGCTCTCCAGCAATACTTTCCCTGTTGTTCTGAAAGCTCAGATTATTTTGTTATCAGGAAAAACAAGTCTAGTTCAGCATAATAGTGTGTAGGAGATCACCAATCTTTATGTACATTACCCTGTGTCAGCGGTAATTAAACCACAAGGCTGAGGTCACGGTAGAGTGGTTTATGAATGTATTCCACTATACAGGTAATGTTTTCACCTGTGAATGTTTACAACCTAGCAGGCGGGCACATGCCTCGTAAAGGTTAACATTTTGACCGGTATGATATATATGTTTACCTGTCATTCTACCTCTCTATTGACAACACACACAATGTCTTTATTATGGAAAGTATATCAGTCTCAGCCTTGGATAGAACAGACTGGAGATGTATTAATATTACTGACATGTTACGTGCATTGATTATCACTTCCATATAAGGCCATGTCCTTTTTACATTTACATTCTCTTCACGTAAACTTGAGTGATATGGCACTTTACTAATAGCTATATGAAATGATAAAAAATGATAATATTTTCTTCTGAGAACACAAATTTAATATATGGATATATAGTTAAAGGACGTTATTGCATACATTAATCGCTTACATGCTTAAAAAGTTAAGGATTAAGAAACATTTTTTTTCAATTTTCTAATAACTTTTTTTTTTTAAACTGCTGATCTAAGAATATTCCCATATTTGAATATAGATGCACGGTTTGTGTTCTGATCGATTAAGTACCTGGTAGATTGAAGCTCTACATGTAACCAGCCATTCAACACCTGTGCAATATATACTCTACAACTGAATTCATGATTATTGTTGGTTGTAAAAATACCAATGAATCTGACGATAATCTTCAATATACTGTACAGCTGTCACAAAGGAATCTAGAGAGCTATGCTTTAAGAGTAAAAACAAAACTTTTTGTATTTTGATAAACTGCTGTAAACCGTCACTTCAGAAAAATAAGATGTTATTAGTTATAATTATAATAATGATGATGATGAAAAATGTCTTTTTAATGGGATCACTAAATGGAAAGCAACATGTTCAAATGAACAAAAAAAAAACCCTGTTTATAATATATATTCTTGAAAGTCTTCAATATTGCTCAATAGACATAACCCAAACATCTATGTGAGCTGTAGCCTGCCTGTAGTATAGGGCAGTTGTTTGGTGCTGTGAGGGTTCCAGGGTTTCCTTGGTAATCAAGTGTTGCCATGTGAGATAATGAATTCTGTTCGCCATTAAGATAATTGTATATCCAAACTCTGTGTACTCCTGGGGTCCCTGGCCTGCTTTCTTGCCCTTTGAGCTCATGTAGAGATCTAGAGCTCTTGTATTTTGGATTTATATGTATGGAGAGGTAATCACTACTAATATGAGACTGATGTAGCAGAATCAAACATTTAAAGTTATTGGGTAATTGATAGGAGGTCCCATACTGTTCATCATCTACTGACATCTAGGCGCTGAGTTATTGTGTTAGTGGTCATATATAAATAATTATGTGGGTTGTAGAGTAGGTTAACATATAGATAGTGTTAGTCCTAGCTAGGTTCAACTGACAATGTCTTATTTGGTCAAACAGCCAAAATTATATAATGCCTTGTATATATACAGTGACACCTGTCTAATCCAACACCAAGAGGAAACATCTCTTAATTTGGTCGGATTAGACATGGTGCCAGAAAAGTTTGATATTGTTGTTGACTATTGTTGTTCACAAGAACACTACAGTACTAGTACAGTGTTGGATATGACAGAATGTTGGAAATGTCAGGGATCAGATAAGACAGGTTTCACTGAAGTGTGTAGCCCTTTTCTGACATGGTTTATACTTTAAAAGTGATGTTTTGTAGTTGAAATCATGGGTGGCGAAGTTCAAAGTCAATTTGTGATAATTTGATATTTTTTATGGTGAATAGTCATAAATATCTAGGCAATTAAAAAACTCACACAAATGATGCCATATTGATGATTATATCAAGTTGTTTGCTGTCCTCGAACATGCAAATTGAACTTGTTTTTTGTTGTCATTAGTTTGATGGGATGAACAACCTAATACATTGCGGTTTCCTCTGACGTAGGCTCTTGTTGTACTTCACTTTTATACCATATCGCTGACCACTTTGAACTCCTTAACCACGCCTAACAATACTTCTTTTATTTTTCTCTAGTATCAACTTCAAGTTTAGGGCAAGATGTCATGCATTAGTCATACATGTAGAATCATATATGTAGCATGTATATTTAGTGTTTCATTATCTCAAGGTAAAACATTGTAAGTTCACAAATTACCATTTGAATCTTTAAAAGTTGAATTACATATAATTCATATTATATGAATTAGCTATGAATTATTGTGAATAGTCGTTAAGACAGTTTAACAACACTACATAGTTATTGTCTTTATTTGTAATAATAAAATGTCTGGATTATTTGAAGCTGATGATGTTTTATTAGTCCCAATATCAAGGTCATTGGTATCACCCATATTTATATATAAACATGCTGTTGTATTAACTGTAGAATATTAATTGTTGTATTCTCATAGATCAATCTTGAGCACAGTATACTGTATATCTGATATTTAAGCAGACTAGAACAAAATCAATTAGCCGTCACATTTCAGTTGGACAGAATTAGATTACTTTGTGATAAATGAGCTAAGACATCTCAATACTATTTCATTACTTCTCTTAGTTGCACTTTTTAATACAGAGTTGCTTATTTAAAGACATGTCCTAATATTAAAACAAATACAGATATATATCTAGTATGATAAAGTGAAGGGATGGTCATTGTTACTAGACAACCAGAGTATTCGTTTAGGTCTGTCTGTCACAACGTATTCATTATAACACATACTTACGTATAGCCTACTAGGATATAGGATATCACTACACAAACAGTAAATAATCAGTAATCATGACAGTAAATGTTGATTGTTAAGACATTATGTTTTACAATTATGTGAACTCTGACTCGCTGATTGACTAACATATATATGTGTTTTATAGTGCTAGAAAAGATGCATAAACATTTATGACACTACACTTTATCAGGTTTGCACTGGATATTCTGTAAAGGGGGTCCTTCTCAAATAAAATGGAGTTCCCCAAATGTAATTGGAAGGGAGTTTCAGAAAAAAGCATGGTCCTTATAGGGACAGCATGAATGCAAACCCTGATTGTGTATTGTTGGTGTTGGTGGAAAGAATCTACCACAAGGAAATTGACCTGTCTGTCATCAGAAGGTAAAAACTTCCACATGTTCAATATAAACCTAAACTACTTCCTCATACCAATTATAGACAACCTGCACCTGGCCCACATGTACAGTGTTAAAAGTGCACATTTATCTTAAATACTGGAGAAACATTCCACATGTAATCTCATCATCCATGGTACAAATATTTACATACACTATGTGAGGGCAGATTTCACCAATAGACATTTACAAAAACAGATGGTTGTACAGTCCGATATCCCTGGCTCCAGGTGTCTTACTTTGTGTGTATTTCTGATCCACTTTTTTGTTTCCTACAATAACACGGATTGACATAATTAGAGACCTTATTATAGTTCCAATTCATTCCTTGTGTTTTGGCAGCTTGTCCTTGTACCAAATAATTGTTAGGTTAATAAGGAACATTTTAGAGAGTTGTGTCTTCTATCTAGATCTGTTCCACCTTCAGTTTATCTGGAGGAAGCTAGATACAGGGTTATCACAGTTTGTGTGTAAGGCCTCAGAAAGTTCCTGTTCCTCATCTCACACTGATGGTACAATACTCAGATTTGTGGAATGCAGTCAGGATCAGCTCACAGATGTGTTTCTAAGTACAGTTTAACTTTAGTTGAGCATGTAGTAATTTCATTATATATCTTCTAACTACAGTAAGACATCATCAGGACCATGCATGGTGTTGGTAAGCACAGTCTTGTCTGTTCATCTAAATGGAGTGTAAGACAGTACTGGTAGTTTAATTTTTTAATATGTTCTGCAATAGGTGCAATATAAAAATGATAACTGTATGGTATAGAAATGAAAGTAGCCTTCCTTTGATTTGTGAGTTAAAATGACATTTTCTATTAGGGATATAAAGTATGTTACAACACTAACTTTGCATCTTAATGTGTCGAAGAGGACGTTTTTGATTTCCGTTTATTTTTGGGTTCTATCAAGTAATACCAACATCTAATTATATAAGGAGTCATGATCAGCTGTTGGAAGATTAGATATATATACCATATTTCAATGGCATAGTCAGGACATTCTGACACTATTAGGACAGGGGTACACTCACTAACAAAGTTACATGTTTCCTTTGTCTGCAATTTGCAGAAATCATACCAACATATTGCCAAAATTTGGGTAATTGTGTGCTGTGATTGATGTGCATTTGTTTAATGAAGAATAAAATGAAAGGTAATCAGCATTGCCCTGTTCTGTGTATTACTCTAAATGTCTGGCAGTAATACAAATGTGGATTGCTTTTGTAGAGGTTACATATATATGTATGAAAAAAAACCCACATAGTTTACCCAATTATATAGTCACCATATTTAAAATTGTTGTAAGGGGCAGTAGACAGTGACTGTTGTTGGGGGCAGTAGACAGTGACTATTGTAGTAGATAGTGACTGTTGTAGGGGGCAGTAGACAGTGACTGTAGATAGTGACTGTTGTAGGGGGCAGTAGACAGTGACTGTTGTTGGGGGGCAGTAGACAGTGACTGTTGTAGGGGGCAGTAGACAGTGACTATTGTAGTAGATAGTGACTGTTGTAGGGGGCAGTAGACAGTGACTGTAGATAGTGACTGTTGTAGGGGGCAGTAGACAGTGACTGTTGTTGGGGGGCAGTAGACAGTGACTGTTGTAGGGGGCAGTAGACAGTGACTGTTGTAGGGAATAGTAGATGGTGACTGTTGTAGGGGGCAGTAGACAGTGACTGTTGTAGGGGACAGTAGATAGTGACTGTTGTAGGGGGCAGTAGACAGTGACTGTTGTAGGGGAAGATAGTAGATGGTGACTGTTGTAGGGGGCAGTAGACAGTGACTGTTGTAGGAAATAGTAGATGGTGACTGTTGTAGGGGGCAGTAGACAGTGACTGTTGTAGGGAATAGTAGATAGTGACTGTTGTAGGGGACAGTAGACAGTGACTGTTGTAGGGGGCAGTAGACAGTGATTGTTGTAGGGGACAGTAGACAGTGACTGTTGTAGGGAATAGTAGATGGTGACTGTTGTAGGGGGCAGTAGACAGTGACTGATGTAGGGGTCAGTAGACATTGACTGTTGTAGGGGACAGTAGACAGTGACTGTTGTAGGGAATAGTAGATGGTGACTGTTGTAGGGGGCAGTAGACAGTGACTGTTGTAGGGGACAGGTAGATAGTGACTGTTGTAGGGGGCAGTAGACAGTGACTGTTGTAGGGAATAGTAGATGGTGACTGTTGTAGGGGGCAGTAGACAGTGACTGTTGTAGGGAATAGTAGATGGTGACTGTTGTAGGGGGCAGTAGACAGTGACTGTTGTAGGGAATAGTAGATGGTGACTGTTGTAGGGGGCAGTAGACAGTGACCGTTGTAGGGAATAGTAGATAGTGACTGTTGTAGGGGACAGTAGACAGTGACTGTTGTAGGGGGCAGTACAGTGATTGTTGTAGGGGGCAGTAGACAGTGACTGATGTAGGGGGCAGTAGACAGTGACTGTTGTAGGGGGCAGTAGACAGTGACTGTTGTAGGGGGCAGTAGACAGTGACTGTTGTAGGGGGCAGTAGACAGTGACTGTTGTAGGGGGCAGTAGACAGACAGTGACTGTTGTAGGGGGCAGTAGACAGTGACTGTTGTAGGGGGCAGTAGACAGTGACTGTTGTAGGGGGCAGTAGACAGTGACTGTTGTAGAGGGCAGTAGACAGTGACTGTTGTAGGGGGCAGTAGACAGACAGTGACTGTTGTAGGGGGCAGTAGACAGTGACTATTGTAGTAGATAGTGACTGTTGTAGGGGGCAGTAGACAGTGACTGTAGATAGTGACTGTTGTAGGGGGCAGTAGACAGTGACTGTTGTTGGGGGGCAGTAGACAGTGACTGTTGTAGGGGGCAGTAGACAGTGACTGTTGTAGGGAATAGTAGTTGGTGACTGTTGTAGGGGGCAGTAGACAGTGACTGTTGTAGGGAATAGTAGATGGTGACTGTTGTAGGGGGCAGTAGACAGTGACTGTTGTAGGGGGCAGTAGACAGTGACTGTTGTAGGGGGCAGTAGACAGTGACTGTTGTAGGGGGCAGTAGACAGTGACTGTTGTAGGGGGCAGTAGACAGTGACTGTTGTAGGGAATAGTAGATGGTGACTGTTGTAGGGGGCAGTAGACAGTGACTGTTGTAGGGAATAGTAGATGGTGACTGTTGTAGGGGGCAGTAGACAGTGACTGTTGTAGGGGGCAGTAGACAGTGACTGTTGTAGGGGCAGTAGACAGTGACTGTTGTAGGGGGCAGCAGACAGACAGTGACTGTTGTAGGGGGCAGTAGACAGACAGTGACTGTTGTAGGGGGCAGTAGACAGTGACTGTTGTAGGGGACAGTAGACAGTGACTGTTGTAGGGGGCAGTAGACAGTGACTGTTGTAGGGGGCAGTAGACAGTGACTGTTGTAGGGAATAGTAGATAGTGACTGTTGTAGGGGGCAGTAGACAGTGACTGTTGTAGGGGGCAGTAGACAGTGACTGTTGTAGGGGGCAGTAGACAGTGACTGTTGTAGGGAATAGTAGTTGGTGAATGTTGTAGGGGGCAGTAGACAGTGACTGTTGTAGGGAATAGTAGATGGTGACTGTTGTAGGGGGCAGTAGACAGTGACTGTTGTAGGGGGCAGTAGATAGTGACTGTTGTAGGGGGCAGTAGACAGTGACTGTTGTAGGGAATAGTAGATGGTGACTGTTGTAGGGGGCAGTAGACAGTGACTGTTGTAGGGAATAGTAGATGGTGACTGTTGTAGGGGGCAGTAGACAGTGACTGTTGTAGGGAATTGTAGATGGTGACTGTTGTAGGGGGCAGTAGACAGTGACTGTTGTAGGGGACAGTAGATAGTGACTGTTGTAGGGGGGAGTAGACAGTGACTGTTGTAGGGGGCAGTAGACAGTGACTGTTGTAGGGGGCAGTAGACATTGACTGTTGTAGGGGGCAGTAGACAGTAGGGGCAGTAGACAGTGCTGTTGTAGAGGACAGTAGACAGTGACTGTTGTAGGGGGCAGTAGACAGTGGCTGTTGTAGGGAATAGTAGACAGTGACTGTTGTAGAGGACAGTAGACAGTGACTGTTGTAGGGGGCAGTAGATAGTGACTGTTGTAGGGGGCAGTAGACAGTGACTGTTGTAGGGAATAGTAGATGGTGAATGTTGTAGGGGGCAGTAGACAGTGACTGTTGTAGGGAATAGTAGATGGTGACTGTTTGTAGGGGGCAGTAGACAGTGACTGTTGTAGGGAATTGTAGATGGTGACTGTTGTAGGGGGCAGTAGACAGTGACTGTTGTAGGGGGCAGTAGACAGTGACTGTTGTAGGGGGCAGTAGACAGTGACTGTTGTAGGGGGCAGTAGACAGTGACTGTTGTAGAGGACAGTAGACAGTGACTGTTGTAGGGGGCAGTAGACATTGACTGTTGTAGGGGGCAGTAGACAGTGGCTGTTGTTGTAGAGGACAGTAGACAGTGACTGTTGTAGGGGGCAGTAGACATTGACTGTTGTAGGGGGCAGTAGACAATGACTGTTGTAGGGGTCAGTAGACAATGACTGTTATAGGGGGCAGTAGACAATGACTGTTGTAGGGGTCAGTAGACATTGACTGTTGTAGGGGGCAGTAGACAGTGACTGTTGTAGGGGGCAGTAGACAGTGACTGTTGTAGGGGGCAGTAGACAGTGACTGTTGTAGGGGGCAGTAGACAGTGGCTGTTGTTTACTCTGTAACTAGTTCCCACACTGTGAATTTACTACCCAATAAGTTAGGCTAGTCAGATCATCACTGCACTGGAAGTGTAACTAGATCTGACACTCAAGTTTTTCCTTGTTTGGCTGGCACCATTCCTTAAGTTTACCCCATGGGGAGCCTCACAAATTCTTATTGAGGGAGCATCAAAGCCAACTGTCAATAAGATGTGCTTCACATTCCAGAGGCCATGATTTGGGGTGTAAAAGTGTAGGTGTATTATACCAAAAAAAAAAAAAAATTGGAAATGTTCCAGTATTAATTTTGTTTACTCAGGGTATATGTTGTTCAGTTATTCTAAGGATTAAATCCCCCCCCCCCCCACTGTAATGCTGCTAATGTAAACAAAAAAGGAAAGCGATATCAAACATGGGGAGCTACATGTAGATATACATTTATTTATGTAAATTTGATGAATTTAAAAAAAAAATTTGTTTGAAGTGAATGTCAGTGATTTAATACATTGCCTCCAATTATCAAGATGATAATGCATGAATATATATACACAGATAGCTATAAAAATTGTTGGAATATGTGATTGTTGATGAACATGAAGTTATGTTAGATGTACAAATGAACGATACACATACAGCTAACACAGAACACACACAATTAGGGAGAACATTTATATAAGTCATAGAGAAGAAGCAGTTTCCACAGCCAGATGGTTCTGATAATAATTGTCAGCCTTTCATCACTGAACCCTCAGTTGTTTTTTACACCAGATAAGACAGTAGAGATAGCATTGTGTGTATCTGTAAGACAGTGAGACCTAGACACTTGAACTGTAGATATTACAGGATATATAGAGGCTGGTCCTCTAGCACATACCAGGCAGTACTAAGTCACCTAGACCACAGGGTACTGAAGATATAAACTTCAGTCAGAGAACACAGGGTACTGACAGTTTAACACAATTTAACATGGGTGCCTCCCTTACCTCAGTCAGAGATCACAGGGTACTGGCAATATATTACTGCTGTTGCCCTTCTCTCTTACACAGGTTACACTATATAAACCCCTGCATTCCATCTCCTACATAACACAAACCAGTCAGGGATCATAGGGTATTTATGAAATAACATCCTGCAAATTAAACCAGTTCTTTCATACATTGAGGTATTAGGATACTGATATCTGTCAAAGATCACAGGGTCTTGATGATATTACCAACCAGAGGTCACAGTGTTCTGATGAGATGGCTCTTGCTCTTTCCTGAGATACAGTAATCATTATACTGTTCATGTCCATCATGGATCACATGTCTTTCCATAATTTGGCTCCATCATAATACAGATCAAGGAGTGCACATACGTTTTAGATGAGGAGTACACATGATTCTCACATTTAGTGTTAAAAACAAAATATGTAATTATTAATAACTTTTTGTATTGAATCAATATCATTGCCTCTTAAAATAGCTTTGTACACTTGTTTGATAGATAATTGACTATGTACATACCAGGTATGTATCAAGTGCATATTACTGTATGATTAATGACCTTGATTTGGTAAAGGTCACAGATCTATAGTGGTAGAGCTGACAGATGTAATAACAAGGCTGATACATGATATATGTGTATATACAATGTTAGTCTTCTCTCAATCCACTTGATCATCATTGTAGAAATGTAGATGATGACAAGCCATTAAAGCTCCCATCAACTGAAACCATTAGGTAGATTTCAACAACATGCAAACTTTGATCCTAACTAGTGTAAACATGAACAATTACCTATATATATATGCTGTAATGTTGTAGAATTTTCTTAATTTTTTTTACTTTGTAATTTCAGGAAATTTGTGACAACCCACAATTCATTGACGCACAAGGTGCTAGCAGATTTGATGTCCAGCAAGGAGAACTAGGTAACTATCAGTTAATTTGGTCATAGTAATTTGTCACAGGTCAGGGGGACATTAGTTTCGACACTGTAAACGAGACGTTTCTGTGAACTGTTATTCCTGGTAGGTCACTACTAAATTATTCACATGTATAGATGGTCAAAGCAATTTTACCACAAGTGAAAATGGGACAAGTGTCTGCAAAATGAGCTTTTGAGGTACAAATTGTAATGGTTAAACTAGAACTATTAACCCACATTCAGAAGTCATAAATAGGTCTCAGTAATTTAATATTGACATTTGAAATCGCGGGTAACAATTGATTTTAATGTTCAGAATGTCCAGTGGAACTGATAATGTAATATTATCACGTTAACCTGGTCATGGCAGGTGATTAAGTTATGATTAACAATTGTAGGTTTGCCAGTGAGAGGCAGTGTATTTATCTAGTGCTTTATCTATTAGGGCAAAGATTTTTGCAATGGTATAGGCAATGATATAGGCAAAGATATCTTAACAATGATATTGGTATAGGTAATGATCTAGGTATAGACATAGGTATAGGCAATGATCTTGGTATAGGCAATGATATAGGCAAAGATATCTTGACGATGATACAGGTATAGGCAATGATATAGACAATGATAAGATGTGTAATCCTTTTGTCAATTCAATAAATTTTGTAAAATCTAAAAGTAGTTTATTACGTACTACTAGGTGATACAATATCATTAAGGGTAGTCAAAAAGTTTAATTCTGAAAAGAAAAAAAAAATGTTGTTGTGTCAGTAAAGTGATTGTTTACATACAGTATGTCTGTTGATGTACTATAGAACTCCGCCATCAGTGACATGATATAGCAGAAAAAAATCAATGGAGATGAAGTATATATACCTGGTAAATAGGGTATTTTTATAAAATCATTTCCTTTTTCCTGGACACACAGAAGTAGGTCAGATTAATCAATACAAGCTGCATTGTCTTATTATCATATTTTGATGTACACGAAAAAGTATTTGTTTTAAACATCCCCCTGTACCACCCCACCCTTCCCTCACCCCATCATCTTCAAATTGACATGTATTTAACCAAAACCATATATCATTATCTTCAAATAAACATTATGTACAGTCAAACCTGTGTATAAAGACCACTTAGCTATAGAGATCATCCTTGGGTGGTCTTTATAGACAGGTTTGACTGTACATTTATATGCAATCAATGTTCATAAGTATAGATATGAAATACAGTGATACTTGAAAACATAGTAATGTGTGCTATAAAACATTAAATCAACAGTGGAATCAACATTCTCATTGAAACCTTAGTAATGTGACACTTCCATCAGTGGATGTCAAACAGACCTGCATAGACAGTCTCTGGATTATACAGGTTCTAATTCAAATAAATTATGAAAATACTTCCATAGAATTACACCATATAGACTTACATGGATCCTGATTAGACAATTTAAGGGTCGACTGGTTTTGACAGGCTATTTTGTCTTTATGAATATAACAGAGTTATGGCCTTCGTGGGTAGATATCCATTGTGATCATGGTCTCATTATTTTGTGGACAAAACGTATCATTTTCTCTTAGAATTATGATGTTTCGCTGCAAATCACATGGCGTCACAACTAATTCCTAAATTTAAGAGCAGATAACCCTGTAATTTGCAAATACAGAGTACTGTCTTTACATGGCACTATATATAGTAACATGATCATAGTTTTAAAAGGATTTACAATGTATATCATCCACAATGCAAATATGTAAAGTTTACATACATTTATAAATGTTTCATCAACTCATTTGTGTAAATATTCAATAATGCATAAAATATTTAAATAAAGATATAACTTCTGCTTCAATGATTATTCAACATGCTGAATTTGTATACAGACTATATATATAGGAATGGTATCTGTATATTGTCAATTCAGCAATATTACACATAAAAACAGGATACATTTTATTTTGATTGAGTGTCATATGCTGTGTTGAAAACAAAGGAAAGATGGTATACATGTAAGTAAAATCAGTCGCCTTTCTATAAAGACCACCTGCTTAATAAGACCACTTCCTAGGTGTCACAAATGGTCAAATCAACACTATCTGGTCAGTGTATAAAGACCACCTGGATATAATTATATATATAAAGACATTTTACCTTGACCCTTGGGTGGTCGTAATGGACAGGTTACACAGACTAATGGGATTCCCTGTCTTAGCATTCCAGCATTTTGTTTTGAAACTTTTTGATCTAAATGCACCACATAAGCTGTCTATAAAAACGTTAAGTAAGAAATCAAACTGTTACCTACCTTGTTTGTTAAAAATATAATAATCCATCCTCTTGCGAATGTAACAGATGTATTTGACACTTATATCACATAAGTATAATCACGCTGATTATGACATCGATGACGTCGTGTCCTGTGATCGCGACTGATAACAAGCATTATTGTGATGAACATCAAAGGCTCGGCACTTGATAAGGGCCAGCTCCGCCGTGGTGGTGGTGAAATCGTGCACACAATATACCAATATAAAAACAAGAGGAAATAGATAGGACTTGGATGCTGGCACGGTAACCTGATCGAGAGAGAGACGAGAGACGAACATAAGGACACATCCTCGTTGACTCAGCTGACACAGGTTCCTTGTGGTAAAGAACCGAATCTAATTTCCTTATTGATTACAACACATGCTCATTTAAGATTGGTGAATTATGTACTGCTATAGAGTAGGTCAATTTATCACACACAATTAATATAATGTCCGGTAAAAGGACATCAAAGTATAAATATAAAGTCTTTATATATATATACACATAACTTTGTATCTAGTATGTCCAACATGTGGTATGAATATATACACCAGGTACTCACAATAGATATATATTGTACAGCAGCCCTTGAGTATATATGAATTAAAAGCGTTGAGATTGAAAACTACAGTTCCCGGTCTGCCTAAGTTTGTACATGGTTCATAATATACCTGTCTGGTCGATGTACCTAGGCTAGAGCATGTACACATGTAGGTGCAAAATCATTATCTTTTCTATCAGTTCTATTTCCACATAATCAATATCAATGTAAAAAATTGGCAGGCAGTGTTTTTACAAGCTAGTAACTGGCATTATACCACAGATGATAATATAAGGGCATACCCATGAATAATTCTACCCAGGGGAAAAATAGGTACTTTGAGGTATACCTAAAGTGTACCTAAAGGCTACCTAAAAAGTACCTATCAGAATAGGTACGTTTTAGGTATACCTAAAAGATACCTATGGTTTTTGAGATATACCTAAAATGTACCCGATTTGGACTTTGAAATTCTCAAAGTACCTAAAACATAACCCAATTTGGACTTTGAAATTCTCAAAGTACCTAAAACATACCCAATTTGGACTCTGAAATTCTCAAAGTACCTAAAATGTGCCTATGGTGGACTTTGAATATTTTAGAAATACCTATAATGTACCTAGTTTCAACTTAGTTTTTTTAGACTACCTAAAATGTGCCTCATATTGACTTCATTTCTGAATGTTACAAAGTACCTAAAATGTACCTATTTTTGACTTAGGATTTTTCCACAACAGGTCCAAGTATCTGAAATATGTTAGGATGGAGTAATATGTGACTATGATAAATTGATTGATGTACATATTAAGACTTGGATATATTCTACATTCTCAAATGTACTTCTTTCCTGTGTTTTCTGTGCATTAAATTACATGTAGTCTTGCAATTGGATGTGTCAAATTTCCTCAGAAATTTTCGTTTAATTATCTTCAAATATATAATAATTATTTATAAACAATAATACTATAAATTCATTATTTTTCCTTTTCAACATTTGTATAATCTTCTGTTCATCATTTAATCACAGTTATTTGAAAATATATAAGAAACAAATATGCTTGGTTTATGACGGTAATCAAAATCACAGGGCATTTCTAAAACATGTAAATTTTCACACCTGCATTGGCATTAACTTAAATCTTCCCAAACATGGCCAATTTTAAAATTGTTTCACATGTTACAGGATGTAATAAAACCATGTTTAGAACATTATGAAATAATTTTGATGACTTTCAGAATAGATTTACGTCAAAATACCTGTAATATTGGTGTGTTGAAATCCAGATTGAGATCGATGTACATGCAAAATAAATCCTTTAAATTTACATACAATTAAACAACTATCCATACATTCCATTAAAAGGGGTCTGGGGCCCATTATCCAGCTTGGATTAAACAAACACTCTACTTTATAGGTATGGAAATTATCGTTCAAATTAGTGATAAAACACACGTGTAGTGAACATGTTCTCCAAGCTGCATGCCGTAAACCGATATGTATACAGTAAACAATTTTGTCGTAAATAGCTAGTCAGACTGATACTTGTGAGTAAATATTCTTTCCATTATAATAATACCAGGAATACTTTATTTATTTACTTTCATCAATCATCAACATCAAAATTGGTCGAAATATTTGTGCTGAAAGCTTCACTGACTGACTGAGGCATAGTCTGCATGCCGGAAACCAACAGTAAACACCGTTGTAGTAAATACGCTGTCGCTGATTAAATTATCTTTCTACTAGAATAACACCAGAAACCCTTCAGTTATACAATTAAATCAATTAACAACTTCACCAGTTGAAATATTTGCCGAAAGTCTCACGGAGACAAGGATTTGTTTATGATGTACAGGGGAATCCCGGCCGGGGAATCCCTTTGTTAATCACGTGACTTTTCGCGGGGAAAATAGAGGAAGGTGTTTACGGAAGTATTTGAAAATGTAAACAACCCAGACTCTCCTTTGCCGTCCTAGCCAACGAAGATTTTTAGTCCTGTATACCACAGTGAAAATCATCTTGATGGGGGTTTATTTCATACATTTTTCTGATTCTATCAATCACGGGGCAGTTTTAAATATGTCAGAATCATACTTTTGAACCGTATTTTCAAATTTCACCGACTACCGCGTTAGCTCATACAAATACCTGGTTACAAGCAGCAAGATTTTAAACTAGAGAAAAATACCAGACAGATAACTAAATTTATATGTTTTGTGTAAATAAATAAGGTCGTAATAACTGACTGAGAGTCATGGCTTAAGATTGAGTATACCAATGTTAATTCAATAATTTTGACAAAATGTTTAGATGAGTTATGAGTGAAAACGATTTTAGATTGTTGTAATAATTAATTACTATATTTTGAATTCAACGGTGTGAGAATAAAATAATGTAGGCCTACTGTCTATTTGTTCATTTGGCTCAAAAAATGTGATCTTAATAATTGGTTTTTGGTAATTTAAGTTTCTGTGATGGTTTTGCACACCCATATACTATTATTGAATTAAAAAATGTAACTTGTAATATAAATATATAGTCTGGAATGCGTTGTCCTTCATGCTGTGCAGACAAGAATAGTAGTGACTCATTCAATAATCCGTCACCGTAAATTGAAAAGAAAGAGAATGCCCGATAGATAAGTGGTTCCTTAATATTCTGTTAAACTGAAAGCTGGACAAAACTTTGATGATGAAAGCAGTTACAAAATATGTATGGAATATATTGAAATACAAAGCAAATTAGTAGAGGTCCAAATTTTGCATTGGTATATTTGAGCTGCATTATTGATTAATTAAAATTATAATTCATATAAAAATATGTTGAAATGTATTTTAAATTGATACATAGTCTTTATAGAATAAAGAAATCAAGCCTATAGAAAAGTTAGATAAGAAATATACTTTTAACTTCAATTTTGTAGCATAAATATGAAATTAGAATTTAATTGTTTATATGTTGTTGGAATTTTATATACAGTATATTTCATATTTATGGTTATCTAATGATTTAGTATTTTATCTTGGTGTAAATATACTTCTTGATGTATATATGATGCTCCAATTAACTGTGTAATGATTCATATATTATTGTTTTTCCAGGAATAACAGAAAGGGCCCTGAGGTGAGGAAAGAAGAAAAACAATCACAAGTTAGACCGAGATTATTGGCGAAATTGCACCAGATCAGACCACTTTCAATGGTACAATAAAGCTCGAGTGAAAGATGGACATGGAATTGTGTAATTAGTCAAGGTGTTTGTTTGCATAAGCAACTAAAAACAATTTATTCAACAAATCTTAGATGAACGTTAAAATATAAATGTGGACATAGATATAAATCTAATTGAGAACCACAATACCATAATTACAGTAATTCTGAGAGCGAATATATAGTTATACATTGGTCCCTATCCTTCATTCCAGTTTTTTTTATATCTTCTTCATCAGTAATACTCTATGTGCACTCGAGTTAGGAAAATGGAAAATGACTCCTCCCCTGAGCATATACACAGACACAAGATTATATAAATTAGTGGCTGGTAATGATATCTAATTCTTTATTGAAAAGAAGAAATTAATTTCAATGTACAAGTAGGGTAAACTTCATGTTTAGCTTTATTTATTCCAGTGCTAGAATGTGAAATCAAAATGTGAGCGTTAATGGTATTTAACTAGTTAAATATGAGGGGAAAGGAATGTAAATAAAACACCTACAATAATCCTTTTGTGTGTAATAATATTAATTCTATATTAGGTAATGTTTTCGTGTGTTTCGAAAACTATTTCACATTCCTCAAATTTAAAATGAAGACCTTCTGCAGAAGCGCCTGTGAGAGTTAAGCGTGATTCACATAAAAACTTGATTCGCTGGAATATATCCTAGCAAAACCTGAAGTGGCATTGCAAGAAAGAAAACGTAGACCCAAGTCCCAGGCCTTGAGCATAGCAGATCTACAGATTTTATGTATGCTCAACTTCCAAACCATGCAATGTACAGTTCAGATGAGAGGTCTTTTGTGTATGTTATATCAAAGGACCAAACTATCTTCTCATCTGATGTCCATACACAGAGCCTTCAGTTTCGCTATGACATATTCCCAGTGGTGTAAAAGAGAATTTATAAGTGAATCGTTGAACCCCTGGAAATCTAGGATGGCCAGAGATATTACTGAGAGCTCATATACCTATACTTCAATTCACCTGGAAACTTCTGGTTTTATATCTGGGTGGGCTTATCAAGACCTAAGCATTGTTAGACCTTGATGACTATACAAATACAACTAAGAATTAGTCAAACAAATTTTACAGTAGGGACTTTTATTAATGGACTGCGAGTAGTGTGGCGATGTTAGTCGTCATGACACATGAGACGAATTCTTTGTTGGCACTGAAGAATGCAAAATGTTAAGCAATTGTTTCCCTAGAGTTGGGATGTAAAAATCACATGTTAAAAGACATTATTATAATAAAGCGTCTTGAATGGACTAATTATAGGACGGAAATTTCAATATGTCTGCATCCAATGTATGTAAAGTGGCCTTGCTTCATATTGTGTTAACTCTTGTTAACTCCTTCTGAATGTTTGCATATCTAGAATGCCGTTGTTTAGATGGTGTAAACCATTCATCAAATCTTTCAAAAACTGTTTCAGTGTTAAATTGCATTACTGATTACATATTTCGATAACTACTGGTGTTTAGATCTTTTGGATTCCTGCATGCTTTAATATTACCATTATTCTTTCAGTAAACTCCAACAAGAATCACCAGAACAACATTATCCTGTGCAAATCCGTCCACATTGTGAAGAGATATATATTCATCAGCTGCAATCGACATGGAAACGCTGTACCCTTTCCCTAAGATTACATCGCCACATCCAGTGTCTTATGATGGATTAATTGATGTGAAAATGCTAAAAGGACATGGATAGTAAAGCTTTTGAAAATTACTGCATCGAACAGTGACTATGTATCTTGAATGATGTATTCAACTATCAATAATATTAATATGTTGATTATTTTTGTGACTTGCAATTGATCAGATTTGTTTTGTTAAAAAAAGCAATTTTTAAAATTACAATAAACTTTTTAAATGTTTTTTATTTTCATATTTCTATATCATGTTTTTAATGAGTTGTGAGCTCATGTTAAAAAACATGGGACATGTTTTAGGTAGCTTTCGGGTACGTTTTAGGTAGCTTTCGGGTATGTTTTAGGTAGCTCTCGGGTACCTTTTAGGTAGCTTTCGGGTATGTTTTAGGTAGCTTTCGGGGTATGTTTTAGGTAGCTTTCGGGTACATTTTAGGTAGCTTTCGGGTATATTTTAGGTAGCTCTCGGGTACCTTTTAGGTAGCTTTTATGTTTTAGGTAGCTTTCGGGTACATTTTAGGTAGCTTTCGGGTATGTTTTTAGGTAGCTCTCGGGTACCTTTTAGGTAGCTTTCGGGTATGTTTTAGGTAGCTTTCGGGTATGTTTTAGGTAGCTTTCGGGTACATTTTAGGTAGCTTTCGGGTATGTTTTAGGTAGCTTTCGGGTATGTTTTAGGTAGCTCTCGGGTACCTTTTAGGTAGCTTTCGGGTATGTTTTAGGTAGCTTTCGGGTATGTTTTAGGTATTTTTGTATGTTTCAGGGTATGTTTTCTAGGTATATTTTATAGCTTTGGGTATGTTTTAGGTACTTTGTATTTTCGGGTATGTTTTAGGTAGATCTCGGGTTTCTCTGGGTATGTTTTAGGTAGCTTTCGGGTATGTTTTAGGTAGCTTTCTCGGGTACATTTTTAGGTAGCTTTCGGGTATGATAATATAAGGGCATACCCATGAATAATTCTAGTTCGCTTCACTTAGTTTTGGCTGTTTTTCAATGCACAATTATCTGAAATATGGTTGTTTTGAATTTCATTTGTTAGAAAATATAACAATGGGAAAAATTCTTGAAATGTTTAAGCTTTGGCAATCGAACAATAATTGAATAAGCTTCCAATTTTAGTTAGACAACTATTTATCAGTGTTCTATAAATCCATTAGCTGTCCCAATTTCTTAGTATAGAAATACTAAATATAATTTACTTATCCTGATCGTTATTTGTCAATGTTCAGAGTTTAACCAGCTGGCGTCCCTAGTGAAGTTGTTGCCCAGATATACACCTATATGCACACACCTGCCTATACCACATGCTGAGTGTGTACTTTCTCACCTGTCCCACACCTATAACGACAGTCTGGGATAAGACTGGAACTCTCCATGTTTGGATGACACATTTTGTTTTGATGAAACCATAGCTAGACTAGGGAGTACTAAATTATTGATTCCATGTACTCCTAACATTGGGGATGGTGTTTGGCAGGCTGAATCACTAGGCATCTGTTATTGTCTGATGTTAAAAATAAATACTGATTTTCATCAATTACTTTCACTAATTGCTGTACTGTTTATCTTATTTGAGAAATCTGAACATTTGAATAACTTGTTTTAAGTTTATGGCAGGTTCCTGACTATAGCTTACTGTGACATGATCAAAGTACATTTAATCTGGTATAAATATACATTTGGCTGCTGTATAAAAAAGTTTCTCCAAGTAAATGACCTTTTGTATACACATATGGTCTTGTAGGTATGAAGATATAAAAAGTTTAAAGTTTAAGGTGATCATGAGAAAAAGATGTATAAAACCTAACTTGTGTAAATCCTATATTTTATATATCATCAATTCGATGTTGGTTTCAGCATTATAAATGACTTTGGCCTATTTCCAGATCATATCTCAAGTAATTTGGTAATTCTACATAGAAGATACATGTACTTATTAACAAAAGGTATATGTGAGATAGACAGTGTTGCACTACAAGTACTGAGTGATGCTGTATTACAAGTACTGAGTGATCGCTGTATAGATATGATAAGATGATGGCTGGAACAGTTGATCAGGGCCTAATTGATCTGATATTACACACTAGGTGCCAGAACTACCAGTCAAAGTCAGGGCCATTATCTGTACAGAATTCTACCTTCCTTATCAATGCTGACAGATTGGTGTACTGTTTGTATACCTCTTGTCAGGTAGGACTGACTACAGATCTATAATATGGACAACTTAATACATACTGATAGGCTGCCTACAGTGACATCAGGCTACGGTAAATCTGACTAGAATTTGGTTTGATCATCTTGCGACATGTCTGATTCTTCAATCTAAGGGAAGATTATCTAGGGTAAGAAATTTAGAATTTTTCTGAGAAAATCTTATCCAACTTAAGAGCCTGATTGCCTATAGCTAGTCTAGCTGTATGTGTACTTAGGCCACACCAATTGGAAAAATATTTCTTCAGGAATTGGAGCAGCGAGTTCTTTCGTTATCCAAGTGATTAAAGCGTTTGTGCGACCAAAATATGTGGTGTCTAAACAACACAACAGAGTACAAAGGGAGAAAATAATATTAAAAAAACGGAATTTGTTCCTCAAAATCCGGAACTCAGGAATCAGGAGCAGAATTGTTTTTTTAAATAAATTTTCTGAAGTTTCATTTTTAGGAGTGGGAATTCCTGACGAACTATTTTTCAAATTGGTGTGGCCTTAAAGCTGTGCTTTATTTGAAAACAATTAAGAGATGAGAAAGTTTCTTAGTACACAAGCACTAACTTAAGCAATAACTGTTATAGTACATATTAATTGTAGCTCTTCCTGGTCAGAACATTCCAACAATATGATTCAAATTTCAGCTTTATCTAAGTTATCGTGATTGTTTGTCAGAATTGAAGGGATTTACCACAGGAGGAAATCAGAATATGTTGGAAACCCATTAGACATGTGACCTGATATTGCCTAATACACTTCCCAATATTCTTCTTCAATGCAACAAGAGGTGTCTGGTAGACTCCACATTCCCAAAGACTATAATGATAGAGGTTGCTAGACCTATTTCTCAGAGCCACCATGTTATATTCCTTGCTGCTGATCAGAGGGTGATAATGGCTTCTGCTTGATCAACAAAATTATGTTGTATTAATAAATTAGGGATGTATTTACATAAGTGGTTGTGTGTGGTACACACCTAGCTTTACCCATGATCTGTTATCAACAGGCTGAATGGTAGTACATGTACTGACATATCCCACATGTATGTAAGGCTGACCATGGGCACTGACTGGTCAGCTCCTGTAATAGAAACAGGCCATGCTGAATCCTCAGACTGACCAGGGCCTGCAGTCTACACTGGAGGTATAAGTGGGAGACTGACCATGACCTGCAGTCTATACTGGAGGTACAAGTTTCCCTTGTCTGACCCAACTTTTAACAGATCACTGTAAATAAGACCTGATGTAAATGCTTATTCTGGATCTCTCCAGACAGCAGCGAGGTTCAGGATTCTGAGGACACTTCCTTGGTACTTGAGTACCCTTTTCTCTACCAGCACTGAACTGACATTCCAATGTATTTATGTGTTCATCTTTCTAGACACTCAATGTATTTATGTGTTCACATTTCTAGACACTATCTTGACTTGTAATGATATCAGAAGGATGCATTTACATTTTACATAAACTATATTCAACCCAATAGGTGCCCAGAAATGAAAGGGTCGATCCTTAGTTGATAGAACCAAGGGCTAGGGCCCTTAATACCAAACACTAAATCACTGCACATAGTAAGATATTAATAAATTTCCAAAAGAAGCCAAATAGAGAACCCTACTCAGTTTTCATAGTTTCAGTCTGTATTTAAGTCAAGGTAAGTGAAATTGAGGCCTCAAAAAAAAGGGGGGTGGGGGGTGGGGGGCTTATAGGGTCTGGGGGGGGGGACTTAATGGCTTGAATATAGTACAATATGTAGTTTGTACAATTGTACAAAACTGCCCAAAATGTGATTTATTGCATGTAAATTTAGGTACAAGAACATTGTCATGTATTTTATTATGTGTACACATCTCTGAATACAGGAATGGTTTAGAAATACAGTGTACATATTATACTACATATATGTCAAGTTCTTATTGTATACAATATGGTACCAAAAGAGAAAAATTGAAAAGTTAACTTAATTGATAAAAAATCATAAGATTATCTTCAGTAATGTGTTTGATGAAAATAGGCGTGTATTTGAATTACAAGTGATACAAATATACATGTTATGATTAATATAAAAAAGGGAAGATATTGTTGGTTTTCATTAATTTATCAGGAAATATAGCCATGAGGTCACTTGATTTTCCTACCTCCTCTAAAAACCCATTCATTCATTCCTGGTATAATTGTAGTAAGACATCTGTGATATAATGATTCAGGAAATTTTTGGAAAAAAAGTTCCCTGCCGGGATATTAACCTTTCGACTTTAAAAATTTGTTTATGAGATATTACATTAATAGAGGCAATATTGCCAAATGGAAGACATGTATTAAAAGTAAACATTTTAATGTCGCCTGCAACACAAGGGCGACACATATAGGTATCACTGTGTTAGTGTGGGTGTCTGGAAAAAGGTTTCTGCGCAATAACTTAGTATTTGCTGTCCGATTTCGATCAAATTTGGTACACATATACGTATTGCTTTATATCAATGAGATCTCAGATGAATTTGATACAGGTCAAAATCCGTCAATATTTGCAAGAGTTATGGGGACAAATTAGTTGCGGGACTTTAAAATCGTCAAATAAACCCAGATAAATTCATATGTTCCACTCAATAACTTTAGTATTTATTGTCAGATTTTAACCAGATTTGGTATATTGATTTATATCAATAAGATCTCAGATTAGTTTGATACTGGTCAAAATCTGTTAATATTTACAAGAGTTACAGGACTTTATAATCATCAAAAAAGATAAATGTTTGGTTTCCATGCGATAATTTCAATATTTATTAACCTATTTTAACCAAATATTGTATATTGCTTGATATCAATGAGATCTAGGATGGGTTTGATACTGGTCAAAATCTGTCAATATTTGTGAGAGTCACAGGACTTTGAAATTGTCAAAGCAGATAATTTCCTGGTTTCTGCTCATTAGGGCCCCGCATCGAGATGCGGGTGCCCTATAGTAATCAGGTTGTCCGTCCGTCTGTCCGTCCTTCCGTCTGTCTGTCCGTCCGTCCGTCTGTCCGTTTTTTTTCTTTTGCACATTAATGATGGAAGGGAGTGGAGTATTTTCCCCATATTTTACATGATGATTCCCCATCCATCCTAGATCTGCTTAGTAATTTTTCAGGCTGAAATTAAATTAAAAAATCAGCCATCTTGGATTTTAACATTTAAAAAAATCACAATGTTGTTGCTCTTAACTGATAAACATTTTGTTATAACATTATGATGCAAAGTTGTTCAGAATTAAACAAGGAGTTGACTGTCCAAAGGTAAGGTCATGGGCCAAGGTTACTAAGTCAAAGGTCAAGGTCAAATTTAAAAAAATTATTTTCTCATGAACATTTTGCTACAACATTTATAATGAAGCAGAGTTGTTCAGAATTAAACAAGAAGTCAACTCACCAAAGTTTTGACTGACCAAAGGTAAGATCATGGGGTCACTGCATCAAAGGTTGTGGACACATTTTCCATTTTTGGACTTATTAACAATTTGTTATGACATAATAAATAAAATTATTCATTGCTTAATATATTAATTAAAGTCAATATGATTTGAATCAAAATGGCTACATGATATGATTAGAATCAGTCATCTTGGCACGTCAGACACATAGCGGGGCCCTTTCTGACGTGTCAGTGTTCTAGTTAACTTTTGTATTTATTATCCGATTTCAACCAAATTATGTATATTGCTTTATATCAATGAGATCTCAAATGGCTTTGATACTGGTCAAAATCCGTCAATATTTGCAAGAGTTACAGTACTTGATAACTTCACCTAATTATTAACAATATTTTCAACTGTAAATAACTATTTTTTGTGATGTTTTAAACTGTTGTGCAGGAGACACATCCACTTCCGTGGAATTCTTGTCATTACTTATTGGTGGCCCACTAGGTAAATTGTGCCTATATAAGGGCCTTATCATTGATGCTTAATTATTTTGACTTTACTAATATGCCATGTTCACCCGTAAAATGATATATCAGGTGTGAGGTAGTGGGTTAGATATTGTAAATACAAACTCTGAACTCAGGACTGTTAATCTGTTGACCCCTGATCATCAATCCTGCCTTAATTAGGACATATTACTATGTTTTGGCTGCACATGCTATAATTCTGAAAACCTAAATTTTGAATACAGTAGTTAAAATTTATAGAATGATATATCATTCACAATCAAGATCAAGGTATATTATAGTGTATAAACTGCACTTATAAACGCTTATAGCCAATTATGATTATTTGCTTATTGCTTCTGTATCACCAATGCTACAAACACAAAATGTGGGCTGGGTGTCCCCCTGCAACAACTTTTTGTCTCAGTTAAAAGTTGATTTCATTAAAATAAATGTATAAAAAAACCTTGACAAACATATCTGTATCACAGTGTAATTCATTTGCACATACCTGAATCAAAATTTTAATTTTAGTAGAAAAGTGCACAAATTACACAAGTTTTTACAGGGACTTTATATTGTTTATATTCTGGTACTTTGAATATTTTCTGAATATTTAATGCTTTGTTGTAAAGCAGATTTTGTGTCAGAAATAGTCATTATGTATGGAAGAGACTAAAGCTATACCAGAGCAGTTTATAATCTTGTTTCTCATCAAAGCCATTCAGGCAAAAAATATCTCCACAGTATTTACATGTATAAGTGAAATATTGATAACATCTGTATTGAACACACATAGTATGATAGAACATACACATAGGCTGATGTTCTGGGATTTCCCTGTGTTACAATCAATACAGATGTGGCACAGAAACTGTTCTTAGTTTTGGTTTTTCCCACCATTAATCATTGAAGTGTGGTTACTATTAGATTAAATGTTATGAGATTCCCACTTTTTCTACTGTAAAGAAACGATTAATCCTTCATTTCCTTATATACCTGTAATGCACTACTCCTAATTATTGATACTCCATGGGTTACCGTTACTCAATCATAATATCCACCCCATAGCATGTCATAACAAAACAGAACGCTCTGTGTGTGACAGGCAATGCAGTGACTCGGGTTTGCTATGACACAATTTAGGGTGGTCATGTAACTTCTGGAGTAGCGTAGATGGATTGTACCATACAGGTACTTTGGCAATAAATGGAATTTTGAGAACTTTTTTTTTGCGATATTTTATATATGTTAATTTATAGTCTGATCGAACAGACATTAAAATATTTTTTTATAATCTGATTACTGGGTATATAGAACATATCATATACATTGTTTGCTGTTTCTAACATAACTTTACCATAGAATATTTAATTACACTATTGTCACGGCTGATTTAAATATTCTATTCCTCATGTGACGATCCAAAAGAACTATACAATAATTTATTTCTTTTATGATTTCTATAGAAATCTCTCACTGATATTATTCTACTTTTGTCTGTTACAGGTGACTGCTGGCTTTTGGCTGCCACTGCTTCCTTGACTATCAACAAGACTTTGTTTGCTCGTGTGGTACCTACAGACCAAAACTTCACAGATGACTACTGCGGACTGTTCCGCTTCCGATTCTGGCACCAGGGAGACTGGGTGGAGGTGTTGGTGGACGACAGGCTTCCCACCTACTACAACAGGCTTTCCTTCATGCACTCTGCGGAGAATAACGAGTTCTGGAGTGCTCTATTTGAAAAAGCTTACGCCAAGTAATGAAATTTCTGGATACTGTTTATGAATCAATTGTATTAAATCTTCTATGTTGCTTTAAAAATGAGGATGGTGGGCTATTCAAATCGCTTTTTGTCCGTGGTCCGTGGTCCGTCCTCCCGTCCCTCCGTCCGTCCCTCCGTCCGTTAACAATTCTTGTTATCGCTATTTCTCAGAAAGTACTGAAGGGATCTGTCTCACATTTCATATGTAGGTTCCCCTAGGGCCCTAGTTGTGCATATTGCGTTTTGGGACCGATCGGTCAACAAGATGGTCGCCAGGCAGCCATCTTGGATTTTGATAGTTAAAGTTTGTTATCGCTATTTCTTCGAAAGTGCTGAAGGGATCTGTCTCAAATTTCATATGTAGGTTCCCCTAGGGCCCTAGTTGTGCATATTGCGTTTTGGGATCGATCGGTCAACAAGATGGCCGCCAGACAGCCATCTTGGATTTTGATAGTTAAAGTTTGTTATCGCTATTTCTCAAAAAGTGCTGAAGGGATCTGTCTCAAATTTCATATGTAGATTCCCCTAGGACCTTAGTTGTGCATATTGCATTTTGGGACCAATCGGTCAACAAGATGGCTGCTAGGCAGTCGATAGTTAAAGTTTGTCATCGCTATTTCTCAGAGAGTGCTGAAGGGATCTTTCTCAAATTTCATATGTAGGTTCCCCTAGGGCCCTAGTTGTGCATATTGTGTTTTGGGACCGATCGGTCAACAAGATGGCCACATGGCAGCCATCTTGGAATTTGATAGTTAAAGATTGTTATCGCTATATCTCACAAAGTACTGAAGGGATCTTTCGCATAATTCATATGTAGGTTCCCCTAGGGCTCTAGTTGTGCATAATGCGTTTTTGGATCGATCGGTCAACAAAATGGCCGCCAGACTGCCATCTTGGATTTTGACAGTTAATGATTGTTATCGCTATTTCTCAGAAAGTATTGAATGAATCTGTCTCAAATTTCATATATAGGTTCCACTAGGGCCCTAGTTGTGCATATTTCGATTTGGGACCGATAGATCAACAAGATGGCCGCCAAGGAGCCATCTTGGATTTTGATAGTTGAAGTTTGTTATTGCTGTTTCTCAGAAAGTACTGAAGCGATCTGTCTCAAATTTTATATGTAGTATGTTTGCAAAAGTTTGAAAAGCAGAGAAAAGATCCCTCTTTCCTTTGTCAGACATAGATCATTCTTTGGTGGGCGCCAAGATCCCTCTGGGATCTCTTGTTCATATTATAAGTTGCAGCTGACTAAGATTTTTAAGTTGATCACCATAACTCGAACATTGAGGTTTAATTCACAAGTAAACAAAGTCAGTCTCTCTAAAATGCCTGTTTTTGTATCTCAAAAGAAAAGTGATTCAATTTTAGGTTACAAGGATCATACGAGTCCCTGAAGGGCGGCAGTACCTGTGAGGCCATGGAAGACTTTACTGGTGGTGTCACGGAGATGTTTGACCTGAGGAAGTCGCCTGATAATCTGTTAACTATTATGATGAAGGCCGCTGATCGTGGCTCCCTCATGGGATGCTCCATCGATGTAGGTTTATAAGGATACCCCAATGAAAATTACTTTACCAACAATTCATAGTGTTTAAATATCAACAAGAGGTGTTATGAAATCCCTACTGAGTATTCCTAGTTACTGAGAGTACCGAGTATTCCTGGTTTACTGACAGTATCCAGTATTTCTACTGAAGTCCTTGCAGATGACGGAAACTGAAGTGTATGATGTACACCAATATGAAATCATTCAACTTTTTCACGATGAGTAGGAATAGTGTTAGGCATGTGTTACAGTAATTTTTATTTCTCAACCGAATTAAGGACTGGCAATTATCTCAGAGTAAAGGGTACCATACATGTCCTGTTAATTGTGATTTTTTTTATGTTTGGTTTTGATTTTTGAATCTGTTCAGTTAACTATACAGATTGGTTTCTTGTTTTGAAGCTGTTCATTATTTATGTATACAGATTGCTTTTGATTTTTAAGCTATTCTGTAAGCTATACAGATAAATGTCAAACAAAGCTGTTATATAAATTGACAATACAGATTGGTGTTACTTCTGTTTTAGGCCGATCCAAGCCAGCTAGAGGCTGTTAAGGACAATGGATTGGTGATGGGACACGCATACAGTATTACTGCTGTCAAACTGGTACGTTTTAGTCACAGTATTAATGATGTCAAGCTGGTCCGTTTTAGTCACAGTATTAATGATGTCAAGCTGGTATGTTTTGGTAACAGTATTAATGCTGTCAAGCTAGTACGTTTCGGTAACAGTATTACTGCTGTCAAGCTGGTACGTTTTAGTCACAGTATTAATGATGTCAAGCTGGTACGTTTTGGTAACAGTATTAATGCTGTCAAGCTGGTACGTTTTACAGAATTTTTTTACAGAATACAGAGGCCTCCACATAATCGAAAAAAAAATAGAATATTTTTTAATTTTGCAATACATTTTTTGCGAAATTCGCCGATATATGTTACAAGATACTTCAATTTTACTAGAAATCATCATGGTGACAGATTAACGTTATCGTATGGCTTGTTATTTTATGCATGAATCTGCAAAGGTATTCGACGCTGTTTCGATTTACATCAGCAACGGTAGATCATTGCTTTAGTATAATCATTGACTCAAACATCTAATTAAAGCATTTGCACTTTAAAATGTGTTTATATATCAACATAACGTACCTTAGTTCGCGATTGGTTGGAGATACCATGCTTCCTTACAACAATCGCCATTCATGAGTAGTCTCGTTCAACCAGAGTCTTGTTGACTACGACAGACATGTGCGTATCAAGCATCTCGTTGAGCGAGACATAAAAGTATGCAAAGTCGGCGTGCAATGACTACCGCAAGTTACTTACAAAGATACTTGCTATGTTGTTTTATTGCTACTTGAATATGAATTAATTTCTGAAATGTTATCAAGCTATTCACCGTATCGATTAACAATTCAGGAAGAATTCTCACAACACATTTAGGTCCAGTGAACGCATGGCTTCTAGTTGCCGCCATTTTCGAATTCATACACTTGTGTCAAAACAACACTGCTAGGCCAAGTTGATCGGCACTTTGAAGTTTAATCACGATTGTAAGTTCATTTGCCAGGCAAATGTACGTAAATTTGTTTATTATTTAGGTTCGAATTGCAGACACAAATTCAATCCTGTTTAGTTATTGCATTGGATATCGATCATTTAGCTGTTTCTCAAAGATTCACGTGTCGATCTAATGTAAACAATAATTCTAATATTGGAATATTTTTTGTTATTAAACAATTAAAATTGATTTACAACTTCAAAAATAATTACTTGTTGTTTGTTTCAAGTGTAAATAATTTTCGTATTTATCAAGTCAACAAAACAATATCTATTTGCCTGCTCACATATAATGTATATATATGTGGGGTTAAACGGAGGTGCAAAATATCATCTCTGCCTATTCGAATACTCCGGTTATTTGCATATTTTCTTCTGGAAAATGACTTATTCAAATAAGCGGAATCCTCTGTACATCCTGTCATGACTGGAACCTTAAAATTTCACCAAAACAATCGACTGTGTGTGATAAAGGAAAGAATCCATGTAGGCTTTGTCTTTTATTCAATCTTTTTGACTAAAATCTTGCTAACAAGATTTTTTGAAATGAAAAATAAAATGAAAATGATAGTCTTTCTCTATAGATATTTTTCTTTTCAATCACACATGACAGAGGCTAGTCTAGACTTGTTTTCTTGCGATGTTGCAAATATTTTTATACCTGTAATATTGAATAAAATCAAAGGTCCAAAAAGTTTGGTGAAGTCTTTGATTTACTTACCTGACAACTTGAGCGACCTGCTACCTTCTCATATAACCATATATAACATGGATATACCTTACTTTTTATAGCCTATTCCTATACTAATATACGTTGGTAAAATCATGGTTGTTGGTGTTGTAGGTGGACATCAAGACCCCCCGTACTAGTGGACGTATCCCCATGGTGAGGGTCCGTAACCCCTGGGGTAACGAGGCCGAGTGGAAGGGAGCCTGGAGTGACAAGTAAAACTAATTTACATTTAAAATTGATTGATCTGTTTTACCTTATCTTTAACAGAAAACGATGAAGGCAACAACTGTTCTAGAGTTGACATTATTGACCAGGTGGTTTTGTGATGATGAAAGTTTATACTGCTTGTCTTTCACTGTTTAAAGTATGATCTTGTGACATGAAAATTTGATGTAATATTCCAGCTTTAATGTTTTGTACATGTATCTCGCTTCACAGGTCTGAGGAATGGCGATTCATCCCAGAGGAAGAAAAACAGAATCTTGGTCTCACATTTGATGACGATGGTGAATTTTGGTAGGTACTTAAAAACTTCAGGGATATTCTTTATACGATAGTTCATTCAAATAACTGGTTATAACATATGTATTCTTAAAATTTTCTGCGTTCTCTGAATGGGATACGTTGATGGTCTGCGTTCTCTGAATGGGGCACATTGATGGTCTGTTCTCTGAATGGGGAATATTGATGGTCTGCATTCTCTGAATGGCCCGGGGCACATTGATGGTCTGTTCTCTGAATGGGATATATTGATGGTCTGTTTTCTGAATGGAATACATTGATGGTCTGCGTTCTCTGAATGGGATACATTGATGGTCTGCGTTCTCTGAATGGGGCACATTGATGGTCTGTTGAATGGAGAATATTGATGGTCTGCATTCTCTGAATGGCCCGGGGCACATAAATGGTCTGTTCTCTGAATGGGATATATTGATGGTCTGCATTCTCTGAATGGGATACATTGATGGTCTGCGTTCTCTGAATGGGATACATTGATGGTCTGCATTCTCTGAATGGCCCGGGGCTCATTGATGGTCTGCGTTCTCTGAATGGGATACATTGATGGTCTGCGTTCTCTGAATGGGATACATTGATGGTCTGCATTCTCTGAATGGCCCGGGGCTCATTGATGGTCTGCGTTCTCTGAATGGGATACATTGATGGTCTGCGTTCTCTGAATGGGGCACATTGATGGTCTGCGTTCTCTGAATGGGATACATTGATGGTCTGCGTTCTCTGAATGGGATACATTGATGGTCTGCGTTCTCTGAAAGGGATACACTGATGGTCTGCGTTCTCTGAATGGGATACATTGATAGTCTGCGTTCTCTGAATGGGATACATTGATGGTCTGCGTTCTCTGAATGGGATAATTGATGGTCTGCGTTCTCTGAATGGGATACATTGATGGTCTGCATTCTCAGAATGGGGCACATTGATGGTCTGCATTCTCAGAATGGGATACATTGATGGTCTGTGTTCTCTGAATGGGATACATTGATGGTCTGCGTTCTCTGAATGGGATACATTGATGGTCTGCGTTCTCTGAATGGGATACATTGATGGTCTGCGTTCTCTGAATGGGATACATTGATGGTCTGCGTTCTCTGAATGGGATACATTGATGGTCTGCGTTCTCTGAATGGGATACATTGATGGTCTGCGTTCTCTGAATGGGATACATTGATGATGACTCCTTCATGTGTATCAACACCTCTACTTAACTTGTGGATTGGAGTCAACAACTCAAATTATATAAGAAAGATGCTTCACATTGAAAGATTGGAAACTTTCTTTATCATCTGTCAGATAACGTTCTGTTCAATTTTCACGTGTATTTTGATGATGGTAATTTAAAAATAGTTGATTATGTAATGAGCTATATATCAGTGAACAATTGTAGCTAGCTAGCTATGACTGTAAACTCTGACTCCACAGGATGTCTTTCCAAGATTGGAAATCAGAGTTCCAGAAGCTTGAGATCTGTAACTTGGGTCCAGACTCTCTGGATGAGGATGAGGTCCAGAGCGGTGGCAAACGTTGGGAGGCGACGACAGAATCTGGACAATGGATCCCGAGGGTGAACGCTGGAGGCTGTAGGAACTATCTAGGTATATAAAATTCTACACTAGCATTTATTTAGTCTTATGTACACACAGGCTACATTACCTACAGCGCTTTTGCTCATTAATTTGTGCATCAATCAATGATGTGCTGGAGCAGAATTCCTTTGTGAGGGAAACAAAAGACTGAATGATAGTGATACAATATCAAAACATGCTGTCTGTGCTCGTATTTTGCTAACTTTTATTTGATTGGTCAAGATTTCTGCACAGATTTTAGCACAACCAATTGCATAACCAATTAATTATTATGAAACTATTGGTTAATAGGTGCTACTGCAATTTTTAGTTCGCTATCGAAGAATAGGGGGAGCTAATGTTGTCACCCCGGCGTCGGCGTCGGCGTCGGCGTCGGCGTCAGCGTTGGCGTCCCATTTCACGTTAAAGTTTTTGAGCAAGTTTCTGTTTCGTCAATTGTTTAAGCTTAAGTCATCATAAATAATTATGATTTTATTTTCCTAATGTGTATGGATGCTGAACGTGATAATACAACCAATTTGGGGTCATTTAGGGGTTTTTTGAGTCTGTTAATTTGTCATATTTCCATTTTAAGGTTTTTGAGCAAGTTTCTATTTTGTCAATTGCTTAAGCATAAGTCATCAGAAATGTTTATGATTTTATTTTCCTAATGTGTATGGATGCTGAACGTGATAATACAACCAATTTGGGGCCCTTTAGGGGGTGTTTTAGTCTGTTAATTTGTCATATTTCCATGTTTAAATAGTAAATACTTGAACATCAACTTCTTCTGAATAGGCGAGCTTTGCTGTTCTCCAACAGCTCTTGTTTAACCTGGGTTCATGGACTGTCTTCAGTGGCATATTGTCAAATATACTTTTAAAAAAAAAAAAAAGGAAAAAAAAAACTATTGATATTGTTTCAAAGGCCCATTTAACACAGATAATTTCTGGAATGCTATTGTTGGAGAATCTCAAGATTGCAGTTTTTAGCTCACCTGGTTCGAAGGACCGAGGTGAGCTTATGGGATACCGCAGCGTCCGGCGTCCGGCGTCCGGCGTCCGTCAACAAGCGACTTCTTCTCCATAACCGCTGGTCAGATTTCAACAAAATTTGACTGGTAGCATCCTTATGGGCTACTAACTGAAAATTGTACAAATGATGGGGCTGATCCCCAGGGGGTCTGAGGGGCGGGGCCAAAAGGGGTCAATTTGGCTATTTCCATATAAATGACTTCTTCTCTGAAACCAAGCATGGGATAGCACCCATAATGCAATGGTAGCATCCTTATAGGGTGGGGATTTAAAATTGTACAAATGATGGGGCTGACCCCCCGGGGGCCTGAGGGGCGGGGTCAAATGGGGTCAATTTGGCTATTTCCATATAAACGACTTCTTCTCTGAAACTAAGCAAGAGATAGCACTCATAATGCAATGGTAGTATCGTTATAGGTTGGGGATTCAAAATTGTACAAATGATGGGGCTGACCCCCGGGGGGCCTGAGGGGCGGGGTCAATTTGGCTATTTCCATATAAACGACTTCTTCTCTGAAACCAAGCATGGGATAGCACACATAATGCAATGGTAGCATCCTTATAGGGTGGGGATTCAAAATTGTACAAATGATGGGGCTGACCCCCCGGGGGCCTGAGGGGCGGGGTCAAATGGGGTCAATTTGGCTATTTCCATAAAAACGACTTCTTCTCTGAAACTAAGCAAGAGATAGCACTCATAATGCAATGGTAGCATCCTTATAGGGTGGGGATTCAAAATTGTGCAAATGATAGGGCTGACCCCCCCCCCCCCCCGGGGGCTTGAGGGGCGGGGTCAAAAGGGGTCAATTTGGCTTTTTCCATATAAATGACTTCTTCTCTGCAACTAAGCGTGGTATAGCACCCATAATGCAATGGTAGCATCCGTATAGGGTGGGGATTCCAAATTGTGCAAATGATAGGGCTGACCCCCCGGGGACTTGAGGGGCGAGGTCAGAAGGGGTCAATTTGGCTATTTCCATATAAATGACTTCTTCTCTGCAACTAAGCATGGTATAGCACCCATAATGCAATGGTAGCATCCTTATAGGGTGGGGATTCCAAATTGTGCAAATGATAGGGCTGACCCCTGGGGGCCTGAGGGGCGGGGTCAAAAGTGGTCAATTTCCATATAAATGACTTTTTCTCTGCAACTTAACATGGGATTACGCTCATAATGCAATGGTTACATCCTTATAGGGTTTGGATTCAAAATTTTGCAAATGATGGGGCTGACCCCCCGGGGGCCTGAAAGGTGGGGTCATAAGGGGTTAATTTAGCTATTTCCATATAAACCACTTCTTCTCTGCAACTAAGAATGGAAGAGCACTTATAATGCAATGGTAGCATCCTTATAAGGTTGGGATTTGAAATTGTACAAATGATAGGGCTGACCCCCGGGGCCTTAGACGGCAATAGATGCGAGGTCAAAAAGGTCAATTAGGCTACTACTTTCATATAAATTACTTTGTCTCTGAACCTATGTATTGGATAGCATATTTGTATGGTATCAATAGCATCATTGTATGGTTGTGATTCAAAATTAAACTTTGGGAGTCAATTTTGCTTATTTTTCTAATTGTCAGAGTCTTGTGATAATTACTAACAAAAAACCAGGTGAGCGATACAGGCCCTCTGGGCCTCTTGTATAATGGTGCTTTGATGTAGAAATTATAATGTTCCTTTAGATACGTTCTGGACCAACCCTCAGTACAAAGTGACATTGGTTGACCCTGACGATGATGAGGATGACCTGTGTACCATGCTGGTAGGAGTTCTACAGAAGGACAGAAGGAAGCAGAGGAAGGAAGGACTCGACCTTCTTACTATTGGTTATGTAATCTACAAGGTTAGTATCCCACAGTGTATATACAGCTTTTACTGAGTCATTTGTCCGTGCATTTATTATGTTGTATTTTTGTGAGCATAATGTCATATTTCTACACAAAAATATGATGCCATTTTGGGCACAAACTAATGACGTAAAAATCAAAATGATATTTTCACTGTCAATGCTGCATTCAGATTGGTCAAAAGCGAGTGAAAATATCAGGAGTGAAGTATATCACTTTAATGTTCACCGTAAAACCTTTTATCACGTAATCCACCTGATATTTAGTGATTTCGCCCGTGATATATTTTTGAGTATGTCACTAGTGTAATATGACCAGGAGCGATTTTCATTGGCTGGAAATTCATTGTGACGTCAGACAGAAACAATAAAATGACATCAGGATTATGAGGACGATGGGACAAAATGGCGGCCTCCGCTGGATTTTGGAATACATTTTAACGTGAAATTCTTTGTTATGTAGGTTTTTGTGGTTGTGATAAAAAGTATCTAAAGTTTGTGTTCATTTCATTAGATTTTATAAATCTAGTCTCAAAATTTTTAGTTTTTGCTTGCCAAGAGACTCTTTTAATAAAATCTCATATGAAATGGACACTCATTTAAGATCATATTTCATCACTGCAAAAAATGTAATGAATTCAATTTTCTGACAACATATAGCCAATCTGCTTTCTGTAGATTATTTTATTCACAAGTTTTTTTGCTCTTGGTCACCCATATAATGACCAGACAGGTGTGGTTCAGACCAAAATAATGACCAGACAGGTGTGGCTCAGACCCATATAATGACCAGACAGGTGTGGTTCAGACCAAAATAATGACCAGACAGGTGTTGTTCAGACCGATATAATGATCAGACAGGTGTGGTTCAGACCAAAATAATGACCAGACAGGTGTGGTTCAGACCAAAATAATGACCAGACAGGTGTTGTTCAGACCGATATAATGATCAGACAGGTGTGGTTCAGACTAAAATAATGACCAGACAGGTGTTGTTCAGACCGATATAATGACCAGACAGGTGTTGTTCAGACCGATATAATGACCAGACAGGTGTGGTTCAGACCAAAATAATGACCAGACAGGTGTGGTTCAGACCAATATAATGACCAGACAGGTGTGGTTCAGACCAATATAATGATCAGACAGGTGTGGTTCAGACCAATATAATGACCAGACAGGTGTGGTTCAGACCAAAATAATGACCAGACAGGTGTGGTTCAGACCAATATAATGACCAGACAGGTGTGGTTCAGACCAATATAATGACCAGACAGGTGTGGTTCAGACCAATATAATGACCAGACAGGTGTGGTTCAGACCAAAATAATGATCAGACAGGTGTGGTTCAGACCAATATAATGACCAGACAGGTGTGGCTCAGACCCATATAATGACCAGACAGGTGTGGTTCAGACCAATATAATGACCAGACAGGTGTGGCTCAGACCCATATAATGACCAGACAGGTGTGGTTCAGATGAACAGCTGTATACCCGTATCACTTCCTCCCTACTGTTGGAAGTTTCTGATGCTGATTTACAAATCTTCTACCCATGAGTGACCATCTATAAAAAAATAGTTCCTTTTTACACGTACTTTTTACAAATCTTCTACCCATGAGTGACCATCTATAAAAAAAATAGTTCCTTTTTACACGTACTTTTTACAAATCTTCTACCCATGAGTGACCATCTATAAAAAAAATAGTTCCTTTTTACACGTACTTTGTTTGTTTTGTTCAGCTGAAGGAAAACATGGATGCTGATAGTCCCCTGGATATGAAGTTCTTTAAATACAATGCGTCTACAGCCAAGTCCCCCTCCTTTATCAACATGCGTGAGATCTGTGGCCGTCACAAACTGCCTCCAGGTACCTACGTCATCATCCCATCTACGTTTGAACCTCACCAGAAAGGAGAGTATCTGGTCAGAATCTTCTCCGAGAAAGCTAACCAAACTGGGTAAGTACACTGGCTACTCTAATGTACTCTTATTTCAAAATTACTTGGATACCGTATTTCACCGCAAATAAGAGCCCCTCCCAAAGAAGAAAAAAAGGTCAAAAGTGGTTGGGGGGTCTTATTTGCAGACAACTCGCCTGATAACATCATTCTATGAGGTCGCCATCTTGGATTTTTTAATGTCCTGTCATTGTTGTAACAGCCGCATGACAGATGGGTAATAGCAAGATGCTCAAGTATTTATAATAATAATGAAGACGTATTTAGTAAAATTAAATAAAATGCTATGACAATACTAGGACAGTTGTAACGTAAGTCTGAAAGGGAAACGCACATTTTTGCAAGAGTCACGCGGACATTCACCAATGAATCAAAACCAATGAATCGGATATTAATCCAAGTATTAACTGCATTAAAACATCGTAGCAAGTACTTTTGTATCCAGAGTAAAATATGAAACTTTGCGGCTAATCATATTATACTGACTGCGTAAACAAAACATTGCGGCCGAAAAATAAACATATTTGAAACTGTAAATGCCTTATGTAGATGTTTAGGTAATGATTTTATTGAGTTAGAATCCATGACTGCAGAAACAATCTGCATCAATGACGAATATCTTTGCCGATTCATGTAAAAAATGACAAGCCGTACGAACACTAAAACGTGCTGATCATGCCGATATGAAGCGTTCATGGAAACATATATCGGCGTATTTTGTTGAAAATAACCTCCAATTAAATATGAGCACTGTCCACAATTGTAGTTATTGATAATTAAATTAAATCACCTTAATTAACTTGAATTAAATGACAAAAATAACAAGCACACAAACATTGTTTACTAAGTGCTTTTTCTATGCCGAATAAAACAAACAAAAAGAAGTTCCAATACAAAGTCATTTTGGTGATATTTTTAATTACTCAATTGCTCAAATCCAATATCCAGTAAACTGAAAAATAAATGGGGGGTCTTATTTGCAAACATCCCCCTAAGTCTGAAAATGTGTCAAAATAGGTGGGGGCTCTTATTTGCAGGAGGGGTCTTATTTGCGGTCAAATACGGTAATATAATAGAGCTTCATACTCTTGACTCTGAAAAATATTGTGATTTAGGTTTTCCTGTTAAAGGGAGTTAATTTAGACAATTTGACACTGAAGTATGGTAGAAGGGGAGATAATTATTGAAAATGTTGTTTTTGACAGGGAGATGGACGAACAGACCGGAATGATTGACGATCAGGTAATTACTGTGTTATCACATTTAAATGATTCTTGTCATCAAATGTATTCTAAACTTTTTTATTAGCTGATAATGTTCTTTAGAAATTGAAATATTATGTAACATCTATTGTATTATTCTTTAACCTATAAAGTTTATTTTGTTAGAGTAAACTGTAATTTAAAGAATTCTTTTTCAGTGATAAATAATTGTATTGTAATTTTAAATGGTCTATCAGTGTTTTTAATCCTGTAATCACTAAGTATGAGCTGATGTTCATGATTACGTAGTTATAGTAATGCATGAATTGTACAGGTAATGCTAGTACATGTAGTTCACTGTATATGTATTAGATATTGAAGTTACTTGTTCAGTTGAATTAACTGTATAATTGCTTGGTAAAGTTGAGGTTTAATGATTAGACATTAATCAAATCTTATTTTAAAAAATAGTTTGGACTTACGGTCATGTGAGATTTTAGATCCATCAGAAAAGTGTTCATAGTCATAAAAATCTGACTTCAAATCAAATGAAATATGATAAATAAAATGTTATAGACATAAGGGTTATACTATATTTAATTCTCTTTATATCTCACAATACTGGACATACTTTCCCGTTTACATTAGATTCAAATAAGCTGTCTATAAACTATGAGAAAAAGGCACCACTTAAAATAAAATCAGAATATTGAGTCAAAAAGTTGTGCGAGTATAAAAATAATCATTGATTTATTAGAGAAAAAAGAGGTTTACATTGTTGATATATCAGAAACAGGTTATTTATTTTAGATCACTTATAGAAACTCCTCTGTAAGGTTACAGGCTATTAAGTTAATGGGAGATAAATAACATATAAAGAATATTGAGCACAACAGTGTATAACCATATATATATAGTTATTCATCAAATTTGTTATTGCAGTAGGTGATGCATGTGTATAAATAGCTATATGTGTACTCAGTGTGTGTTGTCTATCGCAGAGCAGTCTTGTTAGTCTAGAACGGTACAATGTTTATACAACAAAGGATGGACAGGTTATAGTAAGTGATGTGTGTGAAGCCGCTGTCTTCCAAACTCTTGCTAGACTGTGCATATTAGCAAGATGAGTGAGGTGGTTTGAGAAATAAATGAAATCATCCCAGGTGCATCAATATCATACTGGCCCATGCATCAATTTCATGGAACTCACAGAAAAGTTTTAGTGTTTCGGGTAAATACGTTTTGGATTAAGCAAGATGATGTACATAAAAGAGTTAAAGACTTTAAAAGATATAGATCTTGATGTAGTTTTGAAGTATGTATCTTTCTATCTCTGAAGGTGATAAGGATTTGTAAGTTATTTAAATATCAAATTAACTCTGGCTTTCTATTGTTTTGGTTTGATTAGTATAATGTCATATTAACATCCAGGGTCATTAAAAACATGCCAGATTTATGAGGTGAAGGGAAGCCGGAGTACCCGGAGATAAACCCCTGACCAACAATCATTACCTGGTAACTGTGACCTAGAGGTGGAGTGGTTGTGTTTTAGTGACATCTTACCACTTAGCAAACACTGCCACCTTTCCATTGAGTGTACCAATAAGTAGCTGACAGCAGCTTTGTCCGGACATTTACACTTTTGCTTTTTATGATTATAATGGACTTATAGTTCCTCTTATGTTGACTTTGGCTTTAAGAAACGTTGAACTGCTTTAAGTAGTAAAGCAAAAAAAAGAAGCTTTAGATATTTAACAACAAGATCCTCTTCCATTGAAATTCTCGTCACTATCAATGATCTAATTTCACAAAGAAATTCTTACAAATGTTCGGGGAAAAAAAGTACCAGTAGGTAAAATTAGTTCAACCTTATAGCGAAATACAAATTGTGTTAGCTAGTGTAAGACTGTTCATTTGGTTTACATTTAAATCGCTGTTTGATTTAGTGGTTATTATCCAAACAGGATCTATAAATACTATCAGTCTAAGGGAGACAACCCCACATTTTTCATTGATCATTATTTTTGTCAAAATCCTTTTTTTCCTTAGCTTTTACTGACATATTACTCTGCAATTTGTTGTGATTTCTTTTGCTTTCAGTGAAGTCTTCCTTTAGTTCTTTTGAAAGTTTTTTATGTATATATAATGCAATCTGAAAGTATGACAACAGGTGTAGCAATGATTTCTTAATCATCTAATGCCACACAGGAATTGTTGTCTTATTTATCTTATTTTATGTTCAAAATAAATTATTTTGTCGACAATTCCTTTCAGATAATGTTTGTTTTCCCTATTTGTTGCATTCTTTTATTATCTAAATGAGTTTTATGTTCAGTTTCTAATATTCTTCAAGTTTCTAATGAAGATTTTTTATTATGTTAAGTTTATTCCTTCGTTTTGTTTCCCCTGCTTTTGTTGTGACATTTTGTTGTGGCTTTGTTACTAACTGATATTTTTGTGTTCTTATTTTTAACTTTTATTTTGTTCTTAAAAGATTACCTTTTTGAACATATTGGAATAGTTATTCCCTGCTAGTTAATATCCATGTTTTCTTCATTTGGAACTTGTTGTTTAACTGTTATGATAACAGAAGCAATATTTTATTGGATTTTCCTACAAGATGTCTGCCCCTCAGATGGTGCCTGAAGTGGCTAGTGGTCCTCCACCACCACAACAGTCAACTATACAGATCCCGGTCGTTAGTAGTTTAAGCCTGCGGACCATACACGAATGTGTCTCCCCCTAATTCTACTCCTCACCTTCTATGGTGGAGAGTTTTACTTACATGTTAATGTTGGTTGTGTGACATTAATAGTTTTTACATCTCCTCATAACTGTTGATCCTTACATGTGTAATGTTTGTGTACTAGGCGGCACCTCAAGGACCGGTCGATATTACATCAACACCAGTTCCTCCTGTTCCACAGGTACAGGGAGTTCGATGTTTAAACTCTCCCAGATGATCCAAGCCTGATTTAGAGTTGTCTTTCCTTTTACAGAAAAATGTTTTACCTGAAATCAGCAGTTATCTCCCTTAATGCCTGTTAAATTTGAATGATCTCACCTTGCACTTTATTTCCTTTGTGCATATGATTTATTCCATTATCCTCTTTTAACTTCCTATTGGTAATATTCAAAACCTATTTTGCTGTCACTGTTTGGTATTTGAATACAACCAGTTTTGTTAATGCAATCTCCCCAAATATATGATACCAAATATGGCTCTATTTATGAAATACCAGTTAATCAGTTTCAGCTATGAACAAAAAGTATTTTACCATTTCCCTTTGTAAATTTACCAACCGATTGATGTTTGTGATGGTTATGACAAATACCGAACCCTCTATAACAAATTTTGCCCTCGTTAAATCGTGATCAGAGTATGATGCCTCTAATTCTCCCTGTAGTAGGTTAGCAGAAAGCCCCTCCCCATCATTGTGTGGTGTGTATAAAGTTCTGTATATTACAGTGATTGAACAAAGCTTAATATGAGCCTGTGCTCAATGTTAAAGATGTTCAATTTTATTATCAAAGACTTCACTTTTGCTTTTATATAGTAATCATCATAGGTGAATTTAGATAATTATATAAATATCATTTTCTATTGTTAAATTTTGCCTAAGGTATTTTATACTTGAATTGATCACATACATGTATATATATTAATTATATATTGTGTTGTCTTATCTTGCTTATCTAGGCTATTACAATGCTATATGCTTCTGTTAAACTGTAGAACTTAGATTTGTTATTTATTTTTCTCCAGAAACTTTTTTTCAGATTTTATATTTGCTTTAATATGTAATATTTTACGCCTTTGTGAAATTAGCTCTGATTTTGTGTTTATGATTTGATTACTACAGAAAACCCCCGTCAGAGTAAGTGTATACTGACAACAACTTAACACTATGTCAGGGTGCTGTGATATCTCTCTGTCTATTGTCTGTCTCTCTGACCTGTGTGACCCTTATTTACATAAGGAAGTGATGTGTAAATATAATGACATGCTACGAGTTTGAATATATATGATGATACTTGAATATGCATGTCGTTTGAATGTACAGTTATGTGTATGTATCGTTTATCATATATATATGAATAAATTAAATAACTCCTATGAGATGACTTTGAGGTTGAGGGTGTTTGTCTTAATCATGTATGTTTATGGAACAGATGTACTAGGAATGAGACTGTTTTATGTTAGAGAATGTCAATGTTGTAGTGAATGATGTAGTCATACAATCTATGTCAGGAATTTCTGTTTATGGGCATGAGAAACAGGTCAATACACACAATTCAAGTACATCATGATATTGAGATTTTGATATTGATATTCATCAAGCATGATGATATTGATATTCATCAAGCATGATGATATTGATATCTTGATATTGATATTCATCAAGCATGATGATATTGAGATCTTGATATTGATATTAATCAACCATGATGATATTGAGATTTTGATATTGATATTAATCAAGCATGATGATATTGAGATCTTGATATTGATATTCATCAAGCATGATGATATTGATATTCATCAAGCATGATGATATTGATATCTTGATATTGATACTCATCAAGCATGATGATATTGAGATCTTGATATTGATACTCATCAAGCATGATGATATTGATATCTTGATATTGATACTCATCAAGCATGATGATATTGAGATCTTGATATTGATACTCATCAAGCATGATGATATTGAGATCTTGATTTTGATATTCATCAAGCATGATGATATTGAGATCTTGATATTGATATTCATCAAGCATGATGATATTGAGATCTTGATATTGATATTCATCAAGCATGATGATATTGAGATCTTGATATTGATATTAATCAAGCATGATGATATTTAGATCTTGATATTGATATTCATCAAGCATGATGATATTGAGAACTTGCTATTGATATTCATCAAGCATGATGATATTGAGATCTTGATATTGATATTAATCAAGCATGATGATATTGAGATCTTGATATTAATATTCATCAAGCATGATGATATTGAGATCTTGATATTGATATTAATCAAGCATGATGATATTGAGATCTTGATATTGATATTAATCAAGCATGATGATATTGAGATCTTGATATTGATATTAATCAAGCATGATGATATTGAGAAAGCCTAGCAGTGTCAAAAGTGGTCATTTGTAAAAAGATTAATCTGGTTAATTAAAAAAACTTCAAACTTAAAGATGCTCTACTGCCGGCAGAGCATAAATGATTCCAATCATTTGAACAGTAATTGGTGTTTAATCGTGTATATATGTCTAATTAACACAAAGAAATAATTCAAAATAATACATTTTGCTTTCGGTGTATGCACAATCTGTACTGCATTCCATATAGGACATAGAGTGCCACAGAATTTTTTTGGAATGCAATTAATTATTTTTGATATTTTTATTTTGAAGTAAACTTAGAAGCTCAAACTTTTCAGTGGTAATAATGGTAAAAATTAAGTGACTTTGTAACTGAATAAAAATACGAAATTGTCTGCTGCGGTTTTTAGTAGAGAAAAAATACCATTTGTCAGCAATGGGGCATCTTTAATTATCCTGATATACTATTATACTATGCTCTACTGTCTGAACACATCACTCTTACCGGTATATATATATATATATACATATATGCTGTGATTGTAAAGCTTTTTGGTCTGAGAAAACATGCCGATACAAATATCAGACAGAGAATCCAGCGTTTTGTATGTGGACTTTATAAATAAAATGCATATGAAGGTGAATGCAGAAAAAAACTCCCAAGTATTCTCTTATTCAACCCACCAGGAAATAAACTGGTATGGCATGCATGCCTCTGTAAAAACATTGAGATTAGTATGTATACTGATTATAGTAGTTATACTTTGGAAAATATATGAAAAACCTTTTGATTAGTCTGAAAAAGTTAATTGATAAACAATATTTATCATTTAGATAAAAATGAGAATACTGTGTAAATAATTCATAGTATGACATCATAAATTGTTGAAACGTTCTTAATGAATCTATATAAAATACTGTATAACATTCATAACTGTGAAGTTAATTTTGCTTGAAGAAAATATCTATATTGTACAAACAAAATGTTTATTTCCTTTCCTTCCACTTTTTATTGTTATCTTGTATATTTGTAGTACTGCAGCCCTGTATATTAATCACCATTCAATATCCAACCCGTTCCAAATAACATTTTCTGTATTTTAATTTTTATTTCAAGGGTGTTCAAAAGTATCATCATTATGCTCCTTCATCAAGGTCAGGTCATACAGCGCCACCTAGTGCTAGGCGAAAGGCGCCCAGTAGAAACTATGACCATATGTCACGACGAGAAGCCCTAGAGGTTCTATACAACGCTCTCCGTGTAAAACATGTTTACTATCCTATCAACGCTAGTTTTTCTCTCCTGCTGCTGTATATATATGGCCAGAATCTAAATACCTTACAAGTATTAATGGGGACTCCTGGTATACTTTTGATACTAGACATCTTAATGTGGTCAATATATATATGTACAATTAGATGATATTAAAACCTCATTTAAATTTTTTTTTTATTTATTTCAATTTTCATGAAAATTTTACCATATTTATTGACATTATACTCTCATATTATTTTTCATTTTTACTCTATGGACATAATTATAATCTTGTTTTCATTTCTGTTTTTACCACATTTGTTGCTAACAAGAGATTTTTTGTTCTGTGAAATTTAGAGCACTCAGCAATCCGGTATCATTTAAGCTGCTTATCTCTGGACGCATATTTATTATAGCCATTCATTTTGTTTATGGGTGCACAAATCATAATTATTATACATATTCAGGTAGTATTATACTTGACTTGGCTATTGGGGAAGTATATATATACCGCAAAATAATTTATCTGATTATTGTAATCATTTCAATATAGAGATATTTGTCAATCGTTGGCTAACTTAATTGACTACCGACATAGGGTGTTAGTGTTCAAACTACCCATAGTATCAGAAAAGAAGACAAAGTCCCTTTCTCATCTATAGTTTTTGTAGAAATTGTATATGAAAAAATACCCATGAAAAAAAACCTATGCAAGGTATACACTTTACTGCTTTCTACTGTTCACCTGCTTTGCTAGATAACTGATGTAACATGGATGTAGGACAAAATGTCACTAGAACAAAGATACAGTAGATCTGTGTAAAACATGTACCTAGAAAACATGCAGCATGTTATTGACCTTACCAAAACTATCAACTGTAATATTCTATGTCTCTAAAACACTTCTGTATGACTAGGACTTTTTACTACATAATTATGGATATGATACTGTATATTGTACATCATATTTATTCTTTTGCTCCAATGTTCATTGAATCGCATGAAGGAAATTATGAATTTTCATGTTCACATCCAACTGGCCATCTTCATTGCTTTACTTACATAGCGTACATAAACATTTATGCAGAATTATATTCTTTCTGCCCAATTTAAGTAAACCAAGTTAAGAACAGGATAAAGAGTATGAAATATTATACAACTTTTATTACTTCTATAATCTTATTGAAGTGCGACCTGATTGGCTCAATAATCTCATTGCTGCGAAGATTTCTTCCAGTTAATTCTACCTGTAGTAAATTAAACTTAATGTAGATGTTATTTGTTTTAGTTTGGATATTAGAAGTTTGAAGTGGATTTAGAATGATAGCTGTTCATATAAAGTGTGCGGATTTAATTCTCTATCTGTATTGTCTACTATATGTTGATATTTAATAATAATTTTACATTACCGTATATTTATCTATAAAATTTCAGAAAAACACAACATATTAGGTATTTATTGATAAATTCTAAAGGAAAAGGAGAGAAGTATTTTACAGAAATTTCTATTTCAAGTCTGTTATCCTTTCCCTGAGTAACTTAAATGTATTTGTATTGCATTTTTGAAGACTTTCATCCTCATTCTATCTCAACCTTTGCTTTATTGGAAAAAAATATCTATAAACAACATTTATTTTCTTTAACCATTGAGGAACAGAACAGAAGCTAGGAGGAGGCTCAGCAGGATGTGATGAAAGTCCTATTTTTATCCTTGAGAAAACCATGCCTGCATGTCATTGAGTTACTATACAGTTTTATACAGCATGATACCGTGCCATGGTTTTATATTTTGTGTAATAATTAGTTAGAACTACACTTTTGATTTAGTTTTCTAAGATTATATCATTAAACTTTTAAAGAATATGTTATTTCCTTTATGCATATTATGGTTATTTTCAGCACTATAGAATCTAGTGAATGTAATTGTTGATGATTAAAGACTTTTAAGTTTTTACTTTAATTAATTTACATTGATTTAAGAATTTTTGTAGATTGTTTATATGTAATCGATAGTTCTGTACATGGAAACATGCATGCATTTAAAGAATATAATTCACGTATATTATTTTATTTTAACCATTTTATGGAGCACACTTAGTTATATGTATAGTAGTTTTTTGTGTCAGTTTGTTCACATTGACCAACATCCCTGAGGTAAAAGATTACCTGTACATGTTCACTGGACAACGTCATTTCACTCCCCTCCTCAAACCAGCACACACAAAATACCTAGTTTGCTTTTATTCACTTTTAATATAAGCAAAGAGGTTGTCTTCATTTCCATATCAATCAAAAACCATAAAAGTTAAATGATCTGATTTTCTACTGGTTTCCTACTGTATAGCAGTAAATAACAATGTATCAATTACGAAATGCAAATAAAAATGTCTGGAAATTGAAAAAGAAAAATACCCCAAAAATTATAAGAGTGAACTATTGTGCATTTTTATTTTATCGTGCGAATACTAATGCCAGTGTTTTTTGTGAGTGATTTGAGGAACTGCTCCAGTTGGTAGACCTGTTGGTCTTTATACTGTTTGACAAACTCTGCCATTGCTAGTGTTTGAATTGATCTTTGACTTACAATGTATGTTTATACCGTACAGGAGGAGCCTGAGGCCACAGAAGAGGAACAGGAACAGGAAGCAGCACTGAAGGGAAGTTTCCGTCGCGTGGCGGGAGAAGACATGGAAGTAGATGCTTACGAACTACAGGGCATCCTCAATGCAGTTTTCACCAAAGGTAGGTTATCTCCCCTTGGCTGAGACACAATCTCACAAGGAACTAGTTGATTCTCTCACAATCTTATATAATTTCTGATAATTGTCTATAACCATCTTAATTTTGTCATCAAAACCAGCACTTTTATCATAATTGTGTTCCTTTTATTTTTGTAGTTGTGTTCATTCTCTTTCACATTTTTGTTTGTTTCTTATTTTCATGTATTTGTTTTTATTTTGATATAAGTACTAAATAATATCATAATTTATGATTTTGTACTAATTTGATGTTTAAAGTTTTGTATTTCTTTACTGTTTGTTTTCTGGCCTTATTTATTTTATTTTTGTATTATTTGTCATTGTAATTTTATTGTATTTAGCGTCAAATATTGAAAGTAAGTTAGTCATTCTGGAGTGCTCAGCACATTTGAACAAAAAATGAAGTTTGAATTTTAAAATGCTGTGGTTGTGTTTTACTTTGTGGATAACCTTTTACCTGCTATGTTTGAGACTGCTTATGGTTAATTGAGAAATAATTGACACTTCATTTTAATACCACCTTTATATCTCACTTCTAAAGCTTAAAGCATTCACTTGTGGTTTTCTCTTGTGCAAATACCATTGGTAAAATTTTTATTTTTAGAAAAAAAAATCATGAAATCATTTCAAACTTTTCGACTATCAAAATATCCATTTACAATGAATGATTATTTTATCAAGTTCATATAAAAGTATTTTGTCAAGTTAATACATTTAAATGTACTTATCATTTGAGTTTGAAACAATATACCAAATGAAAAGACTATGTACCCAGGGTAATTGTAATTTTCTAGTATTGTGATTGAAACAAGGTCTGTCGAATCATTGTAACCAGTTCTTCAATATCACCTAATGCATTTATTTCTTTAATGACTAAAACTATCATAGTTCATGTTTTTGACAAGTTGTTTTCAGGTTTTTGGAGAGTGTTTAATTCTCTAATTGCTTATTATTAAGTTTCATTCTTTCTAATCCACACTATAATGGCAGTACATGTGTATGGTGCAAGTATAAGTTAATGTTTAGGTACATTTGTTTTGTATTTTGATTAAAAAAAATCTTCTATATATTAACTTATCAGTCATTATTTAACAAAGACTTTGTTACACTGAAAGAATGAAAATCAAATTTGCATTTTGATCTTTAATTTTCTTGTTTCTGTTCATTTCTGCTCAGGATTTAGCCTTACTAGAAATATTGACTGGTATATTTCTATAGTGCTTTATACAGTCATATTTATGATTCCATATCTAAATATTTTTATTCAGCTTTTATACAATCTAATGTAAACAAAAACATATTTTTTTAGATATAGATTTGTTATGTAATATATAACAATGTAACAACATTTTGATTGACTACCACTATACAAGTACTGCCCTGTTCTGTTGTGTTGTGTGGTTGATCTGATCTGCTGCCATCTCAATGTTGTGTGATTATAACTAATATCTTTGTTTCATCCCTTTGGCATTTCATTCTCTTAGAGGGTCAATTTGGTAAGAAGGAGAAGCGTATAACATCATTATCATTGTATCACAATTTATCACAGGCCAGCACTAACCTTTAACCTGGCTTTATCATTGGACGGCCAATGGCAGCCCCATCATATAGGTCACAGCCTCCCTTTCTGATTCATTGAGAATGAAAGGTTATGACCTATTAATATTCAGGTCAAGCAGTCACTGCCTCTTGATGGAACTACATGTAAAATCAAATTAAAGTGTACTGGTGATGGGTTGACCAACGTAGGGGTCAGGAGGTCAAAGGTTGATCTCTTGTATGTACCTTGCACTTTAACTGTTAACACTGTGCACTACCTGTATGGTTATGTGTGTTTATTTTACAGATCCGAGTATGTACTCCTATGTTGTATTACACACTGGTATTGTATAAGGGTAGCACTACTGGCTTAAGGGATATGTACAGCACTGCTGTATGGTTTTGTAGCTTGTAGAACTTTTGGATTTCTGGTGTATTCCTTGTTAAGGAAGCAAGGTGTGGACATTATGTACCTATCCAGTATTTTACATATATACTTATCCTAACATTTAAGTGGATGATATACCATTATCAGTATTTATTAGCTACTAACAAAAAGAATTATCATCCATTGTTATAGCTTACATATACTTATTCATTATCATTTGCCAAAAATCTGTCAGAAACATTTTGAAAACTAATTTCAGATGGTCCTAAAAGGTCTAATAAATATTTTTATCAAACAAACCCAGAGATCAAGTTGTATCATGTATCGAGCACTTGCATCTTTCATTTCAAATTTGTAATTTTGCTTGAAAAGCTAAATTGTGCACAATTGTAAATTTTCGTACAAACTCACATTTTGATTATGTTCACTAAGAAAAGTGTATGGTGTTTTTGATGCCTGTATGATACTTTTGTTCATATTAAAAAACAAGTGAATTAAGTTTCTCTCTGAAAGCACACTTGGTTGAGTTGATTTACTTGATGTCCCCCACTAAATAAATAACATGGTATTTGGATTGCATGCATTATGTTTTATATATAAATAGGCTTTTACCTTCCCTATATGGAGAATAATTTTATTGCATGCAACTTTTTGGTATCTGAAAACAAGTGTTCCTCAAGATTCAAAGTGTGAAATGTTAATTTGCATAATTGAATGCTGGTTTGCAGTTCATGGCTACAAAACAGTTGAAGGTATCTTGATGAAACTTGAGAATACTTGTATAACCTAAACTAAATTATTTTGTCACATGACTTTAAACAATACACATAGATTTTTCAAGTCTTGATCTGTAAACCGGAATTTGTCATCAATTCCCAATTTTAATTACTTATTGTATTTATAAAGCATTATAAGGGAGACAACTGTTTATGTTTAGTTGATAATTTATGTTTAAAAATCTTGAATGATATTTAAAGTAAAATCCTTCTCTAGATACACTTCATCTACTACAACCTATACACCAATAATCAATATTCAGGCTTAAAATAGTCTAGTTAGTATGAGGCTTATAGATACCTTAGTAATCTTAATGTGTGACAATACAGTAACAGACTGATGTCAAGGAGTGTCAATTTGGACTTGACTTCAAGTGAGACATTGTACGATTTGACAAACAGTGTCTTTGATGTAGCTGTTTATTTTAGTGCAATACCTAGATCATTTCACTGCACTAAAGTTGATACAGTGTCTAGATTAACTTCATACAGCATACTTTAAAGTAAAAAAGTCACCATTATATGAAACCTGACTTTACCAGATCCTTCCCAAATGAAACAGTGTTATACTGAAAAAACCACAATGGTCGAAAGCATTGTGTACTTATTTTCTTGGATAAACAAAAGTATCTTGTTAAAACAAATCTCAGTGTTGTTTTTTCAAATGATCTAATAAATGTGTCTTGTAACCTTAAATAATATCAGATAACACTGTCTAGTGGTAATTGGAATATAACAAGGAACATTTGAATTAGTTTTTAGTTGCAAATTATTGTATAGGAGATATCTTTCCTAAAGTCTATGTTAAAATATCAAGACTTTCTCCTTATTAAAAAGACCTGTTATCAGCAGTCACATAGTGCATATTTTATGTAACTTAGGTGAACACTATTGGGGAAAACTGACTCATCTGTAATTAGAAATTGTAATATTCTTTTGTATTCTAATTATTATTTTTTTCTAAATTTAGATTTCAAGTTCTCTGGATTCAGTGTAGATTGTTGTCGCAGTATGGTGGCAATGCACGACGTATCCTTTTCAACACATAACATCTTCTTGTCACGACCTTGCATTGTGCTGACCTCGACTGGTGCTTATATCGAGAGTGGATGGCTCGGAACAATGCTGACCTTGATTTGTTTGACCTTGAACAATACTGACCTTGACCAACGTTGACCCATCTAACGTAGACAATAATGACCTTCAGACTTTTTGAGAGAAATAAGAAGATAACAAATGTATTAATGACATGTGGCACTTTGCTAATTTTAAAAGAAGCACATGTTTTAACCTTAACTGAAATCAGGGTGACCTGTCTGGAAAGCTTGGTTTTGATGAATTTAAGGAGTTATGGAACGATCTGAGGAAATGGAAGGTAAGGCGATACAGTGATCTGGTATGGTAATTAGGTTCCACCAACGGAGTAGGGAACTTGTTGTGTTTGCCCTGTTTCTCATTATTCTTCTTCTGGTTCTTCTTTTTCTGCTGCGATTTTGTCTGACCATTTTCTCGAAAACTATAAATTAAATCGCCATGAAATTTTGTAAGGTCATTTCTGGTGACCAGCAGGGGTATCAACCGGTTTAATTTTTTCCGACCAGCATCTAAGATGGTCGCCACAGCCTTTCATTGTTCAAAATTGAACTGCTTATAGATATTTAACTACTAGTCCGATTTGCCTGGAATTGGTTTCAATACATAGTTTAAATCAGATTCTAAATTTTAAAGTGAAAATGCCATAAGTATGAGTAAACAAACTAATTATGTGACTGTTTCAAATTCTAAAACCTGTAAGAGTTACCTCCCCATTATTCACTGGTCAGTAAGGATCTGTTTTAGGTCCAAGTTCATTTTGTTGTATTTTTTAAGCTATAGATCATACTGTTACTTGTGACATAAAACTATTTTGAGGTCATTTTTTTGGGCAACTTTTGCAGACCAGGAATCAAGAAGGCTACCACGGCATGAAATTGGTCAAAATTGAAACAACATGGTTGAGAACACAAATCTAATACAATTAAAGGCATTGCTGTGCCTAATATATTAACTTTAAATGATATTACTTTTCAAAAAGCATTTTTCTTCTGCGAAATAAAATTTACATACCGATAAAAAATGTCACGTCATCATTCAGGGGAGGTCACTCTTGTCAAATTAGGCTCTGTGGAGATTGGGGGAACTTTATGTGACGGCCGTCACAATTAGATCTTGTTAAATAATGCTTTACTATTGAAACTGTGTTTGATAGTTTCTGATTACCAACACGGTACATATAAACTATAAATTATAATAGTGTCAGGTTATGATTAGAAGGGAGGGGGGGATCTTGCTGAATTTAGATCCAGAAAGCTTCTTGTTACATAACCAAACACTAATGTACAATTACGTGAATAATTATAGCCCCTCCCCCACAACAATGTAATAGAGGTATACTGGATTCAGGTTGTCCATCTGTCCGTCTCTAAACACAAGGAACGACTGACTACGCCTCCTAAACTACTGAAGAGATTTAAAAAAAACTTAGTGGTAATAAGCCTTATATAGCGTATATGAGCATGATGTATATACACGTAGGAAAAAGCAATAACTTTTTCCTTTTTCCAGAGTTATGCCCCTTTGTTACAAAACAGGGAGTTGGGGCAGGAGGAGTTCATATTTTGGGTACATGTATTAGTTGACCTCCAGGATGACAACTCTAGTTTATCACGTTTACTTGTGGGTCCAAGCTAGTAAGCCAAGAAACTTTCAAGGAAAGCAGAGAGTAAAGTGACTATGAGGCATTGTGTGAATTGGATTAAAACAATTTAGGATATAGAATTTGATAGCTGTTCATTGACTATGAACTGAAATTATTTCCCTTTCAGGCTGTGTTCAAGGACCACGATGCTGACAAGAGTGGATACCTCAACTCCTATGAACTCAGAAATGCGATGAACAAGAGTGGTAAGTTGTTCTAGTCCATCTCAACTCCTAGATTTGATTATAAAGGCATACCTTCTACCCGCCAGTCTTCTCATCATCTTCTGAATAGTCATGTGTTATAAATACCCCCTTAACCTCCTGTTTGGTAATATTTTCCAGGTTTCAGACTCAGTAACAGGTCACTGAACGCCTTGGTTATGCGTTACTCCAACAAAGAGGGCCAGATTGAGTTTGGAGATTTCATTGTAGCAGCTATCCGTCTCAAGACCATGCTTTGTAAGTAACTTTGTTTTACTGATGGAAGAGTTACCTCAGTTACCCTTAGGGGATGTAGGTAAAGTTTTACTGATGGAAGAGTTACCTCAGTTACCCTTAGGGGATGTAGGTAAAGTTTTACTGATGGAAGAGTTACCTCAGTTACCCTTAGGGGATGTAGGTAAAGTTTTACTGTTGTAAGAGTTACCTCAGTTACCCTTAGGGGATGTAGGTAAAGTTTTACTGATGGAAGAGTTACCTCAGTTACTCTTAGGGGATGTAGGTTTAAGTTTTACTGATGGAAGAGTTACCTCATTTATAGTTAAGGGATGTAGGTAAAGACTACTGTATGAATCTCAACGGTTTTCATCCATGTTAAAAGTAGAATTAAATTCTGTTCAGGCAAAGTTCCTAAATCTTGTAGACTGATACTGAAGTATGGTATTGCTATGACATTTTCATGCTAGAAAATTTTTAGAAGCCTTATCATTTTGGCTGGCGCAAATGATGTAATATGGTCTATGGCTTTAGTCTTGTAGTGTGACAACACTAGTTCATTAAACAAAACTTTACTATTCAACCGAATATTGTTTTGATACATTACATCAATTTAGCCTGCCGAACCTTTACATATTTTGGTTGAAACATCTTGTCAATGAAGCGTAAAGTCCCATGTAAGATATATATTTCATAGCAACAGACGGTACCACTTTAATAATTCTGAGTACCTAGTTAACATCCAGACCTTGTCTCCATTGTAGCTACCTTTAAGTCGAGGACACAAGGGGGCATGGCAGCCTTTGGTGTTGATGATGTAAGTATTCTGATCATTAAGGAGAGAAACAATATAACTTGTAGTGGGAATCTCAACATTATCCCATGTGATGTTCAGGAGACATATAGTTCTACGGGTACTTTTAAGTATGGACCCAGTTTTGAATAGTATGAGATCCTTTGCCTTGTATATGTGATATACTTGTATAGCTGTTGTATGTGACGTATCTGATTCCATAGTTGTGTTTATATATATTTTTTTTTACATTTCTCTCCCCTTTACAGTTCATCCAAACCACCATGTACGCCTAATGCCAACATTTACAAACTTGCCAAGGGAGATTACTCTTATGGAACGTTTACTTTTATGGAACGTTGGATGTGTTTTCTCATCCTTTTCTGACGGAGACTGTTGGCACCTTTACATAGCTTATAGCATGTAGTGAATCATTGTTTACAAAGTATCTATATATTGTTGTTATCGCGATGGAAGCTGTCTGTATTTGCTTGATCTTCATATCAGTGTTTTTGAGCGTCGAAAGAGATAAACTTTGTAATGCTTTCGTTACATAACAACACCAAGTGATGTTGCCTTGGGAAAGTTTTTTAATTAATAGATAAAAATACTTTAAGTGTACCAACAAATTGTTCTTTGAATTTAAGAATCATCAGCCTTTGCAAAAGTCTTTTTGTTTGTAAAATCTTAATTGATATAAGTGATGTATTTATTTAAAATCATCAGTTAGATATTTTCCCTTAGATATTCCTTCAAATATTTTATTATTTCTTATGTCATATTTGTATTATTGTAATATTAGTACAACATTTATAATATACTGTCCGGTATAGCTTTTTCAAATTTGACTATTTTAGGTTTCTGTATGTAGTATGTTATAGGATATACTTATTTACACAAGCATCCAGTCTCATTTTGCCTTATCACATTTTCATTCAATAGAAAAAGGAAAGGAAAGCAGGTTTTGTGAAAAAAAACAATTTTTGAGTATTGCTCAGTTAATTGTGACCTTGGCCCTACCTCTGCTATTTGTCCATGAATCTCTCTTAATCTTTACAAGACTCACAACAAAGTTACAAATATTACAAATTGCTGATTATTTCATTATTCTTTTGCTAATAGCTTTTGTCTCATGTTTTGGTATATGTTTCCTGTACGACCAACCCATCCCTGTCAATTGTTAACTTTCTCTTCTCTCGTATCTAATATGATTTTTATGTTTTTATAATTATACAATATTTGATTGATTTTGTAATTGATGTCTGTTATTGATATTGAACGGTAGATGCAATTTTAAATGACACGCAATAGACTCTACTAAACGGGTATGGACACTTGCCTGGTTTCTCCGAGGTCATGTGATGGTGTCTCTGAGGTCATGTGATGGTGTCTCTGAGATGATGTGATGGCATATAGTGGATGCAATAGACAATTCTTTCGACGAGATATAAAATGTCCAACAATTGTGCCTGATCTTTATTTACTTCACAATTTCATTGTCTTTCTCGTTTGTTAATCTGTATGAAGCTGCTGATCAGTATAATGACAAACTGCCATCACAGATTCATTAGTACCAGAGGCAGTTTGGTTGCTTAAGGAAAACAGAGGATTTTTTTACTTTATCAATACAACTTTGCAGTAAACAGATATGTTTTGGTATCATAATCAATATAATGTCTTTTGTTAGTGATTTAATGTAAGGATTATTAAATCTTGATTTTGATCTGATATGTCTCGTGATTAGCTATAAAGTGACACAGAATCTATCTACCTCCGTACTGGTGGTACTGTGCATGAAGACGTCAACACAATTATTGCTTTGTATTGACACACTACGTAATGAGAAGCACCATATTAAGTATGCTTCTTGTTAGATGTTGCTTTGTATACGTATATTTTAAACGGTTGTTAAACAAGCCATTTTATTATTCATAACAGTTTGAAATACTTTCTAATGATATGCAAGCATGGCTTGAAATTAAACTTATACGTTATGAATCTGTCTCTTTTAAAGACATGCAATGAAATTGAAATTAGTCAATTGCCAGTTTCAGATCACTGACCGATAAAATTTCAGAGCTATGTTTTAATTTTGTATAAACCAATGAAACGATCTTCTTAAGCAATCACTGTATTGTATATAAGATTTTAAATTCACATGGAAATGTGTTAAGCAACTTCTAATTGACACTGAGGAATACAATCTACTACATGTGTCAATTAATATTAGTATTTCTATTTTTATATAGATATAAGTAACAAATTTCCTTTACAATTGTCATATTTGTTATATAATTATACTTATTTAACTCAAATAACTGTAGATATCTATTTATAGATCGGTGATGGTTGCCATTAACAATCACTTGTAATGATATACATTTACTCCTATATGTCGTTACAGTTAGTATATATAATTATACACTCTTTACGTTCTATTTACCTATATATTAACTGTTAGATGGCTATATACGTGACCTTTTGTTCCCCCGTTATTTACATATTTATGTATATAATATTTACTACATATTTGACCTCATACGTCCAGTGCCTTTATTGGGCCTAGCTGTCCACCCTGGGCTGTAGATGAGGCTTGGTGATCTAATAAACGATCTTAATTCTACACTTTGTGTCTTGTTTGTAACTCACTTTGTCACGAATGCTACAAAGCATTACTCTTCATTTATTTTTAGTGTTTATGACGTCAGACAAAAAGGCACAGACATTCTGTTTCGCAGACGCGAACGCTACAATTTTAAGTTATATTTGCCGTGATTTTTCACATTGATGATTCCAGATATTTATGTTATTTACCATCAAGTGTTACCAACATTTTGAGATTTATAATAGTTCTACTCACAATGTATAGGTTTTAAAGTTATATGTGCTGTAACTGGCCGAAAATTTTGACATGTTATTTTTTCTTCAATTATCTGTTTAAAACCATACGTTTTAATGAATAAATCTGTGAAAATTGTTCAAATGAACAAACATACATGATGCCTTATAACCGTTAGTTAGAACACATAGATTATGCACTGTGACATTCTTGTGTTTTTAAGCCTTATACATGTTTTGATGAAAACATACCTTCTGAAATCACTTTACAAGTACTAATAATACTGTACAAATGTGAAAAGAAATTGTAGACAACAATATGGCTTCATGGTCTAACTCATTTCATTACACTGAAAATGTTAATATAATGGTACTGCCAAAATCATTTTCAGCTCTTATTTGTACATGTAAATTAAAACCTGTGGATTGAAAGTATTGTAATTCTCAAAATGTGGGTAACTGTTGGTGTTGAATAACATATTAAAAGCTCGTGTTGATTCGTGAGTATGAAAAATACGGCACATATAACTTAACACATACAGATAAGAGCTATAAATGAATTTTGGCAGTGCTGCCAAAAAATCATATTTACGTTTACACTGCAGTGGCATAAGTGCATATGGTCCGTCTGACCATGGGGACAAGTTGTCTAAAATTCCATTTCACATTTTTACAGTGTTATTCATAATTGTAAAGTGATTTCTGCAGATATGTTTTTATTAAAATATTCAAAAAGCATAAAAGCAAGAACCTTCAAAGTACATTTTTGTGTCGCCTGCAACGCAAGTACACTGCAGGTATCGCTATGTCGGTGTCGGCGGCGTCCGGAAAACGGTTTCCGTGCGATAACTTTAGTTTTATTGTCCGATTTCTACCACATTTGGTATATTGGTTTATATCTATGGGATCTTCGACGAGTCGATACTGGTCACAATCCGTCAATGTTTGCAAGAATTACGGGACTTTAAAATCGTCAAAACATAAATCCATGGTTTCCGATAGTTTTAGTATTAATTTTTCGATTCCAACCAAATTTGGTATAACGTTATTGCTTTATATAAATGAGATCTCGAATGGGTTTGATACTGCTCATAATCCGTTAATATTTGCAAGAGATACGGGACTTGAAAATCGTCAAAACAAATAATTCCTTTGATTTAACTCTACGTTATTGTTTTCTCAAGTTTTTTTTCCCAAGATAATTTGCTTTTCTGGCATGTGGACATCAAATTCACCTTATCATTTAACTATTTTCAACTGTAAGTAGCTATTTTTTATGTTTACTGCTGTGCAGGCGACACACCCACTTCCGTGGAATTCTTGTTTGTAACTAATATATGGCATCATAACGTTTGTTTGTGGCTAAGAATTAATTTATCAAACGTTTTGGTTTTCCATAGAATACCGAAGAACAAATATGACATATAACTTAAATTTGAATAACTTAATGAGATAATGTAATTAGGCATTAATTTCCATATTCTTTCTTACTTTTACAATAGAATAAATTGAGTAATGGCACATTGATACCTTAGCCAATATTTCCGCGAAAAACGTTCTAAATGTATGAGATCAAAATACTCTTCGTCTGACTCTTCCAGTCTAAGGAAATGTAGTCTCAAACTTCTAACCAATAAAAACGAGTGTAACATGAAATGCAATTTTAATAAATCCTACAAAAACACATTTATATGGATATAATGGATCCTACAAAAAATACAATAACATGGATAATATTGGATCATACAAATACAATAACATGGATATAAAAACACGCTCACCTCACATGTGTCGGCCAACGTTTTTGCCTTTTGAGTAACTGGTTCAAATTGTCATTTGTCCGTATTCGGGTTTTTTTCCCTACTTCCGTTAAAAAGGAATCGTATACTAAAATTATTCACATTTCCTGTGTAGCGTTCCGATAGTCCGTAGTTGTGTTTTTGGATCAAATAATTCTTGCATTTGAAGCTTTATAAAACTATTCCTCATGAAAACATAGCATGGCTCTTTATACAATACAAGCTTGTTTTCACTTTTAGGAAAGTCATTATGTATATTATTGGGCCATTCACAAAATGGCATTTCTTGAAAGGAAATTAATTTCTGACAACTGATGCGTCTGATGAAAGTACTGATTTGATATTTCTGAAATTCCATGTGAGTGTGTTTCTGAAGTTTCCAACTGTACATGTTCTTTTTATCGGCTGCCTAGAATGACAAACAACCATGATGATGTTGAAAGTTCACCATTCAGTTGGTTCCATTTCACCGAATGTATGCACAAAGATGGAATTTTTGCATTGCTTATAGTTTCGTGACACCTTATGGATGTTATTGTTGTCACCATAACTTGTAATACTTAGCTTTGGTGATTTGTTTGAAGTATTGGTCAGGAGGTATGGATGGTAGCGCTGTCTCCACCACTGGGAAGGAATGTCATTTTTCTGAAGTGAAGTTTCAACATACCTGTAACGCTCCCGTCTTTCCTGGTGTTATACCATAGGTGGAGAAACTAGCTGTTATGTTTTGTACTCATTAACACGGCACAGGGAAACGCCAAATTTAAACGTACCCAATTTTAACAACACTATTTTGATATATAAACGCAAAAATATCCCAATTTATGGTAGTAAACTATGTTTCTAGTCCTTCAATTGCAGGTAGGGGTTCTGAGCTTTCCTTTTGATAATATAAGACTCTTTCATATGTGGATATGAAGGATAGGGATATTCTACCCGAGGGTCACAAAATGTAGTAAAACCCGAGGCTTGCCGAGGGTTTTGCAACATTTTGTGATCCCGAGGGTAGAATATCCCTATCCTTCATATCCACTTATGAAAGAGTATTTTTCTTTCATACCACGACGTTTTACTGCAATTTTACAACTATAATATCCCGCCATTTTGAAATAAATTCGAAGAAATCCACGACTGGAAGTCAATTTCCATACATGAAAAATTACGTGATATTTTCAACACAAATTCCGTTGCTTGCATCTTTTGTAGTAAAACCAGTCAATTTTGTGAAAAAAATGTTAAAATTTTACCAAGGAAATAGAGATTTTGTTGACGCCGTGACGTCACGAGGCTTTATTGCATGGGTAGCCATGCAATACAGCCTCAGGCGACATGAGTGTATTGCCCTAGACCAGCCAGTATTACACGTGTAGGTATGAAAGAAAGGATTTTCTCTGATACCTTGGGGTGTAATACTGCCTGGTCTACAGTGACGTCGCTAACAGGAAATTAATGAATACGCAAATTAGAGTGCGAGTTTGGGGGGTCCGGGGTATCCCCTGGAAAAAAAATATTACGATTTAGAATGACTGAGAAGAGTTTTACGATGTACTTTGATGATTTTGCGAGCGCCGACGGCGCGAGATTTTGGTGTATGGGGGATCCGGGGGTCTCCTCCGGAAAATAAAGTACGATTTAGAATGGCAGAGATGAGTTTACGATGCCTTTTGTTTAATTTGCGAGCGCCGAAGGTTTGAGAGAGATTTTGGTGTTTCGGGGGTCCGGGGGTCTCCCCCCGGGAAAAAAATACGATTTAGAATGGATGAGATGAGTTTTACGATGGTCTCCCAGAGAAAACATATTACGATTTGGAATGGCTAGGATGAGTTTTACAATGTATTTTGATGATTTTAAAGCGTTCCCAACATGTTAATTTTTCGATTTTTAAGTTACCTGCATTTAGAAATGATAATTATGAGAGTCGTCATACATGTACCATTATGCAATCAGCTCGATCTGAACATACCTAATTCACACCATCGGCACATTGTTGTGTAACGCAAAATAATAATGAATTAATTGTCTTGCTAAGACATATAAACAAATTTCTTTTAAGAAACATTTTTCTAAATAATATAATTCCTTGATGGACATGTTTAGTCTAGTTCGTGTGTATTGTAATGTGTTTGAACATTACATGCTTGAACGTTTTAGGAAACGCGCCGCGCAGCGGAAAATTTTCTAAATTAAAGTACAAAATTGTGCAGGAGGACCATTTTTCTTTTCAAAATGTGCATTTTTAGAATATTTAATCATGGTCAAAAGGACGCAATTCGAGATGATTTCGTCGACCAGTCGCGATCGTTATTTAACTTTGATGATCAAATTGCCAATTTCATGAGCCAATATCTCTGCTATTTTGTATTATATGACCTTGGAACTCAAAACTATTATAGACATCGTTCCATAGTATATACCTACATGAATGTGCGAAAAATGGTCATTAAACAACAAATTGTAAATTCGCTGAGTTCCCGTGAAAATTATTCAAAGGCACGGACAAACATGTATGAAGCTTTATAAGCAGCCGTAACAAGACATATTTATGTACCATATTAGCTCTTGTCTTTACGCTTTATGTATGTTAAGATGAGAGCTTTTGTGAAAAATGTGTAAAATGACCGAAAAACTTGACGATTTAGCTACCTACTGGGTCTAGACAGTGCCCATCATTGTGGCTTAGTTGATGTTGTCTATTAAAGGTTTCTAAGTTCAAAAATATTATTTAAATTGCACTTTAATGGAACTGATGCAATAAAATCATCTGAATGGATCACTACCTGTCGTGTCTCTGGACTTTCAAACTTCAAAATTTATTAGTCTCCTTACAAAATACATTGTGTAGAGAAGCATGTTTACAACATTCAACAAATGCAACATAGAAGGAGCACAATAAATATAACTTTTTGTGAAACATAAATGTGCATTGAAGGGACCATTGTCTAAGATGGGTAAATAAGATATACTATATCTATAAATGTAATCTCAACCTTTTGTGCGATTAATGTGAAATAAAGCCGCCACTTTTGTATAAACAAGTTCTGTATATTTTATATGTGGTTATTAACACGTAACACTGCGCGTCTCAGTGGCGGCCAGATCTAACAGCATTCAAACAACGATGTATATGTTAATATTATGAAAACGTGAAAGCACATCTTTATTCAAAATGTTTGTCCTTATGCAATTCTATGCCTTTGGTTTCAGTAACTAGTAAGTAAGTTAAATGATGGTAAAAAAGACGCAACTCGAGATGATGTTGGCGACCGTTCGCAATCGTATTCATGCTTTATGTATGTTTAGATGAGAGAATATATGTAAAGGTCACTTTATAATTACTGATACCACTGTAAAAATGTAAAATAAAATAGCAGACCACAACTTAGCTTCATGGCAGGACCGTGTGTATTTATTCTACTGCACTGAAGTGGCATTTTGATATCATCATTTTTTTGGCAGTACATGTACCGCTAATATTAATTTTGAACTCTTATTTGACTTTGTAAAATTAAATCCTGTGCATTGTAAATATTGCAATTCTCAAAATGTTGGTAACTTTTGGTGGTGAATAACATATTAAAAGCTCTTCTTGTTTCATGAGTATGAAACTTACGACACATATAACTTGAACTATGTTGTGCTCTTGGGGCAAGATTTGACCATTGTGACCTTGAATTCATGTCAACGGAATTCGATTGTAAGCATATACATTTATAGCATACACGAGCTCAGCTGATGTTTCAAAGGCATTGCGTTAATGTAAAATGATATTTAAGCATATTAATCAACATTTTACTACCGTGACCTTCAAGAGTGATAAAGGTCATACATTAAAAACTTATTTTGACATTTGTCTATCATGATACAGACGTAATTGCATGTCTATGCGGCAATCGGTCTTTGATGTAAAGATGTTCTACAACAATTGTACTACTGTAGCATACGTGACTTGTATGACCTTGACTATAATTCTAATTTTAATCTGAATTCATTCAGGCACACATGTACGTCATAGGTGTTTGAAATATGAAATCTGTATAGTCGATTTTAATGACGTAAAAGAGTAACAAAGTTTTGGCGTAAAACTGCTGTAGACATCTGTCCATGCTATGTCAATACAAAATTCAAGCATGTATGTTAAGTATTAAAGGCGCTGAAATCTTGTGCATTTTTGGCGGGAAAACGACAAAATCGCAGTTTTTCAAAGTGCTTTATATCCGCCATTTTAAATGAGATGACCTTATAACTTGTCGTTATGTATTTCTGAGAACATGCTCTTTCATATCCAACTTAAAAAAACTTTCCAAATTTCGTTTTTGACATTTACTTGACCCCATAGCGAACTCTTGACCTTGACATAATCTCTGATAAAATGTAATGGAAAAATATCATGCGCTATGTCAGGATCTACCTGAATTATTAGACGGAGACGACGTACAGTGTACGGTTATGAAGTTATAAACGTTTAAACTTCGACAGACATGACAGACACTGCGTATAAAACAAACATACTTTCAGCTGATTTCATAAGGTCAGACAGAAAAACACACGAACAAATTAAATGTTTTTAAGCTATTTGACCCCTGTGACCTTGAATAAAGGTCAAGGTCATTCATTTGAATACACTTAATAGGCATGCATGCCACAGGCCCAATATCAGGTCTGTAGAACTCTTGGTTATTACGAAAAAGCTGTTTAAACATATTCCAGCCTATTTGACCTCTGTGACCTTAAATGAAGGTCAAGGTCATTTATTTGAACAAACAAACAGGATATGACAAGCCCAATATTAGGTCTCTAGGCCCATGTTATTAAGGTGAATTCGTTTAAAGAATTTGAGCTTTTTTACCACTGTGACATTGAATGAAGGTCAAGGTGAATGGAAAGCATAAGTTTTGTAGACATCTGTCCATGCTATGTCTATGCAACATTTCAAGCCAGTGGCGTCGCTAACAGGAAATTAATGTGCACGCAAAGTGGAGTTCGAGCGCCGAAGGCGCAAGAATACCGATGTTTTGGGGGTCCGATGGGTTGGCCCCCGGGAAAAAAATACGATTCTTAACGTGGTAATATTGCGAAGAAAAAATAACACAGAAACGGATAAATTATATTGCATTTTGAAAATTACCTATATTTAGAAATTCTTATTGTAAATATCGACAAAGGCGTGGATTTTTTTGTGTTTTTGGGGTCCCCACAGGAAAAAAATACGATTCAGAATGACTGAGATGAGTTTTACGACGTATTTTTATGATTTTAAAGGGTTTTTAGCGTGGTAATGTTGCGAAGAAAAAACACACACACTGAAACGGATTAATTCATATTGTAGATTGAAAATTACCTTTATTTAGAAATTCTAATTGGTAATGTCTCCATATCTGTATGCAAACATATGTTTACATTCTATTTTTGCCATGTCTTTGGTGATTTTCCTACTACTTGTACACTGCGATTAAATGGTAGAGCAATTTTGATAATTTTGTAAGAAAACAGAGATTTAATAGACATTCAAAGTACATATAAGTGGTGATACTCCTTTGGAACATTTGTATACATGAAAACGCATAGGACCCCATGAAAATGGAATGTACAAATGTATTCTTGATTTGCACACTTATTTTAAAGTGATACGACGAAGACTAGTCACATATCAAAGTTCATTGTAACAACATCCTCCTGGTTGTTTGCCAATCGAAAATGTCAATGACGATATCGACGTCTAAGGGCGTGTTATGGTGGAACGAAAATATAATTTTCCGATTGTATCTAATATAGTTTTACTATAATAGATACAATCAAAGAAATTTGCGTTGATAATATCACAGAATTTTCATGAATGTAGAATTGACTTGCAGTCGCGGTTTTCTTCAAACTTATCTTAAAATGGCGGATATCATTTAAAGCCGCATGATCCGTATCTTTCAGGGTCCGTAAAACAAACAATGACAAGATATAGCCCTAAAAAGTTATGAACTTTCCCAAAATTACAAGTCTAGAAAGTTAAGAGGTCCAAAGATATAAATATACAAAATTTCATTTTAGACTTATGCGCGGTCCGACAGAAAGTCAAAAGTTAACGCCTCCAAAGCTTAGAAATGCTACTTTGCGCATGTCCGGAAATAAAAGTTGTTTACCGCAATGGAGCGAGCTTTGCAGTGAAAGCTCGCTGGCTTAGCATCAACTGTTGATTCGAAGTGAATAAGGAAGTTATTTAAACTAAGAAATGTTGTGAATTGCTGAGAATATTATATGGAAACGAATTCGAGCTATGACAACAACTATGATTTGTGAATGATCTACCAAAACCACATAAACTGACTTCTCTTCGACTCTATAAGGTGAGTGGGGCCCCAAAGGGGTAACAGTTATATTCTATAAGTGTTTGGTCGCTTTTTGGAATTGGTACCGTAGTAAAATAGAGATTAGAAATCAGAAAAAGTGTTGATAAATTGGGAAACATATAACAGATTTAATCTTGGATTACAACAGAAGCATTAATAGAGTCGTATTATACGCGTTTCCTTAAAAGATGATCGCATACATGTAGCTACTGTTACAGGCTTACAGCGCCAGGAGTGTGATATCTTTTCCGATATCTATTTGTGTATTTATGTATATCAGTGATATATATCCTTTTACTGTATGCTATGGATATTACTTTATTAAAGAAGCCACTTTCAAACTTACTTCATTAGTGCTCGTGTGTGTAAAATTGTATTTTTTTTAGACTTACAGTCACTTAGTCACGTACTCGTTATCCTTTCTGCTGGTCTTAATTATATAAAATTCACACCAATACATCATAAGTGGGTTAAGTAAAGAATAGTAATTGACTTTTTTAAAATATGTATTATATATTATGTCCAATACATTTAGGCTACATAAATTCTGGCACTAATTAGTACCATTATTCTTCACATGAAAATGCCTAGACCCCTGTAATTCAAGAAATGACTAACCTAGTATCTAGTGAGGTTTGATTTTGATAAACGTGTTCAAAAAATGTGTAATTGTTATAAATTTGTGTTTGACAGAAAGCAATTGGAACTAGTTTGTTTTACATGTAGGCTTACACTGAAAGATAATGTACATGCATGTATACATTATTTATCTATGTACATAACTGACATTTACTCCATATTTTCTTTATAGAATGTATGGGACCTTCAACCAGATGACAGAAGTGCAAGATGTGATGGCAGCTCGCCCAAAAATAAAAGGGAAAAACAACTACATGTTTCTCTGAGATCAAAACTGACAGTAAAAAATAAAGCCTGTTTGTAATGTACCCATTATGAACCAGAAAGAAATTATTGTCAAGAAGGAAGGACAGAACAAACCTAGCATAATTCTTTACTATTATCACCAGGATATTTTCAAATTATTTATTTCTTCACACAAATGAAAAAAGGAATAATAATGATTATTGCATGTTTACATACCTAGTATGTATAGCTTTTGAATAATTTATATGGAACAAGGATGTAATTCCAATTTATGAAAAATTAAACCAATTAAAATAATATATGTCATTTATCTGAGTTGTTTAATTATGTTGTGTTCATTTTAGAAATGTTCAAATACAGAAAATAAATAGCAAACAAGACTGGAGCTAGATCAAAGGTTATTTGGGTCAAAAGTCAGTGTCAAATCTCAAGATTTTGGCTCTATAGATATACATATATCCCTATGTGTAATAAAAAAAAAATCTTGTTGTGTAATACACAGATTGCACATATATATAAGGATATCCATATATCTGTAGAGACAATAGCCTGTGATGCATGTTGTTAAATTGCATTATTCATTATTGACTATTTTAAGTTGCAAAGTTTTGATTGAATTAGAAAGGAATAGACTGACAATAACTTCTAATTAGTCCAGGTCAATCAAGGTCTACATGTACAAGCTCTTAGCAACTTCACTTAGTGTTTGGAGCAAGATCACACTAAAGGAATTAGGATTGCTTGAATATAAAACAATAAACTAACAAAATACAACTAATAAAGTTAGATTTTCCACTAGGTTAGACTATATACATACTAAAAAATGAATTTTACTGCAATTACTCTGATGACATGAGAATCACATGCTATGGTCAGCTTATTTACTACTGGATGCTATTTTGAACTCCAGTCATTTTTTATTGACTTCAAATTCAATCAATGTACAATATGTGTACATGTACACTATACAATGTATATGAATGTGCTATTTGTGCATGAATATGATTGTATAAGAAACACCTAGGTCTTTCATTATACATGTTTCTGATTCATTTGATTCAGAGGCAAATTCACGGCTGGACATCATATTATATGGTTCATTAACAAGCTATCATGTACATGTACATGTACATCACAAATTTAACTAAGGGAGCTGTCTTCATTATCTACACAGAAAATATATACATAATTGCATGTTAGACATTCAGAACTTTTAACACACATTAAACCGCCTTATTGCAACCTCAACCCCATTCTTTCTTTTATTTTTTTTTTAAATTTCTGTAATCCTTGAAATCATATAACCAAATGTTTATAGTTTCACCAGAAATTTATCATCATGTTTTTAACGAACATGGAGCTTTTCCAACATAAATATCAGAAATATACATACAATAACATGTATTAAGTTTTATACTCGTTTATGGCGGTACATGGTGATTTTTTAACTAATAGATATGTATACATGTATACACATATGATATTGAACAAAAATGCATATTATGTCAAGTTTGCTCTCCGTGCTTATTTTACTTGATTTATTATTATATTTCATTTGGACCTTTATAAAACAAGTTATATGGTTATCCAAGGCAAGTCAAATATCGTCTGAGATATTTATTTTAAAAAATATCACCAGAGATTTCCATGTAGATAACCATTTTTGTCTCTATCTAGTACGATGTGTCTTGTCTATTTCATTATTTATCAATACCATTATTTATATATCTGGTACATTTTTGTACAATTTATTATCTTGTCTAGTACGATGTATGGTATCGCAACACGTATTTTATACGAAGTTTAAATACCATTCCCACAAAAATCTCTCCGGTGGCCCCCGGAAATTAGGCAAAGCATAGTCAACCGATCGCCGTATTGTAAACACTCAAAATGACCGAATGGAAGTATTGTTTACACGACGATAATATATATATATTGTTCTGGGGGACTCTTTAACTTCATCACATAACAAAACATTCACTTGTTCATGATAAGTAACAAGTTCTTCCGTAGAAGTTCCTGCTAACATGAGCGACACACTTTTGACTGGGCAAGCCATTTCGTTTGGTCTGGAAAGTCACGTGATCGTGTACGATTGAAAATGAATATTCAAACACTCTGGATATCGAACTTTTAATCATTAATTTCTTTTGAACTCGGGACTTTTTGGGTGTGTAATTAGGGGAAAGTTGATAACTTTTTATAAGATATGTACCCTTATTTTCTTTTGTTGATTTACGGACACTGAAAGATACGGATTATGCGGCTTTAAGTAAAATTGCAATAAAACTTCGAAGTATGACAGAAAAATACCCTTTCATATGTGGATATGAAGGATAGGTTATAGGTCACGAAATGTTGTAAAACCGGCTTTCCGTGGAGGGGAGTATCCAAGGGTGCAATACTGGTTTTATTCGATGTAATACATGACTACCTGTGCAATATAACCTCGTGAAACTAGACTGGGTTTTCTATACAGAACACAAACACTGGGATTGGTGTTTATTGAAATATCACGTAATTTTCATGTATGGAGACTTGACTTGAATTCCAAATTAATCATAATTGTAAAATTGTGATAAAAAAGGTCGAGGTAGTGTGTGGCAAGCTTTGTATTTCACTTTACATAAAAACAACCAGTATTACACCCGTAGGTATGAGATAATATACGCTTTATTCTTGTGCATCGAGCAGGAAAAGTTATGTGGATCTGCAAGCTCAGTACACACCGATCCCTGATATACCTGGATATGTGCTTTGTAGTCAACTGTTGCGTACAGAGTTGTTAGGACGCATTTTGAACACTATTTGTAATTGGCATACATATCATCAGTTAATTTCAAGAAGACCTAATCATGTCCACGGTCAGTGCTGAGAAGCAGACACAGTCGTTTGCTGATTTTCTGAATCAGAATTATGACGAAATTAAGGCCAAATGTTTGGCAGAAGGTATTCTGTTTGAGGATCCAGAGTTTGAAGCCTGTGATGAATCCATGTACTTCAGCCAAAAACCAATTAGACCATTTGAGTGGAAACGTCCAACAGTAAGTATGCTTTTGCAAAATTCTTTCTAATAATATGTACACTTCCCATATACCGTTTGTTGTAGTTTAAGCTATTGCGATGGATGGTTCCAAACGTAAACAAACAACAAAATCAGAACTATAAATAATATCCAGATAGACTAGATGACACGGAGAAGAGTACAGATTGATTGAGGAAAAGGATTAAAAAGCATCAATTAAATAGAAAACATACTCAAATATCATACGTACTAAGTTTTTAAATGAGTAAACATGTAAACAGTTAGGTCTAATTTCCCATTCTGTTCCTCTTCCCCCAAGGATGTTTGTGGCCAAATTTGGTTACAATCCATGCAGAACTCTAGGACAAGTAGCGATTTATAGGATATACCTCTATTTACGCTATTGGGCCCCGCCCCTCCTGCCCCCGGGGAGTCAGAGCCAAAATTTATACAAGTTCTGTTCCCCTTTTGTCCTATGATGTTTGTGGCCAAATTTGGTAACAATCCATGCAGAACTCTAGGACAAGTAGCGATTTATAGGATTAACCTGTATTTTCCCTATCGGGCCCCGCACCTCCTGCCCCCGGGGGATCAGAGCCAAAATTTATACAAGTTCTGTTCCCCTTCCCTAAAGGATGTTTGTGGACAAATTTGGTTACAACCCATGCAGAACTCTAGGACAAGTAGCGATTTATAGGATTAACCTGTATTTCCCCTATTGGGCCCCGCCCCTCATGGCCCCGGGGAGTCAGAGCCAACATTTATACAAGTTCTGGTCCTCTTCCCCAAGGATGTTTGTGGCCAAATTTGGTTACAATCCATGCAGAACTTTATGACTAGTAGCGATTTAAAGGAAATGTTGACGGACGGACTGACGGACGACGGACGGACGGACGACGGACGGCGCGCCATGACTTAAGCTCACCGGCCCTTCGGGCCAGGTGAGCTAAAAACGAAGTATTAGAGCTAAAACAAACCAGGCATCGGTAGTATGTACATTTTAAGTATAAAGTCTATTACACTATTCAGAACAAATAGTTTTAAGCATACTTTTTGGGGAAAGTAATATTTTAGAAAAAGCCACATTAACCTATCCAAATAATTATTTACCGATGTGAGACGTTGACATGGATTATCGATAGCATTAAAGTGGCTTGTGAATTTTAAGGGGTTAAATCTTCAACTTCAAAATTCACGCTCAAAGTGAAGGTTTGACATACGTGTATATCAAAAATACTTCAGATCAGAAATAATATATATATATGGGCTACCCAGTACATGTTGTAGCTGTAATGATATCGACGATTGATCCAAACTACAAATAGATATATATAGCACCGTTCTTGACAATGGGTCAAGGGTTTAGTGGGAAAAAGTGATTTCTAAATATTCACTTCTGTCTTGTCTTAGGTCAAATCCTCTTTCTCTCGCCAAACACTGGACAAAAACAATGACTACAAAACAGAAACGAGACAATACAATGACACACACATTGACTACGTCACACAGGTAAACTGGACATACGTGCACAGGTATACAAACGAAACGAAAAAAGTAAAAACCAACCTGTTACATGTATAATGAATCATGTCCTGTTATTCGATGCTGTATATATTGATCCTTTTGAGGTGTATGCTACGTTTTACAGGAGATCTGTGAAAATCCCCAGTTCATTGACCAACATGGAGCAGGTAGATTCGATGTTCAGCAGGGAATGTTGGGTAAGTATCAGTGATCTAGATCACAGTGTCTTTGTCGCAAGTGAACATCATGACGATTCCTGTAAACTAGGGTTCGCACATAACTGTGGTATTTGGGAACTAAGGACTATTAACAAGGTTATATATAATATTATTAACATTATGTACATAAAAAGATCGCAGTCCCGATATCAAATGACATTGGTATGCATAAGGAAATTGGGGAGGGGGGATTCCTGTTGATTATCTCACGAATACCTGATTACATTTTGTTGCATTTTGGAGTAAATTCTTCTCTTATTAAATCCTTTATATTTATAACTCCCTCTTTATACCAATCTTCGTAGAAAACACTAGCATAGACCTAGCCTGTTGTCCAATCCACTATTGTTAAAAATGTAATACTTTTGTTGTTGACGATAAAATATTTTGAAATGAAAATATCAATCTTTAATGAAAATCGACTTTCTGTAAATAAGAAGTTTGTCATTATACCATACTGGGGTCTTCAGATAAACATCTTGATCATTCAAATTCTTTTCATTAGCCAAAAACATTTTTTTTCACAAATTTTCAAAACATCGAAATCAGGGTATGGAAAACCTTGTATAAAATTCCATTTGAACTTGCACAAGGTTCCTCAACTACACTTTTAAAAATTAAAATCACTAATTAGATCCCGGAAAAGTATAATTTGATCTCCAATTTGCAAAGTAATGTAATTAAATCCATTTTTGTTTTACAGTCTAATCATTTGTTTATATTATTACCAAACCTAGATGAACAATTAATTGGGAAATTGCTGGTTATCTTGAATTTCGATAATTCAAGTGTAAAAAGCAGAGAAAAGATACCTCTTTTCATTGTCAGACTTAGATCATTATTTGGTGGGCGCCAAGATCCCTTTGAGATCTCTTGTTATCCAAATGATTATAACATATTTACCCTCATCCTGATTCCTCGATACTCCAGGGTTCCAATCTCTACACCCCTTGAATATATCATAGTAACACTGAAGGTAGTCCAGAGGAAAAGAAAGAACCAATAACAGGCCTGCAAAACATTCCTTTGAAGACTATAGATAGAGTGACGCCCATCTTCCAAGCCACACAGTCAACCACAGTGTACCGTTATACGGCTCTTTTGATGTGCATCAAAGGACTAAATTATATGTTCTGTTCCGTAGCCTCTAGTTTTACTATGAGAGAATCCAGGGGTGTAGAGATCGTAAGTGATTGAAGCCCCTGGAGTACCGAGGATAATTTACCCTCAAACACTACGATAATTATAATGTATGGAAGAGGTTTTTCATTAGCAGATCTTTTCTATATAATTTATTGTTGTCCAATCAGTTAATAAATAATCATCATCATCGTCAATGTCAGTAGTTGTTTCCAGTACTGATGAATTGAAGATTGAAAGTTAAAAATAAGTTTAAAAGATTGAAGTTAAAATATGAAGAACTAATGCGGTATGCAATGTACTGCTTCAATTGCTTCAAAAGTGCTGTTGTTGTGCGTTTCTATATTACATAGTAAATAGTTGTCCAAGTAACCTGCCGTATCATTTCTGGTTATCATTTCTAATTATTCTCTTGACTGAGAATAGCTTTCAATGTTCATTTTGAGTGTTCTAGACAATTTGCTCTCTAAATTGCTATAATCATGTCTATTGAGGAGGTAAAGTGCGATAACATGCACTCATGGTCTTGTATGTACAGACAGGTTCGATAACACTTCTCATCATGTCATGCGATTTAACGCCGGGAAGATCCCTGTTGATTTCTTAAGAACAACAGAAGGAATAGAAAAGCTGCATAATACAATTAAAAATTTGGAAAATAAACTACAGGCTTTGCATGACGTTGATGCGGCGTATGACTCTTTTCAATCGCTCTTAAGGACCGAGATGGAACTTGTTGGTGCTAAATCCAAGAACACCTCGTACATTGCGAACGGAAACCGCAAATCCCTGTACAAACACTATTGGAATAACGATTTACAGGATTTATGGAATCATGTATGTCATATACGGTTTTCACTAAATTGTACGAATCGAACGTCGAGCCCATTTTAATGTACTGTTCCACAATATGTGGCTAAAGTGAACACAGGCTTATCAATAATATACAAAACAGAGCTATGAGACTATATCTTGGTGATTCAAGGAATACCTCTAATATCGGCAAGCGGCGGGATATGGGATGGATGTCCTGCCTAGCGAAACAACGTGTTGAAGTTTTTCGGTTTTATTGTAAGCTGAGATGCGTCAACAGTGATAGACTTCAGTATGAAGTTCACCAATGGTCTAAACGTAAAGGAAAATCTTGGGAAAGTAAAGTATTGAAGACTGCAAAAGCATGTAATGTTCAAAAAATTTTAGACACATCATATGGTGCTACTAAATCAACAATGCGGAAAATTCGGCAGTGTATTTTTCATAAGGATGAACAGGATTGGTTTACAGCTATGTGGAACGACAAGGGTCAGGCTAATGGTAACAAGTTAAGAACTTTTGTTTTAAAAAGACCTTAAACCAGAAAACTATGTAACCAGTATTTTACCGAGATACTACCTCAGCTCATTAGCGAAACTAAGATGCGGAAGCTTACCGCTACACATTAAAACGGGCCGCTTTAACCGTCCAGTGACTCTATTAGAAAATAGAACTTGTAAATATTGTAGCTCTAACTGTTTAGAATCTTAAAATACATTTTTTATGTGAATGTGAATTTTATATAGACATTCGTAATGTCTTTTTGAAAAGGCATGTGATATTCAACCAATTTTTTACAATTTAAGCACTATAAAAAATTTAAATTTTTAATGAATGAAATGCAATTGCAGGATATTTTAAGTAAATTTGTATTTTTATTTATGAAAAAGAGACGGTCTATCATTTTATAATGGTTAATAATGTGAAACAATACTTGAATGTATCAGGTTATACGTTCATGTGAGACGTTTGATACAACCTATTTATTCACTGTATAATATATGAATATTTTTAAAGTATTCGTGTCTCATAGGTCAAATATTGGCCGGACATTTTTAACGTATATTCTATATGTATTTTATATGTGTGACACGAAAAAATATATCTTTTTATTATTATTATTGTATAATTACATGACGCGAAGTGGTGGGAAAGTAAGCGCTGATATAATTGGACTGCTCATATGCATGTTTATTGAAGAGAAATCGTCAGGCTACATTAGCTATCATACACTGTAAATTAACAATACTATAATATTTACCTCTGTCTACCAATGGTGATACTATTTAGATTTGGCTTTTTACTTGTCTGATATTTAACAAATGATTGAAACTTTTCCACGTATAACCACATGCGAATTCTTTTAAGAATTGTCCACTGAATTCACCATAGATCATGGAATTATATCATGGATTTGGTAATTACCACATTTATGCAAAATTGCTGACACAGGACACGTTACAGGTTAAAACATAATATGCGTCTATTTCAAGAATTCTATACTGATAAGATTTATTTGTGCGCCTGGATTTTGGGTCGACACGCTTTATGACATTACCGTATTGACTACAATATTGAAAACCTATCACTGTGGGCTACCAGTTTTGTGTTTTATGTGAGTCGTATTTTGACTATATATATATTCACCCTTGTATACGTGTAAAAAATTACATAACATGGCTAGTACAGGTAAAAGTGTACTTAGTGACCGGGCCAACTCACCTATGGACATTGGAGGTGAGGCTCCCAACGGGAGTGGTGGTAAGCCTGTCCCGAATATTACGGGCAACACGGCCGATGTTGCGGGAGAATACGCATGCAAGGGTTTTGAGGATATCGGAAGATGTTTTACAAGACTCCATTTGGAACTTACTGGAATTCGAGACGACGTTAATAGCCTAAAGGAAAAGGTCTCAAACCTTGACCAGTTTGCAGAGCACACAAACGACGCTATTAGGATTATCCATGAATCCACAATCCCTAACATTGAGGATAAGATCGCTGCTGCAGACAACGAGAGAATCAAGTTGGATATGTGGGGCCGCAAATGGAATTTAGTAATTAGGGGAGTGAAGGGTGAATTACGAGAACCCCCAAGAGCCACAGAGAAAGTAGTGAGGGATTTCCTGGCAGGTCAACTGAAAATGGGTGACTCCTTCTGTAAGAATGTTTTACTCACAGCTGTCCATCGCCTCCCGGGAGGTTCAGAAAATAGTCGTAACATTATCATCAGACTCAGTAGTTTACTCGATCGTGACGATATCATGAACGCGGCTTATAAACTTCACAGGGGCTCGGGTTTTAGTGTAGTACCTGACCTCCCTAATAGTGTAAGCAAACGCCGTGCCTCGTTACTGGAGAAGCGATGGAGGATGTCTCCTCAAGAGAAGAGCAAATACAGATTAGTCTACTTGAAAGACTTTCCATTTGTTGACTTGGTAGAGAAAAGGCGTTAAATCTGACCATATAAGCGTTGTCTCCAAACGCAGTTTATAATTATAGACCTGAACTGCCTCTTATCACTAGTAGTGTTTTGCTTTTTTCCCTTCTTTTTTTTCCCCTTTAATTTTTATTTCTTTTAGTGCAAACAGGAGACTGAGCAAACTTATATAGAAACTAGGGAAATATATGTTTTTTGTTTTTGTTTTTGTTTTTGTTTTCTTTATCTTCTTTAAAATACGTACTGCATGTAATTACATGTACATGTTGTTCCCCCTTAAGATATGATAGTATAAATAAAAGCGTGTTGTCACACATATGAAAAGGTATGAAATTAGAATCATATCTATATATAGAGGGTCTCTCTTATATGTATCTTGCGGATGATTGGTATAACAAGATCTACAAAATGTCTCGCTACGGTCTTACATTTTAACAAAAAATATGTGAATATACATTATGTTTAATATGTACATATATGTGACTTTCAATTATATTTTTCTTGTAACATGTTAAAATGCAAAGAGAAAACGGTTTTCTCACAATCATTCAATTCTTTAGACATTTATGTAATAATTATATACTGTAATAAAAAGCGCGGGAAATGTTACATTCCTGTCGCTTTTTGTTTATCCCGATATCGTCAGTGGTACATTAGTGCGACCTCGTCGCTTCACTTCGGACTATTGTGAGTTTTTTTATGAAAATAAGAAAGGTACTAATCTGAGCGTAAAGTTCCTTCTGAATGTATTACATTTCCCCCTCCCTTTAATATCATATAGTTTTTCATATATACTGCACCAATACACAAAGTCCGCATAGCGTAAAATATACTGGTAGATCAGTTGGTTTTTTGTATCCGTAAAATTAAGTCCTATTCGTAAATTAGTCTCGCCCTATGTTGTGGGACAACTTCCGGTTTTCTTAGATCTCGGCAGACGACGATTCCCATGATAAGGCTAGGCAAGGACGTATATGATCACTTATAAATCCTTGGGCTAGGCCATCGATAGTAAAGTAAGTGTTTGACTTTGGATAACTGTCTGTTCTGTTTTACAACTTCTTTTAGAATGTACTTAAACAATCAAGATAACTGTTCAATTGTTTTTAAGTTACAATAGAGTGTACCACACTCAGTCAATGTGATATTGCCCGATTGAAATTATTGTTTTCATGTCCTGTTCTGTAGATACTGCACATGCATATATAGTACGGGTATACTTTAGGGTTTGTCTCAAACTGTCTTGTCGTGGCGTAGTAATATTTTTTGTTCATTTCCTGACTGGGGTACAAAGTAGGGCTTAAAAATAGAAAAACAATAACTTTATCAATCACTTGGTTTTGTTTTTGTTTGTTTGTTTTGTGTTTTTTTTGTTTGTTTTGGGATGTTTTTTTTACTTCTTTTTTTTATACATATACTGGATATCTAAAATGCACATGTACAAATATTATTGCATATTTATGATAAGCGTTTTCCCTTTGCATATTATTTTCCCTCAAAGTTTTTATTTTTTTTATTGACTTTTTTTTTGTATGGAGCAAGGTGATGAAACCGGTTTTATGTTTAGTGAAAAGGAGACAGAAAATTGTCTTTTTTGTCTCATTATATATACTAAAGCAATATTGTATTTTCTTTATTGGGTGGGAAATGGGTTGTTTTTTATATGTCAACTTAGTCATATTCTATGTTTCTGTCATGCCAATGAAAGATTGTTGTACATAATGTCTACATCAAACTGTAGGAGCTTTGAAATACACACTGAATTAATGTATATTTTTGAAAACAATATTTATTACCTATTGTTAATGATTTGCAGGTGAGGGTTTGAAAATATGTAGTGTAAATTGTAGGGGTTTATCTTCAGATCCAGTAAAAAGACGTGACATTTTCGAAAAGTATAAAAATACTTACGATATCATTTTTTTAATTGATACTCATTCAAAAACAGAAATAGAGAAAAAATGGAAATCTGAATGGGGTTATGAAGCTTGGTTCAACTCATACACATCAATGAGCCGCGGTGTTGCTATACTTTTTAATAATACATTTAGTTATAAACTTTTATCAATAACAAAAGATAGGACAGGTAATACTATTATGTTAGATATAAACATCACCTCAAGTAATAAAAATTTGACACTAGTGGCAGTCTATGGCCCCAACGAAACAGATAGTGAATTCTATACTTTTCTATTAGAGCAACTTCTTCTTCGTGAAAATACATCTGTAATTTTAGGAGGGGACTGGAATGTACCACAGAATTATACAACTGACACAAAAAATTATGTAAATAGGAATAATGAAAAAAACCAAAAGGAAATTGTATCAATGATTGAAAAATTTGATTTAGTAGATATATGGAGGGAGCATAATCATGATAAAAAATTATTTACATGGCACGGTCCCCACAGAAAACAAGCTAGGCTTGATTATTTTTTAATTACATCAGATTTAATTCCTTTTGTATGTAAAGCTGATATTGGTACAAGTTATAGATCTGATCACTCGCCAATTTCTTTAATCATAAAATTCATTGACCAGCCTAAAGGAAAAGGAACATGGAAGTTCAATAACAGTTTACTAAATGATATTGAATATGTAAATCTTGTCAAAAATTGTATTAGGGATACTGTCGAACAATATGCTATTAATCTTGAAGAAGAAAACATTAACAATGTATCTTTATCGATAAGTGATCAACTATTTTGGGAAACTTTAAAATTAATGATTAGAGGAAAAACTATTGCATACTCAACATTCAAAAAGCGTGAAAGGGAAAAATTAGAAAATGAACTAGAGTTAAAATTAGGGAAATTACAACAAGGGGAAAATAGGAACCTAAATGAAATTGAAGAAGTAGAAAATGAGTTGAAATTGATAAGAGAAAACAAAATTAAGGGCATTATACTGAGAGCAAAATCAAGATGGAAAATTGAAGGTGAGAGAAGTTCCAGTTTTTTTTGCAACTTAGAAAAAAGGCATTATCAAGAAAAGTTAATCCCGAAGCTAATTATAGAAACAGGTGAGGAAATTACAAACATACCAGATATTTTAGAAGAGCAAAAAAATTTTTATCAATCACTATATTCCAGTTCATATGTCAGTGATAATACTGTTAATGAAACATTTTTTGATGATGAAAATCCTTTCATAAATAAATTAACCAATGAACAAAGTAGTAAATTAGAGGGGAAAATAAATTACCAGGAATGTCTGAAATCACTAAAAAATATGAATAACAATAAGTCACCTGGAATAGATGGATTTACTGTTGAATTTTACAAATTCTTTTGGGCTGATATCAACAGTTTTTTAATTAATTCTCTTAATCAAGCTTATGATGAGGGAGTACTTTCTATATCACAACGCCAAGGTCTGATTACATGTATTCCAAAAGAAGGTAAATCTAAATTATATGTAAAAAATTGGAGGCCTATAACTTTATTGAATGTAGATTATAAAATAGCTTCCTCAGTTATTTCGAATAGAATTAAAACAGTTTTAGACAGTATCATAAGTGAAACACAAAAGGGCTTTCTCAAAGATAGGTATATTGGCGAATGTACACGACTAATATATGATATAATAGAAAATACAGAGAAGGACAATATTCCAGGTTTATTGTTACTAATTGATTTTGAGAAGGCCTTTGATTCTTTAGAGTTTAATTTTATTTTTAAAACACTTAACTTTTATGGGTTTGGTCCATCTTTTATAAAATGGATAAAAACTTTTTATAATAATAATTCATGTTGTGTATTGAATAATGGGCATTGTTCCAATTTTTTTAATGTTTGCCGTGGAGTTAGACAAGGTGACCCTATTAGTCCATATATTTTCATCATATGTGTTGAAATTTTAAGTTCAGCAATTAAAATGAATCCGAACATAAATGGTATCAAAATAAATAACTCAGAATACTTGATAAACCAATTTGCAGATGACACGTCTTTTACTTTATCTGAAGATCCAAACTCCTTAAATTGTCTACTTGAAATTTTGAATGATTTTGGTAATATTTCTGGTCTTAGAATAAATGTTGAAAAAACACAAGCAATTTGGATTGGGGCAAAACGGGGTTGTGGTGAGGAAATCCTTGCAGAAAGGAATTTGAGTTGGAACCATTCAGGTAAATTCAAACTATTAGGTATATCTTATAACCTTCAGTCAGTAAATATTTTTGAAGATAATTTTAGACAAAAGTTAACAGCTGTTAAAAAACTTTTACATGATTGGTCATTCAGAAACCTCACGTATATAGGGAGGGTAACTATTATAAAATCATTAGCATTACCCATTTTTATTCAAACTTTTACTGTCTTACCAGATCCTCCCAAAGAAATTATCAGTGAATTACAAAAATGCTTTTTTGAATTTTTATGGAATGAAAAGACTGATAAAGTAAAGCGCACTGTTATGTATGGCGATTATGATGAAGGAGGGCTTCGAGTACCACATATTGTGTCTTTTTGTCATGCTTTAAAAATGTGTTGGATAAAAAAATTACTTGATCCATTGAATTCCTCCCCTTGGAAAACTCTGTTTCTGGATAAAATTGAAACTTATGGTGGAGATAAAATTTTCAAAATGAAGAGAGAAGGTCTTTTAAGAATTTCAAATTCCCTAAACATTTTCTGGAAAGAGATTATAAACATTTGGGCAGATCTGTCTGGTGATGAACTCCCCACAACCCCTGACAAAGTTGCATCTCAGCCGATATGGTATAATAATTACATAAAAATTGATAACAATATAATATTATATAAACAATGGTGTGAAAAAGGTGTATATTTTATTGGAGACCTTGTTGAAAATAATGAATTTCTGTCATACAATAACTTTTGTATGAAATTTAATTTGAATATTAATTTTATTGAATTTTATGGAATTTTGAATGCAATACCTAGATCTTGGAAACATATTTTGTACCAAAATAATACACCACTGGACATGAAACCATGTAAACATATTCAATACTTAAAAAGTCACGAAAAGGTTACAAAATTTTTTTATAAATGTTTACTGACAAAAGTTACAGAAGTACCAAAAAAGAGTCAAGATTCCTGGCAGGACATGTTACATGTCAATATTCCCAAAGAGTCTTGGTCTAAGTTTTACCTTATTCCAAGATATATTACAGATGACACAATATTACAAAATTTTCAATTTAAACTTCTTCATAGAATAGTATATACAAATAACAAATTAATGCAAATTAAAATGAGCGAGACGGAAAGGTGCACGTTTTGCGAAGAGGGAAGAGAAACTTTAATGCACCTGTTTTGGGAATGCTGTCATGTACAATCTTTTTTATCATCTTTTTTATACCTTTTAAGAACAAAATACCAATTAGAAGTGCCTAGGACTCCAATTATTATGTTTCTTGGAATTTTGGACAATGAATATGAAAATGTGATCAATTTTTTATTCCTAATGATGAAATATTATGTATACATGTGTAAATTGAAAAAGAAAATCCCTACAATTAGAGATTGGAAAACAAATATTTTTCATTATAGAAATGTAGAAATGTATGGGTTACACACTTATTCAAATAAGAAACAAATTACTATAAATCAAAAGTGGAACTTTATTGATAGACTTTTAGATTAATTATTAAAGTTATGAAATTGGCATTAGTTTATGATGTCGTAACTAATAAGGCAATGTCATTAAAATAAAGTTGTTCTTCATTATTTTTCTATTAAACTCCAATATTACAATATATTATAGCTGGTTATGCATGGATGGAACTACATTGAAAATATTGGTACTATGTAATTTATATTTATTTTTTCTTTCTGAAAGTCTTTTGAGTGTTGTTTCTTTACATATATTGATATTCATGAAAAACTTCTTTTTTCACATTTTAGATTTACTTAGAGAATAGAGTCAATAAATTACCTAAATAATAAGTGTTCTCCTTTAACCATATTGCTAACTAAGACCGTTTTTTGTTTTTCAACCAATTTTGCTTACATTGCTATATCTTTCATGAAAATAATGTAGACCTCTTGTGTACAAATAAGCTCACTCTTTATAGATACAGCTCTTTTTATTGTAATTAAAATTGTGTATGACATGAATGTGACATCAAAAAATTGAAAATAAAAAAAAAAAAAAAAAAAAATTTATCAAATTAATTGAATTTTCAGAAATAAAAAAAGTAAATGAGTGATAAATAATTCTGATGTGATATGAACGGGTAATGATGGCGGGGACAGCTCAATTCGTTTGAGTATGTAACCTCGATAAAAATTTAGTTATCCGCATCATCTATGATAGTGACAGAGGGGAAAAAATGCATGTTAAATTCTGTTGTTTATCTAAATGGCTACAGGGATATTTCACTGGTGGCACAACCAAGTGAACCCGGCTTTATATTCTATGCGCTTGTGCAAAAGCATGCTCGTTTTATGTGCAACCTTTCGCGATATTGATATTTAGTTACCACACCACAGTATCAACATGCCCAGTGTCAGATAAAATAATTTCTTGTTACCGTTCATATTGACATGGGTATAAATATGTTGTTCTGGATGCCCATTTCCTTGTTACTGTTATTTGTATTTTTATAAACAATGTTGATGTTATTTTCCATGCTTGGTATCCGAGATTTATGAATATAAATCTTCTATTTGTCTTCTGCATGTTTCTAAATTAACCATCCTAAACGTTGTATGCGACTTCCTTACGAACATTTTAATGCTGTTTCTTTCCTTTGTATTTTTCCACAGGTGACTGCTGGCTTTTGGCTGCCACTGCCTCCTTGACTATCAACAAGACTTTGTTTGCTCGTGTGGTACCTACAGACCAAAACTTCACAGATGACTACTGCGGACTGTTCCGCTTCCGATTCTGGCACCAGGGAGACTGGGTTGAGGTGTTGGTGGACGACAGGCTTCCCACCCACAATAACAAACTAGTTTTCATGCATTCGGCGGAGAACAAGGAATTTTGGAGTGCTCTGATAGAGAAAGCTTATGCCAAGTAAAGAAATTATCAAATATTTCGTAATAGTTTAACACTAATTAGCGCTTCTTTTTCGCCTGTTGAATTTAAACATCAATATGTATTTTGTTATCAAAGTGGTTACATAATTAACAAGTCATTATTTTCTTCATTCGGTCATGTATATCTTCTCCATCTAAATGAGACATCTAGCTGTAACCGCTATTCATTTTGGTCACTGTAGATTTTACAAATATGTTATAATCCAACTTGGGAAAGATATTTTAGTGGTAAAAATGTCATGTTGCAAAACAACAAATATAAAACATATACATATTATTCAATCTTGTTTGTACATATTGCAAGCAATTTCATTGACAACAATATTCCCATTCAGTCTATAACGTGAAAATATGACGTGTATAACGTATCATTTAATTGGTGAATACATCAGCGTTATAATTAAGCTAAGAGAATAAACAAAAAAAAGAGTGTATACATAAAATTGGAACACAAATGTAAAGATTAAATGATATGGAATAACTCATATATTTATGTTATGGTGAAATAACACAAAACTCACATCATTTACCGCTTAATCTTAGTGTACTCTCATCATAAAACGCTCTTCATAAATCGCTCTATCTGAATGTACTATTATTATAAACCGCTTAACCTAAGTGTGCTCTCAATATACACCGCTTAATCTGAGTGTAGTCTCATTATAAATCACGTAATCTGAGTGTACTTTTGTCATACCCTCACCAAATATCGCGTAATCTGAGTGTACATTTGTCATACCCTCATCAAATATCACGTAATCTGAGTGTACTTTTGTCATACCCTCATCAAATATCGCGTAATCTGAGTGTACATTTGTCATACCCTCATCAAATATCACGTAATCTGAGTGTACTTTTGTCATACCCTCATCAAATATCGCGTAATCTGAGTGTACTTTTATCATACCCTCATCAAATATCACGTAATCTGAGTGTACATTTGTCATACCCTCATCAAATATCACGTAATCTGAGTGTACATTTGTCATACCCTCATCAAATATCGCGTAATCTGAGTGTACTCTCATTACAAACCTCTGAATTTAATTGTACTCTCATTCATCATAAACTGCTAAATCTGAGTGTGCTCTCGTCACAAAACGCTTACCGTTTCTTTGCAGTTTATATCTCCATAACATATACATGTACTCAATATAACCGTATATTATGTATTGATAGTTGTTACCAGACTTGTAAAGATAATTATTTCAATGCTACCAACAGAACACACCCCTTTACGCTCGTGAAGGGTCATCTTGAATTTACCGTATTATGATCTGCTGCAATATTCAATATAGGACAATAGAAGATAATCAAATGTCTATCTTAAAACTATGAAGTTACTTTTAAGCTCCTCTTCTCTTGGTTTTACCCATGCAATTGTCCATAAATAAATTGACTTTGGATTTAGGTTACATGGGTCGTACGAGTCCCTGAAGGGCGGTGATGCCATTGAGGGTATGGAAGACTTTACTGGTGGTGTCTCGGAGATGTTTGACCTGAAGAAGGCGCCCGATAATCTGTTCACTATCATGATGAATGCCAGTGATCGTGGCTCTCTGATGGGGTGCTCCATCAATGTAGGTTCACTATCATTGAACATACCATTTAAACATGTATATTCATTAGATACGTTATATATTCATCATATGTACTTTTAAAGTTTTAAATGTGAAATCATCTTAACAGTAAGTTAAATTCAGCATATTTAATGTATATATCCTATTTATAACTAGGGCCCTGCATCTAGGAATCAGGTTGTCTGTCTGTCTGTCTGTTTGTACCTCCGTCCGTCCGTCTGTCCCCTCTGTCCGTTTTTTTTCTTTTTATACTTTTATACTTTTTTCTTTTTATACAATTACATGTATGATGGGAGGAACAAGACTATTGCTCTCAAATTTAGTAGGATGGTTCCCCATATTATCTAGAGATGCTGTATAGCTTTTGGTTTGGACATACCAGATTCAAAAAATGACAAAAATGAAAGCTATGAATTGAAAGAAATAGTGAATTTTTTTCTAAACCTTGTTAGAATGATCCCTTATGACATCTAGATCAGTTGTGCAACATTGGTGCAACCATATTCAAAACTGGCTGCTAAGGGCCTATCTTGGGATGAAAAGAGGTTGATTAGTGTTCTCAAATTTGGTAGGAGAGTTCCCAATGTCATAATAACCCGTGTTTACAAGTGACTTCTTTTACATTTGGAAACTGGGGCTATAACAGTTTAAACAACTGTTACACGACTATAACAGTTAAGGCAAATACAACGGTTGTTTCATTCATTCCATTTACGATTATAACAACATTTCTTGATTATAGATACGCAGCGCGTCCCATACCATAATCATACGCAAAAATATCCATACTAACAGTATCACATGATAAAATTTTATCACAATTCTGATCTGAAGTAACCATTGACATGAAAACATAGTTAGAGCGTATTGCCCAATTGAGGATGTCAAATGGTCAAAATGTGTCAGATTTTGGTAAATATTGGTACAAATATGTTGAAGTGCTGTGCATACCAATGCTGATAAAAATATGTAGCAGTAAGGTTTTGACATCTTTGATAAGATAACATTTATAATTAGGAATGATCACCCATATGGTTCCAAATGGACACTAACCAGAGCATTAGCATTGTACAATGCATACAATGTATTACGGAAGGAGCGCGGGAAGGAGTGGTTTGTTTTGGAGTACGAGGTCCAGGTGTATTTTGTAAGTGCCCTTGCAATATCATGTGACATTTATTTCAGACTGTGAAATTTGAAAGACATAGTCACCTAAAATACCGAGTAATGTTGTATTGATTGTAGGCTGGCGATACTCATATAAGTTCTGGATGGAATGGGCTAGTGGCGGGACAAGCATACAGTATCACAGCTGTCAAACAGGTATGTCTTTATTAAGTTTTTACAAAAGATATACATGCATGTGCTTGTTAATGTTAAGTCGGAAAATAAACAATGTGTGTTATTGCTGTGCCAAACACAAATAGGTCTAACTTCTCATTTATGTCTGGTTATGACAGGCATCAAAATATCTGACCGAGATTTGATGATCAGAACAATTATTTAGTAATCTTAGCCACAATGCATCAATACTTACTCTATCGATATTTCTTTATGTAAATTTTCTAAACACTGGAAATGTTTCGTTATATATTTAAAAGTTTGGTGTTCTGGTTTGTAGATGGACATAAATTCACCCCCTATTTCCATGGTGAGAGTCCGCAACCCCTGGGGAAACGCGCGCGAATGGGCTGGACCCTGGAGTGACATGTAAATGTTTGAAAATTACGTTTGTATACAAGGTCGCGAACTGTAAACACAGCGACCTCGCACACATACACTTGAGAAACGAGCTCGAGGCCGCAAAAGGGACTTTCTTAAGTAATGAATTAGACATATTAAATAATATTTTAATACATAAGAACCACCACATACATCTCATAGAGTATGCATAATTCTTTAATATCACATCTTTTTATATATCGCATAATTATACTGTATATCATTAAGTCTACCACATGCTCCACGTGACTCTAGGACTGCGTTATCGTAATCAAAACCAGATGATATTTCGAATATAAATAAAACTATTTAAAACAAAACAAACATCATGAAAAAAATAATAATATACACAGAAACACATTATGTAGACTCTTATTACTACTGTATATATGTAAATTACCTCCCTTTATATATCACAACCTAAAATATCTAGTTTTGGCTATTTTATTACAAACATATATAAATAAATAAATGCCCTTTCACCTCTGGTCTGAATTGCAAGCAAGTCCATATTTCCAGATTTTCACTGATAATAAGGGGTGAAAGGGCTACATATATAAGCAATTTCAGGCAAGCACAGCTTTACTAATCTAAGGCAAACACATCTTCACAAGCAAGCAAAATCAACCATCAACACATCATATCATACATTACATGCAGCTAGCAGAATTGTCTGACATGCATAAAAAATTTATCAAGCACTCATGCAAGTTATGCAATTTAACTGAGCATGATTAAATAATTATGTAGAAAATGCATATTTATCACCTATAAATATAACTGATACAATGAAAATATTGATTACTACATGTATATATATATATATATATATAAAGCCACCAAGCCTCCGGCCACCAAAAAGGAAGACCACCTAGAAAGCCTTATCTGTTTTTAGAGCCAGGATAGACTGTCTGACTGCATATGACAGATTCATTTTTGCCCTAATGACTGATCTAAGTAGATTTTGTAAGCCTCACTGGTCCAGTCCCCCCTGCACCTGTATTAGCTCCCCTGGAACCTTCGATTGAAAGGCCCATGTCGCCCCACCTCGACGGAAGCTGTGGGATGAAAACAAGGACGGGTCCCTCCCTGTCTGCACAATGAGTTGACGTAAACATTTGTGAAAGAGGGAATACGAGATAGGTTTAAAACCGGTTCCAGGAATGGAAAAGGCCGGGGAAGTGGCTGGAGCCTGAACCAAATCACACATGTTAACGAAGGCCAGAACAGGGCACAGAGGGAAAGAGGGAATTCTCACTAGTGGAATTTCATGTTTTCTTTTACCAAACTGGTTAGTTTTTGACCATTTGAGGCAAACCAAGAGCAGATCTCTCTTAACGGTCACATCCTGTCTTAGCAGTATGCGTGTAGGATCAAACTTAGCATTATTACTTATGAGGTTTGATTTACGTGCCATCAGGTAAAAGGCAAACAAAAAACTACTCCAAAGTGTAGCTTGAACTGGATCTGAAAAATTGATAAGTTGAGAAAAATCTAATAATATCTGAGGGGTAAAGGGAGCAGCTCTGACAGGACAATGGGGATGTAACCGAGCAATGCCCCTTAAGGCTAGGTTAACCTCAAACTGTTTGACTTTAGAATTATCTGTATCTGTAAGAATGTGTAGCGTTTTAACCCCACTTACATAATTACGTATCGAATCAGCACTTTTCATACTTCTACTAAGGAATTGAATGTAGAGACAGATAACCTGTGTGGAAGCAGGTAATGGTTCCAGCTCAAACGCCTCACAAAAGAGAAAATAAGCCTACCATTGAATATTTAGATTTTTTGAATTCTCGGGCTATCACACCTGCCTATGACCAATGGGCAGCGTACGTATGTATGGAATAAGAGGTGAAAGTTCACCGAGAAGGTAGCTAGGGCGAGATGACAGGTGAGCAGTATTCATGCACAGGTGGGCAGTGATTATATCACAGGGGCTGATATATATACAGAAGTTAATTAGTAATTTTGAAACAAAATTTATAAATTGTAATACTTACTTCATGCATGGTGGCGAATGAGAGCGGTGAACAAAATGAACGTAAGCCGCTTGAGTGAATGAAGACACGTGTGTAATTGGTACGGTGACTGTTTGTTAAAATTATACAGCTAATGTTCCTCTTATCGAGTACACTAGCCTGAGTTCCTTATATAAATGTAAACTCTATATATATATATATTGACCGTTCGGACCTGACTTCTAGTGATAATATTAAATACTTCTTCATGATTGTTTTGAAATTAAATGTAACATTATGTGATATATATTCTAAAATCATTAAATTTATAAAAAAACAACGTTTATTTGAGAGTACATAATTTTATCATCAAGATTAAGATAAAGAAAACTGTTCCACTGACAATGTTAAATAGATAACGCCATATACATTACCGGTTTTAAATTGGTACGGGGAACTCAAATCACTTTATTCGTATTTGTGTTTCATCTCTAGGTCTAATGAGTGGCAACAGGTTCCAGAAACGGAAAGACAGAGCATTGGTCTAACATTTGATGACGATGGTGAATTTTGGTACGTTTTGTAAATTGTAAACGTGCTTGAAAATAGGAATTGAACTATTACGTTACCAGTGGTATGAACACAACAAGATATTTAGAATATCGAAATGCGCGAGATGTTCGAGTACAGACTCTTTGATTATTGTTATCTTCAGGTCAATTTATATGCAAGAACACATTTTGCTATTTTACTTGGAAAGGACACTCGATGAAGCACTTCTCGAAATTAATTTCCATGATCTGCGATCTCTCATCATGAATTACATGATTTCTCACTTTGAACATTAATGTTTCTACCCTTTACAAAAATATTTTTCTTGCATACGAAAACCTAAAGAGATATATGTTAAAGGATATGTCTTGCTTATTTGATTGAGTTTTCGGGAGAGTAAACGTTTTGGAAATAAGGTTTGAGCGCATTGAATTGGTAGACTATCTTATCATAAATCAGGTGCCTAACTTTCACTATGCACTCATCACATTCTTCCATGATAGGATGTCATTCGAGGACTGGGTAAAGGAGTTCCACAAACTGGAAATATGTAACTTGGATCCAGACTCCCTGAATGAGATACAAAGTGATGACAAACAATGGGCTGTGACAAAACACTCTGGACAATGGACCCCAAGGGTGAACGCTGGAGGCTGCAGGAACTTTATAGGTAGGATATGTTTTAAGGAGATTCTATCCATCTAACCAAACCATAGTTGATATTTTTGCTGTTTCAAGGCTTACTCTTAGCTTCCGATGATATAAATGGGCTATTGATATTCTTATTATTCTCTTGTCCATGTCTTTAACGTGATATTACTTTTTACCACAATGATAAGAACATGTTGACATACATTTTACCAATTACTATACATATTACTATACTATACATATTCACGGTTTTTGTCAAATTAAGTCAGTGGTGGTTGGGATGGTTATCTGTAGCAATGCCAATAGCATTTTGTGCAATGCCAATAACATTTTGTTTTGACTAAGTCAGGAGAAAATTGGTATTGGTTTGCATCTTTTTATTCTTTTTATAATTATTTCAATTATCTTTTTGCTTCTAATTAGTCATCCGAAATCTTTTCCTTTGTTGTCCGACGCATTAATTGCTGCATGGAATTTCATGGCACAAATATTCATTATAGTTTGGAGGTGTGCAGACGATTTTTTTTTCTGAATCGTCAACATGGCTGCAATCCACTGGCGTCTGATGATTTAAAATTGAGATATTTTCTGATTCCAGAGGAAAATGGTATAAAGAAGTTTTGAGGGATGGTGAAATTTTCGGAAGCCACCACAATGAAATGAGGGCCTCTGAACAATCTAATTAGATTTAAATTGAATCTTGAATTCTGCTCCACTGCAAACAATTACAATACTAGATCTAACAATGCCCGGTTCGGGGTCACATCAGCATGACCTGTATGGTTAGCCAATCAACGTGCGCCTATGAACTTTTTGGCGTGGTTGATTCTCTCGGAGGTATATTCCTATGCTAGGCCAGGGGTCATGTATCTTTTACTGGAGCGTATCTTAGAGCATTGTTATGGAGCGCAATTAAAATCTAATTTTAATAAGATTGGGAGTCTGATGAATCGAAATTTTGAAATGCAGTTTCGGCAAAAATTGGTTTAAAATTATTTTATGGATGTAAAATGCAATGGTACCACTAGTACTGTCGATAGTGAGGTTATTGTGAATAAGAAAAAGACTTCTGAGTTGTCAAATATTACATATTGCGACGAAATTGATTAATAATACACAACTTCACAGATATACCACATAGGGGGTGAATATGTATATAAAGGCATTTTCGGCATGTGAATTTCAAAATGGCCTATTTCCTTTTTTTCAAAATTCGATCTCCAATTTTGGAGAAAATTGGTAAATGAGTTGAAAGGGATGTCAATGTTTTCGAAAAGAAATGGTTTCCATGGTAAAAAAAGAGGCCTCTGATTTGTCGAAATTTATATGCCACTCGATAAAGATGGGAATTTATACATAGTGATGATGGGGGATAGTGAACGCAATATGAACAGCTTTGTTTAATGATTTATTGTCCTGGTAACAAATCGAATTCTCTGATCGGCATAATTTGGATGTTGTTAGAAACAGAGGAAAATTGATACATATAAGGCCAAAAAATGTCTATTTAAGGTTACATTGGCAAAAACATAGGATGGTTAGGTCGGGAGGATTTTTTTTCTTGTTGGTGTCTTCCACTCTAAGATCGAAATCGCGACTTTTAATATATTTTTTTCGTAGAAAAGTAGAAAAAATAGGGTCGGGGGTTAAAAAAATAGGGTCGGTCGGATAACCCTAAACAGACATATTTTGTTTGGCCTAAGAGTATGTGGGATACCAGACGCAATGATACGACTGCGGACGTCTACATGTACATATTTGTTATCGTGGTCACATTGGTGTCATCTTTAGCTGATACACTTATTAAACACCTGGCCATATAAATCGTTATATTTCGTGTTTTCTGCAAGGTTTGAGAAAATTCACTGACTCGACAACCTTTTTATCCTCTGTATATAGATACGTTTTGGACCAACCCTCAGTACAAAGTGACGTTAGTGGATTCTGACGACGATAAGGACGATCTTTGTTCATTACTGGTGGCAGTTCTTCAAAAGGATCGAAGGAAGCAGAGAAAATACGGATTGGGAAATCTGAATATCGGTTATTCCATTTACAAGGTTATTTCTTCCTAACATTTATCTGTCTGGTAGAATTGGTAACGTATCTGCTGTTGATTAATGTTAAACTATATTAAACCATTCTCTATATTTCAAGGAACCTTTATTCACTGTGAAGTCATGTAAGTTACTATTATCTAGGCACTACTGAAAATATGTCGCCGACCCACTATAAATTACTTACACCCGTTATAAGAATATAGCTTAACTTGGTCTTTTTATTGTTATAACATTTAGTTCGCGAGAATTTTAAACTGTTACTTAACATTATTCATCCTTTAAGTTAAAGTTTCAGAACGTAATGTTTACTGACCATTTGTTCGTGGATAGGCCATTTTTATACACTTTATCCTTTCTATACATGTAATACGTGTTTGCTTTAGATTCAAGATGGCATGTCCAGTGATAGTCCTCTTGATAAAGAGTTCTTTATGTATAACAAATCTACTGCTAGATCTCCAAACTTCATTAACATGCGTGAGATCTGTGGCCGTCACAAACTTCATCCAGGTACCTATGTCATCATCCCATCTACGTTTAAACCTCACCAGAAAGGAGAGTACCTGGTCAGAATCTTCTCCGAGAAAGCAAACCAAACTGGGTAAGTACACTGGTTATTCCGTGAAAGTAAACCAAACTTGGTAAGTACACTGGTTATTCCGAGAAAGTAAACCAAACTTGGTAAGTACACTGGTTATTCCGAGAAAGTAAACCAGACTTGGTAAGTACTATAGTTAATCAGAGAAAGTAAATCAAACTTGGTAAGTGCACTGGTTACTCCGAGAAAGTAAACCAACCTTGGTAGGTACACTGGTTATTACGAGAAAGTAAACCAAACTTGGTAAGTAAACTGGTTATTCCGAGAAAGTAAACCAAACTTGGTAAGTACAATAGTTAATCAGAGAAAGTAACCCAAACTTGGTAAGTACACTGGTTATTACGAGAAAGTAAACCAAACTATGTAAGTGCACTGGTTACTCCGAGAAAGTAAACCAACCTTGGTAAGTACACTAGTTATTCCGAGAAAGTAAACCAAACTTGGTGAGTACACTGGTTATTCCGAGAAAGTAAACCAAACTTGGTAAGTACAATAGTTAATCAGAGAAAGTAAACCAAACTTGGTAAGTGCACTGGTTACTCCGAGAAAGTAAACCAACTTTGGTAGGTACACTGGTTTGGTTATTCCGAGAAAAAAACCAAACTTGGTAAGTAAAATAGTTAATCAGAGAAAGTAAACAAAACTTGGTAAAGTACACTAGTTATTCCGAGAAAGTAAACCAAACTCGGTAAGTGCACTGGTTACTCCGAGAAAGTAAACCAACCTTGGTAAGTACACTGGTTATTCCGAGAAAGTAAACCAAACTTGGTAAGTACACTGGTTATTCCGAGAAAGTAAACCAAACTTGGTAAGTACAATAGTTAATCAGAGAAAGTAAACCAACCTTGGTAAGTGCAATGGTTATTCCGAGAAAGCTAACTAGATAAGGTAAGTAAACTAGTTTTTCAGAGAAAGTAAATCAAACTCGGTAAGTACACTGGTTATTCCGAAAAAAGTAAACCAACCTTGATAAGTGCACTGGTTATTCCGAGAAAGCTAACCAAACTTGGTAAGTACACTGGTTATTCCTAGAAAGTAAATCAAACTTGGTAAGAACACTGGTTATTCCGAGAGAGTAAACCAAACTTGGTAAGTAAACTGGTTATTCCGAGAAAGTAAACCAAACTTGGTTAGTACAATAGTTAATCAGAGAAAGTAAACCAAACTTGGTAAGTACACTAGTTATTCCGAGAAAGTAAACCAAACTCGGTAAGTGCACTGGTTACTCCGAGAAAGTAAACCAACCTTGGTAAGTACACTGGTTATTCCGAGAAAGTAAACCAAACTTGGTAAGTACAATAGTTAATCAGAGAAAGTAAACCAACCTTGGTAAGTGCAATGGTTATTCCGAGAAAGCTAACTAGATAAGGTAAGAACACTAGTTTTTCTGAGAAAGTAAACCAAACTCGGTAAGTACACTGGTTATTCCGAAAAAAGTAAACCAACCTTGATAAGTGCACTGGTTATTCCGAGAAAGCTAACCAAACTTGGTAAGTACACTGGTTATTCCGAGAAAGTAAACCAAACTTGGTAAGTACAATAGTTAATCAGAGAAAGTAAACCAAACTTGGTAAGTACACTGGTTATTCCGAGAGAGTAAACCAAACTTGGTAAGTACGCTGGTTATTCTTAGAAAGTAAATCAAACTTGGTAAGTACACTGGTTATTCCGAGAGAGTAAACCAAACTTGGTAAGTGCAAAACTTGGTAAGTACAACAGTTAATCAAAGAAAGTAAACCAAATTTGGTAAGTGCACTGGTTACTCCGAGAAAGTAAACCAAACTTTGTAAGTGCACTGGTTACTCCGAGAAAGTAAACCAACCTTGGTAAGTACACTGGTTATTCCGAGAAAGTAAACCAAACATGGTAAGTACAATAGTTAATCAGAGAAAGTAAACCAAACTTGGTAAGTACACTGGTTATTCCGAGAAATCATATGAAATTGGGTATCTAAACTAGTTTCTCCGTGAAAGTAAACCTAACAAGGCAAGTACACTATGTTCTCCGAGAAAATAAACTGGGAAGGTTCACATATATACAGCTTTGATGAATATATTAAAGGTTATATCAAAATGTCTAGGATGAAAAATGTTATTATTATACCTCACTTTCATTTAAATTGTTAGATGTTAAAGATATTTCACCGGAATTGGAATGCTAGAAAAAATAACCCCAGGGAAATGTCCCTATATGTCAGAATACATCCAAATGTCTCTCTAGAAAGAGTTATTTTCACTCGAGCTTCGCCTCGAGAAATTTACTCTTTCTAGGGAGCCAATTTTGGAAGTATCCCTCTACAGTGGGCCATAAGTGTATATTGTGACATGCGCCTTTCTCTTGACTCTGAATGCATGATTAATTCTTTTTTTTTGTAAAGTAGTTAGTTAAGACAACTTGACATTGCAGTACAATCAAAGGGTGATCATCATTTAAAATGTTGTTTTTGACAGGGAGATGGATGAACAGACTGGAATGATTGATGATCAGGTTTGTCCTATTTAAAATAATTCTAGTCCTAGTGACTGACCCTCTATAAAGCCGTAGATGGTTAGTAAGAATTATAGTTGCTATACGCCCTTGCACCCTATGAATCTAACTGACCTCTATATCTATACCTTCACCGAGTCCAAAAGATAAAAAAAATACTGAGTGCTCATACATAGAATCCACAGACACTTTTAAATATGAGATCAACGACAGAATTTACAGCATCATAAAAACACCGACAAGTCGAACAATGTTTTATACATGTTTTACGTCGGGAAAACCAGCAACTCACTTAACATCAGAATCACCAGTCACCTTTGGTTTTGTAACAGGAGAGGAGAAAATGTAGCGACCAGACCGGGATTCAAACCCGGGACCTCCGAACACTAGCCGAGTGCTCTACCGGCTGAGCTACCTGGTCACCGATGATCAACCCAGTCTAATCCCGCTACATTCCTCCCTTATTTCTCGAAGTCTTCGCCCTCGAAGACATACGAGACCCTCCCAAACACCACCACTGTGGGTTATTTAGTTGGGCGCCAATTCTATAACAGGAGAGGAGAAAATTTAGCGACCAGACCGGGATTCGAACCTATGACCCTCCGAACACTAGCCGAGTGCTCTACCGACTGAGCAACTTGGTCACCGATGATCGACCCAGTCCAATCCCGCTACAGGTTTATCAAACAGTACAAACCAGAGTACCCGATGGCCAGACATTTCTATTTCTGAACGAGCATTGAAACCTCTACTTAAATCATCAAACCAGTTTTTCGTTTAATTGAATTTCAATTTGATGGATGGTGTGAGTGTCAGTGTTTTTGTGAGATTAATAAAGAACGTCCTTTATTACTGGACCTGTTGGTCCATACATGTTTGTGCCAGTGATGATGTTGTGACTGACCTTTGACCTATGATTCACTCGTATAGAAGGAGTCGGAGCCTACAGAAGAGGAACGGAGACAGGAAGCAGCACTAACAAAAATGTTCCCCCGTGTAGCAGGAGAAGACAAACAAGTAGATGCTAACGAACTACAAAACATCCTCAATGCTGTTTTCATCAAAGGTAGATTATCTCCTCCTAGCTCACAGGGTCTGACCGACTTTCTCATTTAATTACAAAACCCATGTTTATGACAGCAATTTTGAACAACGCACATAGGTGTTTTCGGCCTTTCTCTATAGACCAAAGATTATCATCCGCTCAAAATTACTTATTATTTAAAAGCGTTATCAGGCAGAGAGAACTTTTTGTTTCTTATTCATAGAGTTGCATAGTAACAACACGAAAGTGATTTTGATTTTTAGTTTTTTGATTGTTTGTATGGGAAACAATGTAATTGACGAGATAATATTTGATGAACTTATTGTACTACCTATATTATTTTCTGCTCTAACCTTAATGTACTATCTAGAGTAATCTTATAGAGCGTTTTTTAAAGTGAAAAAGTTATGAATTGTTTAACAATATTTAAACGGAATTATTAAAGATGTTTATACCAGGTCTTTTTGCCAAAGAATTAATGTTATATTGAAAACATAACATAATGCTGAAACAAGAATTGTGTAATTAATCATTAATTTTCCTTTATAAGCACCTCAGTGTTGTGGGTTTTTTTTCAAATCAAAGTCTCTTGTTACCTTAATACCAGTGACAACCTCCTAATAGTGTTTCAAATTTACAAAGAAAATTATTTGAATTAATTGCCATTTGCAAATTATTGGGTAGAAAATGATTTTCTAAGGTCTATATAACCACATATTATCATATGGCCACTGTGATCAAGTGAACACTATTGGGAAAAACTGACTCGTCTGTAATTAGAAACTGTAATATTCTTTTGTGTTCTGATTATTTTATTTCTTAATTTAGAGTTCAAACTCTCTGGATTCAGTGTAGATTGTTGTCGCAGTATGGCGACCATGTACAACGTATCCTTTTCAAATGATAGCAAGGAGCCATAAAGCACAACGTTTCCTTGGTGATTGGAAAAAAAATACCGAAAATGGAAGGTCTGCAATAGCAAAGGGCACTTGCATGACATAAACAGAAAGTTTCAAGGAGCTGCTTTGAACGGGTATTGAGTTATAGCCCGGAAAAGAAATGCAGACTGACAGATTCCAATTTAATATCCCCACTATCGCATGTCGCATGGAATGACAAATTATAACATTAACTTGCCGTGACCATGCAAATGACTGTGTTTCTGTGATAATGAAAGACTTAGTCTAAGAGTAAAGATTCATTCTAACCCTGACTAATGGTGACCTTGATTTGTACTTATCTGGCCTAATATTGTCTCTGTTCTGACTGATGCTGACCAAACTACATTATGTATATAAGTGATAACCGTGTTTGCTGGGCAGAGTATGAAGTTGGTTCCGAGTCATAATTTCGTTTAAGCTAAAGGAAGTGGTTTACAATAAAATTAAGGAAATTCAGTTCATGTGATTGGAACAAATTACAAAATTTGTCCGTTGTGTTTTGTCATGGATAATTTGTGATAGAGTAAATTAAAATACATTTTCAAATTAAGTAAAACGTAACTAGGAACTGGTTTTATATTCCGTTTAGCTTAAATGGAACTCGGAACTCGGAACCAACTGTTCGGTTTGTTATCTTGACTCATTCTAACATAGAGAGGTGCTGACTTAAAACCTCTCGACCAAGAACGGGCCAGACTTTATGTAATTTTTCAATTTTAAGCATTTTAGGGCAAAATCAGTGATTTTGTTACGATATGGTTCTTATTCAACAGTGTTTTCCATTTCAAGAACACAATATATAACCTAGAAATGCTTAGGAACATTCTTAGATTAGAGCACAGTGCATGATCGACCCACTTTAAACCATCTACTATAGAATATATAACAAATAAATATTTATTTTAAGAATTACAATACAAATTAATATGTACATATTTAAACTTAAACTGAAATCAGGATGACCTGTCTGGAAAGCTTGGATTTGATGAATTTAAGGAGTTGTTGATTGATATGAGGAAATGGAAGGTAAGGCGATACAGAGATCTGTCCGCGCAGGATCATGAAATAGTCTTAGACCTCAGTCTGTGCTTAGCCAATCACAAATGACGTAACTCATTGTAATATCATCTAATATTGGCTAAGTCAAATTATCATTAAACTGTTAATCACAATGTCTTGCGATGAATAGAGGGGATTAGTAAACGCCTCTCTTCTGAATATTTTGCTGATTTAAATAATTCAGAAATAAGCTTAAAGATGCTCCACCGCTGACATTATACCATTACCGCCATTGAAAAGTTAAAGATATGAAAAATAATTAATTACATCCCGAAAAAATTCCGTGTCACTATATCCTATATGGAATGAAATACTGATTGCGCATGCACCAAAGGGGAAATAAATTATTTTATATAATTTTTTGTGTTAATTAGACGTATATATACACGATTAAATACCAGTTATTGTTCAAATGATGAATATCATTTATGCTTTGTCGGCGGTGGAGCATCTTTAACTTTTGGATTAAAAAAAAGGAATGAAAAAACCTCCTAGCGGATGTCGATCAGATAAGTTATTAATCATATTTGTCAATGTGTCCAAACTGAAAAGCCAAGAAATATTCCAGGAAAACAGACTAACAAGGATGACTTTATTTAAATAAGATAAAAATAATTTGATAGATGTTCATTAAATATGAACTGGAAACAATCTTATGTGAAGTAGTAGTATTCCCTCCCAGACTGCATTCAAGGACCACGATGCTGACAAGAGTGGATACCTGAACTCCTATGAACTGAGAAATGCGATGAACAAGAGTGGTAAGTTGATCTAACCCTGCTCAACTCCTTGATTAGAATATATAGGCATGTCTCTGACATGGAAGCTATCCAAAACCTTCTCTTGTATATAACTCCAGACTGCGATTTCTTCAAATTTGTATTCTTCTTAAAAGGTAAATATGTGAAAAAATGGCTTATTAAAGTCAGTGTTTTTTCACTGAAGTTTGTTTCGACAGGTCGGGGCCAGGTGTACCCTTAACATCCAATCGGACCACCTCGTTATTTTTATCCGAAATTAGATACGGAGTTAATAAGTAACCCTTTTTGATTACTTTCGGTCACATGGCGCAAAAGATGGTGGCGCCCATGGTAACAAGCCTTACACGTACGAGTAAGCATTCAGAATTTTTTCTTCTTCAAATACGCCAACGTCTACTGTATATGTGATAAAAATGATGAGTTGCTTGTTTTTGTATATATATATATATCTTTCTGATCATGGTATGGCACTCTCATTCAATAGTGTATGGCCAAACAGCAGGCCTCAGTCAAACGTTCCCGGTCAAAAAAGCACACTTGTTTTAAAGACATTGTAGCAATTCACAACAATATAATATCCACACACAACGACGTTGTTTCTAGTAATACGTTGCGACTCTGTTCAATAGTTTTCAAGGGTTTACGATGCATGTATGACTTAACTTTAAACATGTTTAATAAATATATATAAATATATAATTAATACGAAAAAGTCTTTTCTATCAATTTAATATTCAAATATGTCTTTGTTGTAATTCTTTACCTATTTCTCAGTACTAAGGATATACATATAATTCATATGCATACATTATGTAACTTATAAATAACGTCGTGCATCAGAAGATGGTTAAAAACCGTGATGATAACTTTAATTATCACATAACTAGCCCGTCCAGCCATGTCATACGGCCTTGTCATAAATATCGTAAGACACATGTGTAATAAATCTATTATTACCTCACCGGTAGTTTTGGACGTCATAATCTATATATGACGTCGCATGATTGTCTCAGTAGACGGCAACGTCACGTCCGAACCGGATTTCTACTGTTTCATATAGAGATGAAATATTATGATATTATGTTATGATACCAAAACATTGTTATATTTATATTTCTATTATCTAATATATATGATAAAACAATAAATCTACGGCTTTGCCGCAAGGCATTTCTGCCTACACAGATGTCGTCAATTCCAGTATTCTTAGTTGAAGTTTAATGTACTATTTTCGAATGCATACACTTTCGTCCGAGCCTTCTTTCGCAAAAGAAGGGGAGGTGTTCCAATCGTCTTAACCTCCTGCTTGGTATAATTTTCTAGGTTTCAGACTCAGTAACAGGTCACTGAATGCCTTAGTCTTGCGTTACTCCAACAACGAGGGGCAAATTGAGTTTGGAGATTTCATTGTAGCAGCAATCCGTCTCAAGACCATACTTTGTAAGAAACTTTTCATTTTTTGTAATTTCAGCACTAATATATAAAAATAATTCATGGTCACGATGACAATATTCCATTTATAAAACCATACTTTAATTGTTAATGATCATGGGTTGTCGATCCACACCTAACGTTCATATTTATTTTCTATTGTAGCTTCAAAGGCACAAGAAAACATGACTGCCACTGATGTTGATGAAGTAAGTAGTTAGAATCAATCTCTCCCCCATATGACTCATTATATATGGTTCTATTTAGAATATATGTTTTCTTTGCAAATTAGTTTTAAATAACCAATGTTTTAGCCTATATTTACATTATATTATTTTATGTTATATTATCCTGTAGTAGTTGTATTTATAATTTTACTTTTTACTCTCCTCAGTTGATCCAAGCTAACATGACAGCATAATTCTGTCAAGTCAACATTTACACATTGCCAAGGGAGATTACTCTTATGGAACGTTGAATGTGTTGTCCTTTCTGACGGAGACGTAGGCACCTGAAGTCGTCTAATACTATGTAGTGAATCATTGTCTATAAAGTATCTATATATTGTTTGCTTCATCTTCATATCAGTGTTTTTGAGCGTCGAAAGAAAATTTGTAATGCTTTTGTTACATAACAACACAAGTGACGTTGCCTTGGAAAGTTCTTTATTTGTTAGATAAAACATTTGTTTGTATGTAAAAAATGCGTAACCGAGATATACTTATTGTATACCGGAAAATGGATTTTATAAGGTTATCAATATGGTTAATAAGATATGTTTTGGTATCATAACAAATAAAATGCTAATCCATATGTTATTGATTTAATCAAATGATTATAAAATGTTCATTTTGTTTTGGTGTCATAACCAATATATTGCCAAGTGTTGGTAATTCAATGAAATGATTGTAAAATCTTGATTTTGATCCGATATATCACGTGATTAAGAGCTACAGAGTGATCCAGAATGTATCTACCTCCACACTGGTGGTAGTGTCTCATGCCAACAAAATTATCTGGTTTTATTAACACACCCCATAATGAGTAGCACCATATGATATTTGATACTATTTTTATCTCCGGGTTAGACCTTATCCAGAAGAAGACTTTAGAAATTCTTGCAAACATTAAATCCTTTTTTTTCTGCTGAAGTACAATTTGCAGGATATACGTTTTTATTTGGAATAACCTAAACATCAGTTGCAAAGTACAAATCGTATTTTTGTTGTACTATAATACGAGCGATTGCAGCTCAACAACAAAAACAACGTCACCATTCCTTCGTTACATCAGTACTACTCGTTTTACAACATCGTTAGCCTATTATCACTATCATTAGATAGTGAGTATAAGGCATTAGAATGACATTAATATTAAACAAAAATGGTTCTTGCAACATGGTATGATTAAAAAAAAATAAGTGAAAAAAAAAGAAGAAAAAAACCCGGAATAAATATGATGTCAGTAATATCATTTAACAATTCATTTAATAACAGCGGCTATTTGTTACTTGTGTATTGTAATATTATCCCTGACTGTTCATATATGTAGCCGTTTGATTTTGGAATAAAATGTTTGGTTATCATTAGTATTATTTAAAAGACTTTTTTTTTTAATTTTAATTTTACTTTTACGAAGGTAGACAAAGGAAATGTGTTGTAAAATATCTATATTTCTAAAAGTATTTTATAAGTTCTTTAACACTGAATTATACCTTTGCAATGCATTTAACTGTAAATACTTATGATGCGACAATGCCGTCCATTTGTCGCCGTGTTATATGTCACTATGTTTATAGAAGCTACAGCACACACATCGCCGGTTATAATGAAGGTTCTGGCGTACTAGACCCAGCAAGAGACGTAAACCTACGCAGTCTGTGTGTCAAATGTCTGTGTGTCAAATGGCGAAAAAAAACCACAAAAAAAAACCACCACAAAATCAACCCATTCCAGTTGCCTGTTTCAGTCATATATTTAATATAGAAGTTATCTCCCGTAGCACAAACTGGTTATATAGAGTGTTTATATATATGTACTGGAATATTTGTTGCTCCTTTGTCACCTTGACGTAGTATCTTCGGTATTCATGTAACTTAATGTACGTTACCAAACCTTGATACGATGTTTAATTATGCTGGTTTAGAGATACCTGTATTTAATTAGACACAATATTTGTAAGTGATACAGATATACTTTGATGGAATGTATAAAGTTTACAGTTCCCCTGATACAAATGAATCTATGTCTGGTACTATTTAATATAGTTTTACAGTGTTCATCATGTGACCGTGGGGAAAATGACTGATTTCGGATATAAAAGGCATTATTCACAGCCTTCGTTCAGAACGAACATCAAGAATAAAACTTCAAGAACGCGTTTCAACAGTCATCATAATTTTCAAGAATGACTACTTTCCATCGGTCATTGAAAAAGTTTTGATTCCCTTCAGATTATTTATTTAAACTCTATAATGTCACATTTCCTTGGCACTCTGTAGGTTAACATTACATAATCATCATCTTCATCATATAATCATCATCATCTATTTTTGACAATTTAACGTTTATACGCTTGTCGCATATACACAAATGAACAAATAATTATATAAGTTGATTGTTGAATACCTTTTAAATAAAAACGTCAATCTAAAAGAGACTTTGCGGCACACTGCCAAAAATAATATTCTGTAATCTCGATATATTCTGAACATGTAGATGGCGAGTTATTTCTCGGCAACATTGATAAGTGTTGTGCCGGTGGCTGAGGGTTCCGATGCGGTGCTGTCCCCTCTTTGTAGTCCTCGTCTCCGATTGACTGGAGCCGCGTGTATGACGATTTCCTGTAATTGTTCCTGCGTCAGACTAAAGGGGGATAAGTCATTATCAGACATCTGACGACGAAGAATTTTTTGGTGCCTCGTTCTAGCATTCATAATGGGTCGCGCGGGATATAATGTCGATTCTGATTGGTTCACAACAGGAATTTCTTGTAGTACAATGATAGGATGTAACTGTGTGTCGGAAATGGAGCCGGTGATAGTTGCTGGCGCGGTGTTTGTAAATGGTTGAATGGGAGCTAGTTTGGGAGAACGCGGAGGCTCCATCTGTGAAATCTCCTTATGTGGTGATAGTTCTTCTTTCTCTGTTTTTGTAGCATTCTCTTTTACTTTATCGGGACCTTTTCGATTATTCTCACAATGTAACCTTTCGTAATGTTTATCTGAAAAAGAAAAAAAAACCTATACGATCTTCGAGTAAAAAGTTGTCAAAGTTGTATTTGAAGCAGTAACAATCTTTTGACACCTTTCCAAACAGCTCATCTTACATTGGCTAAGATAAAAAAATAAAAAGCAAAACGAAATACCAAAAGTTAGTACAGGTCACTCTGTGCCATATATATATATATATATATATATATATATATATATATATATATATATATATATTATTTTTCTTGGTTTTTCCGCCAATCTCATTGGACGTCGGTACCCCACGTGACCCCCTATAAAACAGTGATCGACTGATAAAAGTTGATTGAAAAAGTTGATTGACTGATCTGTCTATAAATAGATAGGGATTTCCCGATTCAGTGCATTAAAGCGTCAAAGTCATTTCAGCGTTTGAATGAGAACAATTTTTGTTGGATAAACACATTATAACGATTTAGATAAATTAAGACGGTTTCTAAGATGATACATTTTAAAACAACGTCGATGCTTTGTTGGTAACGTGACATTTTCGTCGATAACACGTTTATCGAATGATAGACTATGAAAACTACAGGGTACATGTCTCATAAGTCGGACACTGCCTGGTAGATCGAAAATACCGCACTGATGACTGGAAATGAAACAGTTACTTTAAACAATAAATCAACGGTCGGCTGAGCTACAAAAAGCATAATGTTTGCACGGTGTAATTAGCTGTCTGAATAGAAAGGAATAACATATAATTAATTGATTTAAAGATGCACCACCGCCGAAGGATATGTACGTCCTTGACACGATATTCTTCATTTGATGGGCGGCAATGAATTAATTTTTCTTGGTGTAGAGAAAGTAACTTTTTAACTGAAGAAAAAATACTAATTCGTCTTCTGCTTCTGTTTTTGTTAGTGAGAAAAATACCTTTTGTTTAGACTATAGATTATATAAGATATATACATATTTGAGAGTATGAGCGTGGTATTGATAAGAAACTACATCTGTTCTCGCGATATCATCGTGCATGTATCCCGTCTATTATAGCATAAACGGTACTTGTTATGGCGCACTTATAGCTTTTATCCTAGTGCCAAAGCATCCTTTTCAACTTGACTATACAAATACATCATAGCAATATTTCGGATATCAATTTAACCAGAGGTTGTTCCAATCTGTAAATCAACGTTGTCAAAGTAAAAAAATGGCATACTCAAACAAACAGGGTACATTTTTCTCTCTTTGTTATTCTGATAAGCTCTCTTGCATTCGCCATCTTCTACGGTACATGTATCTGGAAATCAGGATTAATAGGAAAACTGTATCTTAATCCTCGTATCATTGGTATGATCATTTTGATATTTACTGTTCAATTTCTGGTACTATATCATGAAATAGAAATGAAGATGTTATACACTAGATTGTTGTACAAGTCTTCTTATTTAATGCTTGTAAAGAAAAAAACAATTCAAGTAATAAAACAATTGTAGCATTTTGAATTCGGTCAATGCATGTTTTTATTGACCAAAGAAAAATTATTAACCTCGGACTACGTCCTCGGTTGATATTTTTTCTTTGGTCAATAAAAACATGCATAGATGAGAAATGATACATTTTGAATAACGACGGAGCTACAAAAAAGGTGTAATTATGATATACGTGAGGGCGGTGCTTTTATTTAGACAGTTATATAAGCTATACACATCGTTTATCGGACATTGAGAACTATGAAAACTACAGTGTACAGTGTAATGATGCATTCGCCATCTTCTACTGTACATGTATCTGGAGATCAGGATTAATAGGAAAACTGTATCTTAATCCTCGTATCATTGGTATGATCATTTTGATATTTACTATTCAATTTCTGGTACTTTTGATGTATACACTAGATTGTTGTACAAGTCTTCTTATTTAATGCTTGTAAAGAAAAAACCAATTCAAATAATAAAACAATTGTAGCATTTTGAATTCGGTCAATGCATGTTTTTATTGACCAAAGAAAAATTATTAACCTCGGACTACGTCCTCGATTGATATGTTTTCCTTTTTCAATAAAAACATGCATCGACCTCATCAAAATGCTATAATTGTATAATATATATATATAAACTACAGTGGTAATGGAAATAGTAATGGTTGCATGTGATACTTTATGAAAAACTATACATAATATAAACAGGAAAAAATTGTTATAAGCAAAGTTTGAGCTCGAGTTGGTAAAATGTTAGAATCTTGGATATGAAAGGCATGAAAATGGACGAACTCTGGACTATTTTTTGGTCTCATCCCAGACAAGATTCATGTTATTCACAGAATCTGAGAAAACCATTGGATATGGATAGTGCACAGACGACACATGTCGAACGATGGTGGACAAAGCTGACTAACGCTGCTGGTCACGCTGACATTTCAGGTTAAATGATTGTCAATAATACATTCATATGTTATTTCCACTAAAGGAAGATAATAATGATAAATATTCATGGAAGAATAAATAATACCCCTATCTAGTAACGTGACTAAGTTTAAACCAGCTAACCTGTGTTTAGAAATCACATGCGTGTATATAGTAACCACTAATGGATTATAACCACAGATTACATAACCTGCCTCTGTATTATATGAAGTCGTCATTTACATGATAATTGTTATCTCTATTAGTCGAAGGTCACTTTTGAAGCAGCACTCGTCTGTTATGCAATCAGTGAATCCTTACTATTGAAAAGTTATACAAGGCTAGGCAAGAACATGTCGAGGTCGGCTATGACGCGCGCACGCTATCTGTCGTGTTGTTTAGTGCATGAGTATGAATATTTTCCAAAGTAGATATGTCAAATCTTTGAAAGCTAATGTCCTGTTGTGATGTAGTCATGCATGTAAACTAATTCCTTACGTACACGATATATCGTACACTGGGGTTACTAGGATTACGTAAGGGATAACCTTACACGTTGGTCATTTTAATGTAAGTTATAGATTATCCGCAGTATAAGTATATCAAGTTTGACCTTGTAGACACATGTTTAATGTAACCAAGAAATACGATAATGGTAAGGGTGTCGTACTGTCTGCATAAATGTATGGAGATACAAAATAAAGGGTTTTTTTTCTTCTAAATAATCATTTGTTTGGAGTATTTTTAAATTAGACATCAATGCCTCGCCCAATATATTATCATATATTGAAAGGTGAGTTCATTTGATAAATTATATAAGTATATATAGGGCAAGGAAGTAATTCTAACAGTGTGGACAAAAGATCGTCGAGTTTTCGAGGCGATCTGCCCCTTTGTCAAGACACAAGAACAAATAAAATTACATGTTAAGGACGGTCACGGACGTACACAAAAACATAAACAATGAACACATATAGAATATACAGATAAACTAAAGGGACAATATCTAGGCGTATTGTCTGAATTATATAAAGAAATGCAGTATATATATTTCTTAAAGATATTATTTACTAATACCAAAAAACCCGAATCGTTGCGAGAAATACTGCATTTTGGAAGTTATCAGAGAAGTGTTGATAACATTGCTGATACGCAGTTCTTTATAGAATTTGTTTACTTCCAAATACAGAGTTGGTGTCACGTGTATACTTGCAACTGGTTCATCTGAGCTAAAGTTGACCAATTATTTACTCACATAGTTGATATTAACGCAAAGCCATAACCTCATCAGTCAATGAAAAAAAAGTTCACGGTTCTATATTTACGAAGAAATGCATAGCATGCATGCAATTACGGAGATACTTATGTATAAATGGATGTCACAAAAAATGACTTTCTTTACATTGACATATTATTTTACATGATGTCCTTCCCCACCTTTAACCACAACTGACCTTGTATTGAAAAGGTTACGCCGACTAGATATGTTTCTGCAATCAATCTGAAGGCGGGGCTTTGCCTGATATTGTGATATATGGCAGGAGGACCAAACTCTATATTGACTTAAGCAGTCTAGAAAAACATAGAGACAAACTTCTGTTTCGATACTGAGATAAAATAACACGTTTATATTTATTATGTAGGGTCTGCCTTGCTTATGCCGTAGCCTCCAAGCTATGAAGGTCAAACGTATGAAATTATGTGTTAATGGAATTGATGTATTAATGCATCACTCCTTAGTTATGCAGGACACATGCTGCTTTTTGAAACCATTATAGTTGTTCTAAACATTTACCTGATATAGTCATGAAGGCCACGCCCCACATGATGCTCCAGATCCAGCCCAGGAGCAAGATGAAGGCGGTTATAAACTGGAGAAAGGCCACCCATGTATTGACCAGTACTATTTTCTTCTTGCTGGTCTCTTTCGTCTTGGCCCTCGTACAACACAGGATCGATAGACCAGAAATGAAGGTTCCTGGAATGAGAAACCTCACATAATCAACTCAAATAGCCAGCGGCAGTGTGAAGCAACCAGACTAATCTGCATTGATACTTTCAAATATAAACAACAGTTACGTAAGAAAATGGTACCAGCTTGTGATAACGTTATACGTCCAGGTAAAACAGCTAACTGCAACTGATAATCGGAGGGGTCGAAACATACCAGGTGCATCATGAAACATTGAACACGTTTCATCTCGTATTACTTAAAGAATTTAGCTAAATGTGAACATAATGTTTCTACAACCAGACCGTCATCTAGATTGCATAATGCGATCCAGTTGTAGCGATATTTCAGCTTTACTAGCACATATGCAGTCTCCAGATGTCTTCTTTCTGTTTTCGTGTGTGTTCAATTTCTTGGTAATGATATATAATCTTTTTTACCGCGCGTACAACTCCAAGACGCATTCTGACTACATACGTTCAGTGTTGCGATACAACCTTGGGTTTTGAACTCGAACCCGTATGTTGCAAAAAGGGCTAGCGGTGATATACTATTCGAGAAGTAATAATTCTATTAATTCTGATTAGTTTATCGCCTTGATATGAAGCTTCTTTGCTTTGCTGTTTTATTGTCAATATTTATCCTCATTACCTACACTTCTGTCCGTCATACAATCTCTCGCTGGAGTCTCGTACATCGTCCGTGGATTCGTAGTGTGTGAAAAAATGGTATGCTTACACGCAACGTCGCCACGGCGGTACTCACTTACCCGTCCAAGTCAAACAAACGCTTCGTTTGTCTTTGCAGATTATCTAGAAAGTATTTATTATTCAGACTTACATGGTACAATTTATATGATAAGAAAATAAATACACATCACTTGTACACAATATACCAGAATTGTTGCTTATGACACACAAAACATATAATACAGTTAAATCATTCGACTTTACCATGGACCCACCTACGTCATGTTAACAAGTATGTATACAATGTATATGCTTTTGTACTGATAGGTCATTGGCCCAAAGTCAATAAAAGAATTGAATTGAATTAAACAAGTTTAGCTGCACCGTATTGGTGTCGTGTCCCTCAAGGACTTAACATTTTTTGTTTTTATATATCAAATTACCATGCATCAGGTCACACCAGAAAAAACGTAGTGTCATGTTGACTGTCTTGTATTACAGACTTAGAACGATAAATGCCATTCCCTTCACAATCCCATCTTCTATATTGATATGATCCAGTGTAATTTAACACATAATTAACTGTTGGATACCTTAGGCGTAAGATTAAACCACCAATTACCGTGACACTAAATATCTGCGTATTACAGTTGCTGGTGCTAGTTACCTGCAATGATGATAAATGTCCTCACAGATAAATAACATATTGTTATTGGCAGATACATAATGAAGTCCTACAGGTTACAGATCAGACACTGCATAATCCCAATAATGAGTTGCGTTGGTTGGTTAAAATTTTTGAATGTTCTGGTCCGATACAGAAGTAATACGTCATAGTATGAACTAAAATTGTCAGTAAAATACTTTTAAGCAATGCTCTTGATGTTGTCAATATTATCAAAATAACAACAGTGTATCACGATGAGAACGGGCAACCAATTATGCACAGAAATAAATATAAGAAAACTAGCTAAATGTTACATGTATATCATATCATGAGTCAAATGTCATCATAAAAAAATGTAATTACGTCAAGGTTCTCTTGAACTGCGAAAAACAACACTCGGGTAAAAATACAGAGCGAGTCAAAACAGTCGATCTGTGCCATTTTTATGTTGTATTTGAGTTGATTATGTTAATTGGTTTGGAAACAGTCGATCTGATGTGAGTGGTAAGTGAAGGTGGAAGTTGGGAGATCAAATAAACATTTACACGTTACAGAGCGGAGACTGACAGCAAGTCCATCCCGTTACCAGAGATAACGAGCCTGCACCAGGCCACATACAGCCAAAGAGCCTGGATCGTACATCATCCCCAGGCAGACAAGAGTAAGTACCCCAAGGTATGCCCTGCCGTAAACAACATCATCTGCAAGGTACATGTTTATTTAATGAAAGGAATCTGGAGATCGAGGAAAACTTTAAAGCACACCAATCTAGTCACTGGTAGGGGTCACGGCATCTTAACAATGTACATCACTGATCAGGAGCTTACGTCACAGAGACGAGTGTTCACAATTAAAGTAATTACAGAAAACAACACAAGTCAGCTTCTGTTTTTATCGTCTATATACCTAATGGTAATGAATGAGTAACTCAGTGATGTATCACTCTAATGTCACACAGGTAGTTTAAAGATTCTGCAAAATGAGTGCTTATGGATATCTCTTTTGCGACTGTTTCGTATTGTTATTAAAAAATACTTGTTATTGTCCTATCAAACGTGTGATAACTGATTATTTGTATGCCTCATGATGAACGTTTTCATTATGAACTTTTAAGGTGAAATGTAAAATGACTCCATTCGTAATTATTTGAAACTTGTTTTGGTCTAGTTTATATTATATAACATTGCATTACCACTCAGGGTTATTTCAGGACGACCTCCTGTTTGTGCAATGTGTCGTGTACGTATATGTATGCATGGTTTTGGAGACTTTTTTCTCTTTATGTAATAGCGGAACTTTTGCTCTTTGTAAAGAAGACACAGAACACTCTATCCATTACACTGACAACAAGCAAACCATTTGTCCCACTAAGCAGGAACAGACACTACATAACATTTTTTATTATGATGTGTCTCGACTAGGGAACAGAGCCTAGAGCCTTCCACACAGGGTCGAACGCTCAACTCAATGTCACGGGTGTTGCGGTGTTAATTAGGAAAAAGAGAAATACAACATATATAACAGATACAGCTCTAACGCCTTATCTGCAGAATTTTATATCTATATCTACATGAGATACCTGCATCAATGAACATTTTGTAAATAATTTCAAATGATACAGAAATACTGAAAGAAGAGTTTCATTGTATGACTCTTACGTGCTCATGTTCTCAAAGCTGTAGCATTTGAACACATGGATTTCCAAATAGTATGTATAAAATTTTGAATATGCAGATATATTGATATTAGGTATGCATGCATCAGCTGCCACAATATTACGTCGTAAAATATGTACACTGTGATCAAACTCCGATATACCACTGATACGAGGTAAAATTGAATAATTAAAATAAAACATATGCAGTTTATATTTGAATATCGATATGCTTGTCTGGGATAGTTACGACCAACGTCTGTGTTGAACACAGAGACATCATCGTTGTTACCTGCGTGGATGTGGATATAGTCGCACACATTCGTTATCACTACCGACCAGCAGTATCACAGCCCTCGGTGGCAGTACGTGTCTTGATTGTGGACATAATTAGCAGTAAGACGATAACGCTGATGGGTAAGGACATTGAGTTAAGTCTAGGCTGCTATTTCGTCATTAGAGGTGATAATTTATCTCCGATAAGGACGAACCAGATATACAGCAGTCGCCTTATATCAACGGGAATTGGTGAACGCTACAGAATAACGGGAATCAATAAAGTATACCCGCTCAGTAAAGAGAATCAATCAAGTATACCCGCACAGTGACGAGAATCAATAAAGTATACCCGCTCACTAACGGGAATCAACAAAGCATTCCCGTACAGTTACGGGAATCAATAAAGTATACCCGCTCAGTAACGGAATTATTAAAGTATACCCGCACAGTGACGGGAATAAATAAAGTTTACCCGTACAGTTACGGGAATCAATAAAGTATACCCGGACAGTGACCGGAATCAATCAAGTATACCCGCCAAGTAACGGAATCATTAAAGTATACCCGCACAGTTACGAGAATAAATAAGTTTACCCGTACAGTTACGGGAATCAATAAAGTATACCCGGACAGTGACCGGAATCAATCAAGTATACCCGCCAAGTAACGGAATCATTAAAGTATACCCGCACAGTGACGGGAGTCAATAAACAATACCCCCTCAGTAAAGAGAATCAATCAAGTATACCCGCTCAGTAACGGGAATCAATAAAGTATACCCGCTCACTAACGGGAATCAATAAAGTATACCCGCACAGTTACGGTCATCAATCAAGCATACCCTCCATTAACGAAATCAATAAAGCGAATCAATAAATATACCCGCAACGGATCAATAGTACCCGCCACTAACGGAATCAATAAAGTATACCAGTACGCAGAAACAAAAATCAATAAAGTATACCCGTTCAGTGACGAGAATCAATGAAGTATACCCGCACAGTGACGAGAATCAATAAGTATACCCGCACAGTGACGAGAATCAATAAAGTATACCCGACAGTACGGAATCAATAAGATACTCGATCATAAGTATACCCGCCAGTAACGGAATCAATAAAGTATACCCGCACAGTGACGAGAATCAATAAAGTATACCGAAGGACGGAATCAATAAAGTATACCCGCACAGTGACGAGAATCAATAAGTATACCCGCACAGTGACGAGAATCAATAAGTATACCCGCACAGTGACGAGAATCAATAAAGTATACCCGCACAGTACGGGAATCAATAAAGTATACCCGCTTAGTAACGGAATCAATAAAGTATACCCGCACAGTGACGAGAATCAATAAAGTATACCCCACAGTGACGAAATCAATAAAGTATACCTGCACAGTGACGAGAATCAATAAAGTATACCCGCACAGTGACGAGAATCAATAAAGTATACCCGCACAGTGACGAAAATCAATAAAGCATACCCGTTCAGTAACGGGAATCAATAAAGTATACCCGCTTAGTGATGAGAATCAATACAGTATACCCGCTTAGTGACGAGAATCAATAAAGTATACCCGCTTAGTGACGAGAATCAATAAAGTATACCCGCACAGTGACGAGAATCAATAAAGTATACCCGCACAGTTACGGGAATCAATAAAGTATACCCGCTAAGTGACGAGAATCAATAAAGTATACCCGCACAGTGACGAGAATCAATAAAGTATACCCGCACAGTGACGAGAATCAATAAAGTAATCAATAAAGTATACCCGCACAGTGACGGGAATCAATAAAGTATACCCGCACAGTTACGGGAATCAATAAAGTATACCCGCACAGTGACGAGAATCAATAAAGTATACCCGCACAGTGACGAGAATCAATAAAGTATACCCGCACAGTGACGAGAATCAATAAAGTATACCCGCACAGTGACGAGAATCAATAAAGTATACCCGCACAGTGACGAGAATCAATAAAGTATACCCGCACAGTGACGAGAATCAATAAAGTATACCCGCACATGACGAGAATCAATAAAGTATACCCGCACAGTGACGAGAATCAATAAAGTATACCCGCACAGTGACGAGAATCAATAAAGTATACCCGCACAGTGACGAGAATCAATAAAGTATACCCGCACAGTGACGAGAATCAATAAAGTATACCCGCACAGTGACGAGAATCAATAAAGTATACCCGCACAGTGACGAGAATCAATAAGTATACCCGCACAGTGACGAGAATCAAGTATACCCGCAAGAGAATCAATAAAATACCCGCTAAATGACGGGAATCAATAAAGTATACCCGCACAGTAACGATCATAAGTAATCATTAAAGTATACCCGCACAGTGACGAGAATCAATGAAGTATACCCGCTAAATGACGAGAATCATTCAAGTATACCCGCACAGTGACGAGAATCAATAAAGTATACCCGCACAGTGACGATAATCAATAAAGTATACCCGCACAGTGACGAGAATCAATGAAGTATACCCGCTAAATGACGAGAATCATTCAAGTATACCCGCACAGTGACGAGAATCAATAAAGTATACCCGCACAGTGACGATAATCAATAAAGTATACCCGCACAGTGACGATAATCAATAAAGTATACCCGCACAGTGACGAGAATCAATAAAGTATACCCGCTCAGTAACGACAAATACATATGATGTACTATTCAGAGGCAACTCAACAATTTCATTAGTTGTTACAATATATTTGATATCATTTAAATATCAACGAAATAAATCAGTAGACGCAAATTTCAAGGCTGAACGTTACGAAAAACACAGCATTTACATGTGTTAGAAAAAAATTAAAACGTTTTATGACAAAACAATGAACAATTGGGGAGAATTAGACTTGTAGCACGAGGAGTAATCTGCAGCCATTCCGAAAAAGAAAGGAGAGAAAACACAGAGCTCAACAGTATAAGAATCCGAAACCTCATCAACACATAAGTCCATACACCACTGTTCAGCATGTTTACAAAGGCTTTCAAAGCATGTCAAATACAGCAAAGACTACTAAAATAACACTATGCCTTGCAGTCACTTTCGTGTCACCTTCAGCACATATAGAAGGCAGACACTAGAGTGCCGTTCGCATTGGAGCGCCACTGTTGGTGTAACTAAGTACAACAGACCACATAAACAACATACGGTAGTGTATTGTGAAGTCTTCTGCAGCAAGACGAGAACAGTATACGATTACTAGGGAGGTCTTCATAGACACTGTCAATCAAAGCATTCTCATCAGCGAGTGAACAATGTGATGACGTAACATCCGAGCAGACTCGCCGACACAGTTCTGGAATGGGAAGGCCAAACACTTTGTTATAACAACGGGAAATTTATCATTTGCGCCGTCTCATGCACTCATAATTTTCTTCTTCAATATATAGAACGATTTATTTCATACTTCCTTAAAAAGTTAGTTAAATATGATTATTCCTGTAATTGGGACAAAATGACAAGATATTTACTACATTAGGGAAACTTAGTTGATGAGTTTAATAAATGATGCTACCAATAACGATTTCTAGTATCTGCTCTTTTTACCGATGCGTACAAAATGTATTTTCAATATCTTCATTTTAAAGCATCATTCACATGTTTATTCACACACCGAGAGTTCTGTTCCTCCATTGACGTGGCGGAGGTTTCGATCATAGGCCTTTAGTCGTCACTAGAGGTCTTTGCACTTTTCGTATTGATTTATCGGTAAATCAATCGTCTTATTCCAAAGCCAATAATACCCTTATTGCCATTACAGGGTTTTGTCCTACCAACATCTCTTCGGCCTTATTGTAAACACCATTTGAGGTGGTGTAACGTACTTATGGTCTCATGCAATTCATATAGGGATTGGATTTCGTTTTTATGTTAACCATGCTTGTATGGAGCTATTCCTCTAAGAATATAACGAAATCCAATCCCTATATTTACACTCACACGACTTTTCATTTATATTTTATGCAATAAAATCGTCAAATGAAAGTGACGTAATTATTCAATAAAAGTCGGTCAAAAGTGGGAGGAGCTTACTCAATTGAACAGCGAATGATGACTCTTCACGTAGGATAATAAACATGACAAACAGAGTAAATTTCAGTGATAATTTTATTTAATCATATCAGAAGTTTAAATAGGTATTCAATTTTGCTAAAAGTTAATATATAGCGTAATAACATAAAGTATTTGTACTCGGCCACATGTGTGAACTCGGTGACCGTTATTGTGAAGCGAGGCGAGGCTGACGCACGCTTACACACTGGAGTTTTCCGAAGTTGTCAAAACACCGATGTTCAACTAGCTAAATTTGTTTAAGATTGTCGTCTGACTTGACGATATTACATCCTTCGGAGCCATGTGATTATATAATCTACGCTTAGATCCATCGCCATCTATAGATGGAACAACTTCACTTGTGTTCGAATGTATTTGTGGTGACGTGTGACTGTCAACACGTGGATTACTAGCGCTGCATGTTTTATAATACACATGATTAAATTCTCAAAGACAAGAGAAGATGTTTATAAATGACCTAGCTCTGTCAGAGGGTCTCACGCCCGTCAACCCCAAAGACTCAAGCCTAGCAAGTGAAAATATAAAACAATTTACCTATATTTTATTTTAAGTACAAGTCTGATTGTACAATTTTTGGTTTTTGGTTTGTTTATTTTTACGTCCTATTAACAGCCAGGGTCACGTAAGGACGTGCCAGGTTTGTTGGTGGAGGAAAGCCGGAGTACCCGGAGAAAAACTACCGACCAGTGGTCAGTACCTGGCAACTGCCCCACATGGGATTCGAACCTGCATCCCAGAGGTGGAGGGCTTGTGGTAATATGTCGGGACATCTTAACCACTCGGCCACCACGGCCCCTTCCGATGGTACAAGTGTTTCCTAATATACAGAGATAGCTTACTTGCTTGTATTGATGTAAATAATTCAGCTAATTATCTGAAGTATTGACATTCGAACACCTACCCTGAAATTGCGTTGATGTTGGGACCACATCCCTAGACATATACAATATTCATGTTTATATACATAAACTCCTACATCCATATCTTGGATATGACTAACTGATATGATTGAGGTCACTCTGCCCTGACCTGTAGTTATCATAAACGACAAATATAAATGTTTCCAGATGTCGTTAGACTTTCCCCTAAGTGAGGTTAATTTTCTTTAAAAAACAACTCTTTTACTCATAGTAATTGATACCGAGGGGTTTTACTATTGTATACTTTGCTTATGAAGTTTTTATCATTTAATAAAACCATACACAACACGTATTGTGATGTAACAATAGGATTGTTTTATTTTTACATAAGTCTACCTTACTTCAGTGCGCACAAATTGCTTCACAGACATCAATGATTTGAGAGTTATCGCCAATACCAACTACATGAGTAGATGATTTTGTTTATTTTTCTATGAAGTACTTTTGTTAGTTTTGAAAGACTGGCTCTGATATGTCAAGAGTTATTTTCCCTTTATAGCATGGCCAGTTTAGTGTCGAAGTGAACAAGAGGAGGTAACTCCAAGATATATCAAAATATTACAAAGATGCTGGTTCCAGGAGTAGATGAATTTTAATGTTAGTTCTGAAAGGAAAAATAATATCCCTACATCATGGTATCTTACTTTTTCATTTTTCCGAAAGCCCTAAATAAATCTATTATGCTTTAATCTAACTTAATCTAATTTGTTGAAAAATACACCTCGAAAACGGTTCACTATTTCCGTAGTGTCATCATATTGCTATCATGAATGGCTTGAGTGTCCCATAACTGTCCCATAGACGTTATGTATATGAATTTAAGAAATACAATCTTTCACAAACCGATAATTACTTCAAAAGAAAACAAAGAGAGAAGCAAAAGTGGCGTAAAGGCCGTGAAGTGAAACTTTAACTTTTTTAAACTAAACAAATATAAGAAAGTCTAAATAATGTTACTGTAAAGCAGGTATAGAAATGAGCTCGAGAATGATAAGGGGTGCTATGATAACGGTATGGCAACCTCTCGTGAGAGGCAGAAGTTACAACGACCTAGAGTACAACAAAGTGCATGATGTTGTCCCTATAACATTAACGCTTATACATTAGCTCTAAATGGTAGTTCGTATATCGCCAATGTTTGACCACTCGTAAACCCTCGTAATGATTGATTTGTGCATAATATAACATCAGACTGAGATTCATTAAGTATGTAGATATCTCATCTTGTTTGAATAAACATGAAAAGTTCAAACCAATAACAATTTACAAACGTAGTATACTTAGAACAGATCAATGTTATTAATGAACAGATATATCATCAAACAGATATGCAATATCAAATTGATATATTGTGATTGTTCAGCCTAAAAGCCCTTTCTTTCAAGAAACACAAATCAATGATATATTTCGGTGCTATCACAAGACATCAAGAGACTGTTGATTCCTGGAATTAAAGGGAGGCGTACTAATTATACGCAACAGTTGCTAGACGAAATGATTTTGTCCTGAGTTTCTGCTAAACAAAAGAGCCGAATGCAGATGAGTTGGACATTAAGGTTCATGTAATGGCTTTAACCAGTGATATTTTGCAAGCCTAAAACGCATTACTGTGCTGCAATTGAACAGAACTAATTCCATTAATTGTTGGTATATACCCTGGCTAACTGTCAGTCTTACTGTTGATAAGTAATTTGTGAAGCTGCTTGTAAATTTCAGTAAAATAAGAGAAAAATGTATATTTCTGGAGAAGACATAGAACTCGTGTGAATTGCATTGATGGCACCAAATAAACATGCTATCGTGTTCAGTAGTGACTATGCCAGGTACTCCAACAGTTTGTTTGGCAAAATCGGACCAGCGAATAGCGCAGGAGCCTATTGTTGTAAATGCAAATGGCTGCTTTAAATGGCGGATCACAAATATAGCATATAAGAAGACATTTTAATTGATACAAGTGCTCCTATATACACTATAAGGTACTCTGAACATGACAAGAAGACTATTTACGAAAAAAATAGTTAAAATGTGGACTTTGAGGCTCTTTCCGGAAATTTGCATTTTTCGCCCCAAACAGATTGTTTGAACTATTTTTTTCGTGAAGAGTCTTCTTGTTATGTTCAGAGTACCTTATGGTGTCTATAAAAACATTTGTATCAATTGAGATGGCTTCTTATATGCGATATTTTCGATCCGCCATTGGGTCATCCTAAGGGTGGGGTGTATATTAAATGTTTACCGAGGCGCCGGGTCATCCTAAGGGCGGGGTGTACATTAAGTGTTTACCGTGGCGCCGGGTCATCCTCAGGGTGGGGTGAACATTAAGTGTTTACCGAGGCACGGGGTCATCCTCAGGGTGGGGTGTATATTAAGTGTTTACCTAGGCGCCGGGTCGTCCTCAGGGTGAGGTGAACATTAAGTGTTTACCGAGGCGCCGGGTCATCCTCAGGGTGAGGTGAACATTAAGTGTTTGCCGAGGCGCCGGGTCATCCTCAGGGTGGGGTGAACATTAAGTGTTTACCGAGGCGCCGGGTCGTCCTCAGGGTGAGGTGAACATTAAGTGTTTACGGAGGCGCCGGGTCATCCTCAGGGTGGGGTGAACATTAAGTGTTTACCGTGGCGCCGGGTCATCCTCAGGGTGAGGTGAACATTAAGTGTTTACCGAGGCGCCGGGTCATCCTCAGGGTGGGGTGAACATTAAGTGTTTACCGAGGCGCCGGGTCATCCTCAGGGTGAGGTGAACATTAAGTGTTTACCGAGGCGCCGGGTCATCCTCAGGGTGGGGTGAACATTAAGTGTTTACCGAGGCGCCGGGTCATCCTCAGGGTGAGGTGAACATTAAGTGTTTGCCGAGGCGCCGGGTCATCCTCAGGGTGAGGTGAACATTAAGTGTTTACCGAGGCGCCGGGTCATCCTCAGGGTGAGGTGAACATTAAGTGTTTACCGAGGCGCCAGGGTGGGGTCATCCTCAGGGTGGGGTGAACATTAAGTGTTTACCGAGGCGCCGGGTCATCCTCAGGGTGAGGTGAACATTAAGTGTTTACCGAGGCGCCGGGTCGTCCTCAGGGTGAGGTGAACATTAAGTGTTTACCGAGGCGCCGGGTCATCCTCAGGGTGGGGTGAACATTAAGTGTTTACCGAGGCGCCGGGTCATCCTCAGGGTGAGGTGAACATTAAGTGTTTACCTAGGCGCCGGGTCGTCCTCAGGGGGGGGGGGGGGGGTGGGGGTGAACATTAAATGTTTACCGAGGCGCCGGGTCGTCCTCAGGGTGGGGTGAACATTAAGTGTTTACCGAGGCGACAGATAATCCTCAGGGTGGGGTATACATTAAGTGTTTACCGAGGCGCCGGATCATCCTCGGGGTGGGGTGAACATTAAGTGTTTACCGAGGCACTGGGTTGTCCTCAGGGTGGGGTGAACATTAAATGTTTACCGAGGCGCCGAATCATCCTCAGGGTGGGGTGAACATAAATGGTTTACCGAGGCGCCGGGTCGTCCTCAGGGGGGGGGGGGGGGGGTGAACATTAAGTGTTTCGAGGCGCCGGATCATCCTCAGGGTGGGGTGAACATTAAGTGTGTACCGAGGCGCCGGGTCGTCCTCAGGGTGAGGTGAACATTAAGTTTTTACCGAGGCGCCGGATCATCCTCGGGGTGGGGTATACATTAAGTGTTTACCGAGGCGCCGGATCATCCTCGGGGTGGGGTGAACATTAAGTGTTTACCGAGGCACTGGGTCGTCCTCAGGGTGGGGTGAACATTAAATGTTTACCGAGGCGCCGAATCATCCTCAGGGTGGGGTGAACATAAATGGTTTACCGAGGCGCCGGGTCGTCCTCAGGGGGGGGGGGGGGTGAACATTAAGTGTTTCGAGGCGCCGGGTCATCCTCAGGGTGGGGTGAACATTAAGTGTTTACCGAGGCGCCGGATCGTCCTCAGGGTGGGGTGAACATTAAGTGTTTATCGAGGCGCCGGGTCATCCTCAGGGTGGGGTGAACATTAAGTGTTTACCGAGGCGCCGGGTCATCCTCAGAGTGGGATGAACATTAAGTGTTTACCGAGGCACGGGGTCATCCTCAGAGTGGGGTTTACATTAAGTGTTTACCGAGGCACGGGGTCATCCTCAGAGTGGGGTTTACATTAAGTGTTTACCGAGGCACGGGGTCATCCTCAGAGTGGGGTTTACATTAAGTGTTTACCGAGGCGCCGGGAAATCCTCAGGGTTGGGTGAACATTAAGTGTTTACCGTGGCGCCGGGTCGTCCTCAGGGTGAGGTGAACATTAAGTGTTTACCGAGGCGCCGGATCGTCCTCAGGGTGGGGTGAACATTAAGTGTTTACCGAGGCGCCGGGTCATCCTCAGGGTGGGGTGAACATTAAGTGTTTACCGAGGCGCCGGGTCATCCTCAGAGTGGGATGAACATTAAGTGTTTACCGAGGCACGGGGTCATCCTCAGAGTGGGGTTTACATTAAGTGTTTACCGAGGCACGGGGTCATCCTCAGAGTGGGGTTTACATTAAGTGTTTACCGAGGCGCCGGGAAATCCTCAGGGTTGGGTGAACATTAAGTGTTTACCGAGGCGCCGGGTCATCCTCAGAGTGGGATGAACATTAAGTGTTTACCGAGGCACGGGGTCATCCTCAGAGTGGGGTTTACATTAAGTGTTTACCGAGGCGCCGGGAAATCCTCAGGGTTGGGTGAACATTAAGTGTTTACCGTGGCGCCGGGTCGTCCTCAGGGTGAGGTGAACATTAAGTGTTTACCGAGGCGCCGGGTCGTCCTCAGGGTGGGGTAAACATTAAGTGTTTACCGAGGCGCCGGGCCATCCTCAGAGTGGGGTGAACATTAAATGTTTACCTAGGCGCCGGGTCATCCTCAGAGTGGGATGAACATTAAGTGTTTACCGAGGCACGGGGTCATCCTCAGAGTGGGGTTTACATTAAGTGTTTACCGAGGCGCCGGGAAATCCTCAGGGTTGGGTGAACATTAAGTGTTTACCGTGGCGCCGGGTCGTCCTCAGGGTGAGGTGAACATTAAGTGTTTACCGAGGCGCCGGGTCGTCCTCAGGGTGGGGTGAACATTAAGTGTTTACCGAGGCGCCGGGTCGTCCTCAGGGTGGGGTGAACATTTAGTGTTTACCGAGGCGCCGGGTCGTCCTCAGGGTGGGGTGAACATTAAGTGTTTATAGAGGCGCCAGCTTTTCCTTAGGGTGGGGTGCACACTTAGTTATATGTCTTATAAATAATAAAGGTGACGAGACCAGTGTGATATACGGTATTGATCAGGACACTCGTGCTTACTGTACATCAACAATCAGACAAATCAAGTGGGTTACAATCTGGACGGATAAGCTGAGTACATCTCACTGCAATCTGTTTTCTCCGAAATCAACATTGGTCAATACTGGCCATTGAAGTATATGAACAGACTATTACACTGAGTCTGTCAGACGGTACTGTAAACGTTATTGATAAGGTTTGTGACTTCGTATAACATTTGGGACAATTCATAGCTAGTTTGTCCATAAAACTAGAACATTTTCTAAAAAACATTCAGTTATATTAAAATAATCAACACTGACGTTTTATACAACGAAACACACATATTAAAAACAAATAATCAAATAATGATAATAATAAAAAATAGGTCCCATTAAAATGACAAATATATAGACCTTAAATCGAACCCAGAAATGATAGATCAATGATGACAAGATATTTTGATTCTATTTAAGAATTGTAAAGCAAACAATAAGCTTAGCATTTGTATATTTATTATTTATTAGTCATAAATTTCTGTATTTTTCCCAAAGAGGCAGCGGCAAGAAGCCCAGAAATATCAGGAAATAAAACCTATCTTCAAAGTATTTTGTACAACAATAGTTCAAACAATAGACAGATATGTTAGATATGACCTCAACATTCATATCAGTCAAGAGCCTCCATAGAAAAGAGCAGCCATACGTTTTATTTCCGTGTCCCTAGTAATGTATTCTTGTTATTGATTCGTCTTCTGTAAAGCTGTAAACTTTCAAATTCAAACTACGATTCATGGGATATACTTTTAGACTGTGAACAAAGATATGAAGTAATGATCAATGCTGTCATATGATCGATTCAGCGAGTCCCTGCAGAACAACGACAATGGCTGTAACATATTTTGGTATCGTCTGCAATATGCATTCTTCTCCACAGAACGATACGATTGATGCCATTTACCGAAGCATTTAAATTCATGACATGGTATTTCCATTTTATTAAGCATACAGTACAATGCTTGGTGCAGATTAGGGTTTGTCAGCACTGTTTAAAATCCTTCATACAAAAATGATTTGTGCTACAAAAAGAAAAAAATATGGGCACATTTCATTTGAAATAGATGAAACTCACTGATTTTTTTTGTTATACACACATCACATACAGCCGTATAGAAACGGCTATTGTACAAAAAGCAAGTGGTGACCGTAACCTTTATGTTAAGTTTAGAGAACGGCTAAGTAGAATTTATTTCGAGGATATAAAGATAATCTCCTCTTCTAGTGGATCATTGAAATCAACTTTAGTTTGGGGCATGCATTGCAGTCATACATTTCAACCTCTGACACTTTGGTTGAGGCTAGACTGATCTAATGGAAGTGGAGTTTTACATAGTTGGTGGTAATTCAGACACGGTAAAAATCTTTTTATGATTGTATCTTTATAACGGATGTATAGCCCGAGTAACCAAATGTGTGAAACACTTGCAACATTGATAGCCCGGGTAACCAAATGTGTGAAACACTTGCAACATTGATAGCCCGGGTAACCAAATGTGTGAGACACTTGTAACATTGATAGCCCTGGTAACCAAATGTGTGAGACACTTGTAACATTGATAGCCCTGGTAACCAAATGTGTGAGACACTTGTAACATTAGAAGCCGGGTAACATTAGAAGCCCGGGTAAACAAATGTTTGAGACACTTGTAACATTGATAGTCCGGGTAACCAAACGTGTGAGACGCTTGTAACATTGATAGCCCGGGTAACCAAGCGTGTGATACGCTTGTAACATTGATAGCCCGGGTAACCAAGCGTGTGAGACGCTTGTAACATTGATAGCCCGGGTAACCAAACGTGTGAGACACTTGAAACATTGATAGCCCGGGAAACCAAACGTGTGAGACGCTTGTAACATTGATAGCCCTGGTAACCAAATGTGTGAGACGCTTGTAACATTAATAGCCAGGGTAACCAAATGTGTAAGACACTTGAAACATTGATAGACCGGGTAATCATATGTGTGAGAACCTTGTAAAATTGATAGCCCGGGAAACCAAACGTGTGAGACGCTTGTAACATTAATAGCCCGGGTAACCAAACGTGTGAGACGCTTGTAACATTGATAGCCCGGGTAATCATATGTGTGAGACACTTGCAACATTGATAGCCAGGGTAACCAAACGTGTGAGACGCTTGTAACATTGATAGCCCGGGTAACCAAACGTGTGAGACGCTTGTAACATTAATAGCCAGGGTAACCAAACGTGTGAGACACTTGAAACATTGATAGCCCGGGAAACAAAACGTGTGAGACGCTTGTAACATTAATAGCCAGGGTAACCAAACGTATGAGACGCTTGTAACATTGATAGCCCGGGTAACCAAACGTGTGAGACGCTTGTAACATTGATAGCCCGGGTAACCAAACGTGTGAGACGCTTGTAACATTAATAGCCAGGGTAACCAAACGTATGAGACGCTTGTAACATTGATAGCCCGGGTAACCAAACGTATGAGACGCTTGAACATTAATAGCCAGGGTAACCAAACGTATGAGACGCTTGTAACATTGATAGCCCGGGTAACCAAACGTATGAGACGCTTGTAACATTAATAGCCAGGGTAACCAAACGTATGAGACGCTTGTAACATTGATAGCCCGGGTAACCAAATGTGTGAGACACTTGTACCATTGATAACCCTGGTAACCAAATGTGTGAGACACTTGTAACATTGATAGCTCGGGTAACCAAACGTGTGAGACGCTTGTAACATTAATAGCCCTGGTAACCAAATGAGTGAGACACTTGTAACATTGACAGCCCTGGTAACCGAATGTGTGAGACGCTTGTTACAGTGATAGCTCGGGTAACCAAACGTGTGAGACGCTTGTAACATTAATAGCCAGGGTAACCAAACGTATGAGACGCTTGTAACATTGATAGCCCTGGTAACCAAATGTGTGAGACGCTTGTAACAGTGATAGCTCGGGTAACCAAATGTGTAAGACACTTGAAACATTGATATCCCGGGTTACCAAAGGTGTGAGACACTTGTAACATTGATAGCCCGGGAAACCAAACGTGTGAGACGCTTGTAACATTAATAGCCAGGGTAACCAAACGTATGAGACGCTTGTAACATTGATAGCCCGGGTAACCAAATGTGTGAGACACTTGTAACATTGATAACCCTGGTAACCAAATGTGTGAGACACTTGTAACATTGATAGCTCGGGTAACCAAACGTGTGAGACGCTTGTAACATTAATAGCCCGGGTAACCAAATGAGTGAGACACTTGTAACATTGACAGCCCTGGTAACCGAATGTGTGAGACGCTTGTTACAGTGATAGCTCGGGTAACCAAACGTGTGAGACGCTTGTAACATTAATAGCCAGGGTAACCAAACGTATGAGACGCTTGTAACATTGATAGCCCTGGTAACCAAATGTGTGAGACGCTTGTAACAGTGATAGCTCGGGTAACCAAATGTGTAAGACACTTGAAACATTGATATCCCGGGTAACCAATGTGTGTGAGACACTTGTAACATTGATAGCCCGGGTAACCAAATGTGTGAGACGCTTGTAACAGTGATAGCTCGGGTAACCAAATGTGTAAGACACTTGAAACATTGATAGATCGGGTAATCATATGTGTGAGACACTTGTAATATTGATAGCCCTGGTAACTAAATGTGTGAGACACTTGTAAACATTGATAGCCCGGGTAACCAAATGTGTGAGACACTTGTAACATTGATAGCCCGGGTAACCAAATGTGTGAGACACTTGTAACATTGATATCCCGGGTAATCAAATGTGTGAGACACTTGTAACATTGATAGCCCGGGTAACCAAATGTGTGAGACACTTGTAACATTGATATCCCGGGTAATCAAATGTGTGAGACACTTGTAACATTGATATCCCGGGTTACCAAATGTGTGAGACACTTGTAACATTGATATCCCGGGTAATCAAATGTGTGAGACACTTGTAATATTGATAGCCGGGTAACCAAAATGTGTGAAACACTTGTAACATTGATATCCCGGGTAATCAAATGTGTGAGACACTTGTAACATTGATATCCCGGGTTACCAAATGTGTGAGACACTTGTAACATTGATATCCCGGGTTACCAAATGTGTGAGACACTTGTAACATTGATATCCCGGGTTACCAAATGTGTGAGACACTTGTAACATTGATATCCCGGGTTACCAAATGTGTGAGACACTTGTAACATTGATATCCCGGGTTACCAAATGTGTGAGACACTTGTAACATTGATATCCCGGGTAATCAAATGTGTGAGACACTTGTAACATTGATATCCCGGGTTACCAAATGTGTGAGACACTTGTAACATTGATTGTCACAGTGATCCAGCAATGCTGTTCTGAGATTATACTAAAAATGGTGAAAGTAACCAACAAAAGTTAGAAATACATGTATTTTTAGTTTAAATACACCGATACTTGGTGGTTTCGGCTAATTTTTTTTAATAAGGACGTCTCTTATACCGTATGACCTGAGATCGGAAATTTTAGCGTAGGAGAACCCGTATAGTCCAAACACCCGCATAATGTCATCAAACAGTTGGAATAATGACGTTACCTGTCAGTCGATGTTGGAGGCATTTTGATAAATAGTTTGTAATATTGACCCTGGAGCTTTATTCTGAAAGATGAATATGTCCAGACGATAATGGACGTTCTGTTGGTAGGATCTCTTATTGGATTTCACGAGTAGGCGCCAACCGTGTAAGGGCAATGACATACAGCATGTGGCAATGTGAGGCCACTATAATATATTCCAAAGAATAAGAGCGGTATTTACGGAAAGTTAGTTGAATGGGGAATTAGTTAGGTCGAGCTAAAATTATATTTGGTTGATATTCTATATTATATCGAATATGATAATGGAAATCATAACAACAGCTCCAAACTCTCATCATCAACAGTTTGTTTGATATTCTTTTGGTTCGGTTAAGGTGCATTCGATTATCAATACGGTCATCGGTTTTCGTCACTAAAAGTGATATAAGGACGAATTTCGTTTATGATGCAATTAGATATTTACCGATGTTTTATTAGTGATGTTTTTCCTGTTAACCTTTTAAAAACAATATGTTCACCACAGTGAGTTATTATCCATACCCCATGTCAGTAAGATTCTAACTGTGTAAACATGGATGATATTTATCTGTACGTATTATCAGACCTGCTAGTCGTCACTGTCCTGTCACGGATGTGGTGGTCTCCATGCGCTATAGGTACACGTCCTAAATCATTGTGTTTATAACATACTATCACATTCGGTTGGAGGGACTAGGCTTTGTCTTCACATCTAAAGCTTCCCATTGTTCTGGCCCAATCGATATCCAGCAGACGTTTGAAAAAAACAGCCGATTGTTACAAATGTATTCCGAGACAGATTATTTCTATTTTTTTTTCGCATTTAGAAAATCCAAAACTATTGTCAGGTATTTACAACTGGTCTGAGACTTGTGAGCAGGCGTCTGTTTCAGTGTCTACCATTCCATTGCTCAACAGATCGAGAATGTACCTTGCATAACCAAATGTGTTTTCGACAATCGTTTTGTCGGTAACGACCAAATAGCACGCTATGAACTGTGATGGCATTACAAATCTGACCTTCATCCGGTATATAAAAGTTTATTTTAGTCCTCACTTCTCATTACAGACAAAACCCCTACATTTGTGTCTGTAAAGATATTTCACGAATACTTAAAATTTAGTCGCGATTGATCATTTCATTTCATAAATGTCTCAATCAGGCCGTGGTGGCCGAGTGGTTAAGATGTCCCGACGTATTACCACATACCCTCCACCTCTTGTGTCGCGAGATCGAATCCCAAGTGGGGCAGTTGCCAGGTATTGACCGCTGGTCGGTGGTTACTCTGATTTTTCTACACCATCACACCTGGCGCGTCCTTACATCCATGGCTGTTACTAGGACGTATTACAACTACTCTTCAGAGAAGTTGGTATGATAATTCTGCTAATGAGACTATTGGCGATGTAAACACTATGTCCAATGTAACAGCTTTATTTGATACATCGGGGTGAAACAAATCTTTACTCAAAGCTTTAGTGCTAGAATTATTTCATTTCAATGTGTCTTTGTATTTCTCATTTGAAATAATAAAATCAGAAAAAAACCTTTATCTTGTAATAGATTATAGTTTGTTACTACTACTGTATAATTATGGATTGCTTTATCAGGTAACCACGATATTGCGGCACTATTTATTTAAGATGTTTTAGATACAGATTTCATCAACCAGTTAGTGAGTTGAAGTCTTAACACATTACAGACTTGTGCTTGATGTATTATAACTGGATAAATGTCCTAAGCAATACGTTAATGTGATTTACAGCCCATTTAAAAGAGTTTAAACATTCTGCATAATTTCTAGTTGAATAACCTGACGGGACATATTTTGATCTTTGCAATTGACATTCATAATGCTTAGTGTAGGGCTAGTTAAATAATGCCTAATGAACAATGATATATTGAATATATCTTGGTTAAGATTCATAGTAATATTTGAAAGTTAGACAACCGAGAATAGAAGACAACAGTGAACCTTTCCACACAGATAAAATGTTCAGTGCGTGTAACATTATCGTTACTAGTGGGTATTGAATATCTGGTAATTATAACAATGGATACCATTGTGTGCGGCTCAAATAAAATAAGCATTTATGAAAATGAAATCATATTAAATTTCAGAGCTTTAATGAGTTTTCTGTCAAAAAATCGTGTTTTAATTTTGGAAATTGATAAGCCTACTGCTGGAACACTATGCTTGCTAATAATTCACTTCCTCTGTTAAAGCTCATCTCGGTTCCTAAAATACCCGACTCAATTAAATCTCAGGCCAGTCGATTGACTTGATAATTCAGTCTTCGTTAAAACGTTCTTTGCAGCAAAATTGATTTTGAATAACTCTACAAGCGATTTTCCTATAGTTGATGCAGTTGCTCGACGCTTTACAATCTAGAGGCGTTGCTAATCTCGCTTGGCGACGATAAGGTTGTTTGTTATACAGGCACTCGATCGACAACAACTTTCCATCGCGCTTTCTCTACAGCATTATTACACAATGACGTCTCTATAAACAACATCTCTATTGTTAATTAGCGACTCCTAACCCATCAGTATCAATGTCATTATTGACATTTTTACTTCATATATTTGACTTTTTGCATTTTGCATAGAATTGTTTAGTGTTTCTGTTTAGGTCTAAACAACAATATTTGTTTGCATTTTGTGATCGGTAAATGTTACACACTTATTGGAAGGCATTTAAACCATTTAGGTAAATAGTTAGCGGATGGTAGTATTTACTTTTGGATACGTTTGATGATTTGTATATGTTATAATCTCTGATAGGACTATGTAATTAATGTTTAGAAAATATGGATGATATTTAGATATAAATGTTTAATGTATATATATTAATAAACAGCTCTGCTCTCACTACTGTCGTTAACATCAGCGGTATGCAGACTAATTTACATACTCTCTCGGACATATATTACCTATAATAAACATTCGGATGATAAATTCACTTTATTTGAATCTTTATGTCGATTGATGTTCTTTGTTTTATGTACATGAATACTACCGAAATATATTGATAGGTTTGCTCTACAGAATTAAATAATCTCCCAAACTGTATGGCAAGACGATGTCTTATACAAGCATTAGGTTCTGTGTTATGTTTGTTACATTTGGTTATTAGTCAATTTTATCTGATTAGTATGTTTTGTTTGTTTTTCGAGATTCTTTTGAACAGTACTGTTTAATAATAGCTAAGGTTTTGACATGTATACTGTATTAACGGAATTTCATATGATTCTTATGTTTTGCAATCTTGCATTTCGAAAGGTGCTTACCATTTACGTTGGCCTTTTGAACTTTACCATCTTCGATTTCTAATATTCACTGTTTGTTTCGTTTTATATAAAATAACTTCAAATGATAATTCTGGGGAAAATGTATCCTTATAGTGAAAACATACACATGTTAGAACTGCCTCTCAATCACAATTTTGTCTGATTTGAGAAAAAAAAAACCATTTTGAAATTGAATAAGTCTATTCGCGTCAAAATAACATTTACACGAAAATAAAGTAGCTGCAAATCAGCACGGTAACAAACTTGTGATAAAATTATTGTTTTCACCGATTCACTTGCTACATTGTCGATACTTGTGTTGTGGTTTGGATGTCTACAGACCCCATTATATATTGCTCGACAGTGGCCATTTATCTAATTTATAGCATGTTTGGGGTATCGTAATTTGCATTGGCTGAGAACGAGAGTGACACTTCCAATACCGTGCATTGTCACCACTATAACAAGCAGATTCGCACGCAGAAGTAATTCCAAGAAGCCATTTAGTGTTTGCCGTGACAACATCGTCATGGCGACGACGTCAATCTGCCTTGATTTAAAATCAATCTGCGTCGGCTACTCCAACGAGCATGTGGCGCTATATGTGTACAGACTAGGAAAAAAGGTGATGGTATCCGCGCTTCCCAAGGTCGTGTGCACATCACAGATTTACCGACGGGAGGCGAAAACTGCGAAACTGAAATCTTTATTAATAAAATTTCTGACATTAATCAAATTATTCGCTTTGGTGCGGACATATCATAGACACAAACGGAGCCTGGTCGATAGATCGATCAGACCTTTCAGGGTTATCTGAGTCGTGCTTTTTTACCGTTTGTCACCTTTAGCATTCCACCCACAGATTACACGCATTGACGATTACACGCAGTTCCCTGTAATATCCACCACGACAAGAAAGGAAAATAACATCGATCAACCACATCAGGTGTAATACGCATTAAAGTAATTTTGTTCCTATCATAATTGTTTTATAAAATTGTATCGATCATGACACCATAGCAACCAAATTCACCGACGGGAATACATAAAAACAGCTTTATACCATTGTCTGAGTTATTTCTTACTTTCTTAGATTTCAAAATGCTAGATCCAGTCAGAACTCAGAAATGCATTTCTTTAAAAAAATGACAAGCATTAAAAAACATCAGAGAACTACAAACACCAGGGAATGACTCCTGTCATCTTATTTGTCCACGGAAGCAACTAATGAGAAATTTATAATGAACTGTAATTAGAAACATTTCATGGAACAAGCAAGAATTAGTTTAATGTCAAATAAAAAGTGTGTTTTCCAGAAATATGGAAAACATCTTAATCAAGTTAGCAAGGAAGAAATGAAGATAAGAGTTTATAATAATATAGTGCCTGGTATAGACCGGATGTACTGGACATTCGTAACTAAAAAAACTAAACGCAGTAAAAAGTAGATATGCGGTCAGAAGGATACGTGCATATTACGGAGAGTTTGTACTTTGATACCCGTATTTTACTGGTCATATATATGGTTATACACAACTGTGTGTATGTAAATATAGGTCAAATAACCAAAGATCAACAGCAAGAAAAAGATTGTGTAATGGACGAAGAGAAAGTTTACACAAAAACATAACTTCCCTGAAACCGACTAGACGCTATATCAGCGATACCTGTCAAATAATAGTGTTATCAAATTTGCTGTCACTCTCAAACATAACGCTAAAAGATAACTTAAAATATATTGTAATCACAATTTCAAAAAGTCTTATTTTGGGTCTATGATGCTAGTTGGAAATGTAATGAAATAATTGTTGTACAACTTCCCCATATGTTTGTTTGTTTGTTTGTTTGTTTTATTAATTAACGTCCTATTAACAGCTATGGTCATGTAAGGACGGCCTCCCATGTATGCGGTGTGTTGCGTGTATGTTGTGTTGGGTGCATGTTTTGGGAGACTGCGGTATATTCATGTTGTGTCTTCTTATATAATGGAACTGTTGCCCTTTTTATAGTGCTATATCACTGAAACTTGCCGCCGAGACACCAAGCAACAACAACCCCCCACCCGGTCACATTATACTGACAACGGGCGAACCAGTCGTCCCACTCCCTGTATGCTGAGCGCTAAACAGGAGAAGAAACTACCACTTTTATGGACATTGGTGTGTCTCGGCCAGGGGACAGAACCCAGAGCCTTCCTCACAGTGGCGAACGCTCAACTCAAGGCTAAAAGTGAGGCGGTACCAAGGGAGGCATTAGGAAAAATTAAGTCAGTTAGAAAGAAGACAAAAGATAAGATATTAAATTTAGTCGCCTTTTACGATCATGCAATAGGGGCAGCAGGTACAATTCTGCAGGGCCATCCCCATATGACAGGAAAGTCATACAATATATGATTAGATAATAACGAGGCGACTAAATGTGAAGTCAATGCTTTTTCTGTTTACTGAACAATTTCATGCATACAAAGTTTATTCTTGGTTTGTTTAATGATGTTTTTATTCTGTGTATACACTGGCCCGAGTCACCTAAAGGAAATATTACCGGAATAAATTTGTGATGGCGGGTTTATCGCGTGGTTGGTAAAACGAAGGATGATTTGTATATGGAGACTTTGGATAGTTTGTATAATGAAACTTATGGTCGGGTATTTTTATAAACTTTTTTGTGTAAGAAAACACATCGGATTATGATAATTACTTCATTTCAAACTAGAACTGATAAATAAATGTATTCAACTCCAAAGTATAACGTGTTATTTGATATCATGATCGATTACAATTGTACTATGAAAGGTTATAGGTACAACGCTCCACAAATACTTATTTTAGTGTCCTTTCTCATTTTAATGTCTAACTTAAAGATGCTGCACCGCTGACAAATGGTATTTTTTCACTATCAAGAACAGGAGCAGACGATTTAGTATTTTTCTTCAGTTACAAAAGTTACTTACTTTACACCATTACCGCCATTGAAAAGTTTGAGCTTCTAATTTTACTTCAAGTTAAAAATATGAAAAATAATTAATTGCATCCCGAAAAAAAATCCGTGTCACTATATCCTATATGATTACTCCATACCATTTTTGTGCTAATTAAACATACATATACATGATTAAACACCAATTATTGTTCAAATGATGGATATCATTTTTGTTCTGTCGGCGGTGGAGCATCTTTAATTTAAGTCTATTTACCCGAAAACATGTCATCTCCAATGTAGACTGCTGGAAATGAAAATCTAATTTCTACTAATTATTCTTTCTAAAACTAGAATACATTACAGAGATTATCTACATCAAAGGACGAAAATGATCAAATTGCCATGAACGTTTCTTTTTCATATTATATTTTTTTTGTTAAATATTTAATAACAATTTATGAAAAATAGGACCACCACAAATCAGTGACCTAAGCCTAATTTATTAAACTGAAAAATATGTACTCTAGGAAATTAAGATCAATATCACAGGAACCTCAATGTTTTTGATGAATGATGTCCTTTCCGCAGTTAATTTGTACCACCATAAAGACAATACATATTACCTGCCACGACGTAAACAACTAATGGTACTGTAGAATTTGCTGAATCATATGCTGTTGGGTTTGTAGCGAATCATTATTGTTGAGTTAAACGCAAGACGCTCATAAAAAGATTGCATTTTAGAGTAGGAATCCGAAATGGCTGCAGTTCTTTAACAGATGCCAGAAACTAACCGTTAACGCGACACATAATGTCACCATTTTCAATCAGCTAAACATATATAACTAGCAATTGTTAATTACTAAGACATTACACGAATTAAGCGTGGAATGCTCTGTGCATACGGAAAATCTTGCTTGAAAATAATCTGGCAGTATTTACGTTACCGAGTTGGCAATGTCTTGCTATACACCTGTGTATAGTTACAGCTATTTGTATATTATAGTTATGGGTCACATCAGACAAAACACAATAGACAGACAGCTAGTACAAGACTCGGGCGGTCGGCTACAGCCTCCCAACGGGAAGAACCAACGTATTTTACAACAATCGCTTATAAATAAGACTTGGTGCCTTGATAGAATATTGTTTATCGTCGTATAACATAATGCTGTTATAGTTTACTTAAATACGACTCCCCAAAGGTCACTTTTGTGCTGCTCCAGGGAAATATCTGTTTATATATAAGCTAACAAGATACTTCCCTTTACAGTAAACTGCCACTAGAGGTTGGGTTGGACGTAAGAGGTATACATCTGAAATAAATGCTGAATCCTGTAAGTAAACGCTTACAATCTCATATAAAGGGTCATCCTATGATGTTTTACTTAAAACCGCCTGATTTCAAGCATACAAAGTTAAACACCTTGGGATATGTTTAGGTAAATACGCACCAAATAATACTGCGTACCTTAGTATCTCGTGGGCAATGGATTGTTCGTAATTGGGTGTACTATTCCTAGTCTTTGACATGCGTTACCGCTAAATTAGCACTATAACTTTAATGAGTTCATGTAGTTACAAGATTTAATATATAACACTATTATAAAGATAAATATAAGGATAAAGTCCGATGACACTCGTGGCCATTTCACAGGGTAAAATATATCCTAATTGGGTGAGGTCTTCGATGGCAGGAGTTGCGGTTAGTTTTATATGGGGTAGCTCTACTGGGCGTGGTTTTTGATGGCAGGGGTTTCGGTTAGTTTTGTCTGGGGAAGCTCTACTGGGCGTGGTTTTTGATGGCAGGGGTTTCGGTTAGTTTTGTCTGGGGAAGCTCTACTGGGCGTGGTTTTTGATGGCAGGGGTTTCGGTTAGTTTTGTCTGGGGAAGCTCTACTGGGCGTGGTTTTTGATGGCAGGAGTTTCGGTTAGTTTTATATGGGGTAGCTCTAGTGGGCGTGGTTTTTGATGGCAGGGGTTTCGGTTAGTTTTGTCTGGGGTATCTCTTCTGGGTGAGGTCTTAATGAACCTGGCCAGGCTTTACATAATACATAAGTATGGGTCGATTCTTCTCGGTCAGACATCAATCCGACCACATGTATGTGCGGTCCAAAGAAAATCAATAGATGCTTTCAATAGCCTTGATAATTACTGCTAACTTGATTTAAAGACACATGGAGACAATTTGGACAATTACTCCAAACACATTATTACGGCAGGCAATCAGTTGGATTTATCTCGGGGTGTATAGATATGATGGGTGAACCGAAAACATTTAACGCAACAGACTCTGGTTATCAATGGATGCTAAGCATGTGTACCTCCACACGATCTGCTTAACCTCTCATAAAAAATGTATACAATTGTTTTTTTTTCTTTAACTAATGATTTTTTCAGCCTAATTCTGGATCATAGACCTACATGCATAAAGTAATACATAAAATTATTGAAATATGTTCTCACTATTTTTCAAAAGGAATCAGTAACCTATGCATGATAAAATAATTATGCAATTTAGCAGTGTGTCTCGAGCTCTCTAAACGCTATTTCCCTTAGAATGCTCTGTTATATGTGTATCATGTCAGGTGATCATCACGTTGAAATACACTCACTGTAGTAAAGCATTATCAGCATTGAAAAAAAACCCCTTTGTTTTCTGAATAATTTCTTTGATTTTATAATTTCGCACCAATCACTGAAGCCATTTGGCCTGATTATCACTGACAGTCCACAAATTAAAATAGAATTCAGTTTAAATACAACGAGTTATCAGAAACATAGCAAGGCTAGAAATAAATGATACATACTATTTGCTTTTGTGATTAAAAAACGATCTTAGGAGGATATATGTAGATATATAAACAAATACTTTGTGTATATTGTTTTTAAGTACCATTATTCGTCATACCTTCAGCTTCAAAACTGAATATAAAACATACCAAATGATGCAAGGTAAAGAAGATGAAAAAAGTTTGAGTTTATTTGATATAATGTGACTTTAATAACTGATCTCTAAAGAAGGGTCAAGCCGAGGTTTTTTCTTAGATCTACGTAGTTTTGGATCTGATCTCTACTTATTGGCATTTCTTAGATCTACGTAGTTTTGGATCTGATCTCTTCTTATTGACATTTCTTAGATCTACGTAGTTTTGGATCTGATCTCTACTTATTGACATTTCTTAGATCTACGTAGTTTTGGATCTGATATCTACTTATTGACTTGCATGCTTATCTGACACAGCTGAAGTAGTTCTGTAGATGTCAGACCTACTCTTATATTTGTTGTGGAGCAGTAATATTCTTGGAATAATTTATTAATTTTAACGTTGGTGCAGACGAATGAAGAATGGCTAGTGTACACTCAATTATGTACAGTATTTAATATTCAATACAAAGTATGAATACCTTTTAGTTCATTTGTAGGATTTTAAAACTATTGAACAGGTATTATGCTTCTATTGACAATTGAGTTCGTCCTAACAAAAAGGCAGCTAATAGAGAAGACCATTAAATACACACTTAACAGCAATAACCCCAATTGAATAATGCATCCCATATCGATATATCATCCCATGTACACAATTTACAGCGGTCAGCAACCCTCACTGGTCTGCCGATGTCGCGCAGTCACACTGCTAACACAACCAGACATCGCAAACAACATCATCCTCACCCAATATCTAACTACCACATCTGTCGTTTATACATGTCAAAGTATATCTTGTTTCAAAAGCTTTCACAAAGACATTTCCATCAATATGCCAGGATTTGCAACGTCGTCCTCAAAAACAAATGCGTAAGAAACCGTCGTTTAGCTTGTCGAAAGAGCATTTGTCTGTCGATTGTGACCTTTATCAATTATGGAACATAAAGTCACATTTGTAATTTGTGATACACAAATTACGGTGCAAACTGTGTTATAATCGATCTCCAATTGTCTGATTATTAAAATAATTAGATTAATATGTTATTGGCTGTCATGACCACGGCAATTGTATTATCAGCAAGGGAGATATTGAATTAACCAGAGAACTGATATGTCGCAATATTATGGAACGGCGAAAACTACAAAATTATCTATTGATAACAAAATTTAAAGAGTTCTAATAATTAATAATTTATTACGATATATCAAGCTTAAGGATCATATTCTGATGGTAAATTGACATTAAACAAAGCTTCTGAATTGGAATATTTACCGATGCCATCATACTGACTAAATCCTCTACGTCTACTGATACACAGTGTTGAAGTGGCTTTTTAACAATAGTAGAAGTGATGACTTACCTAAGCCAGGCAGCACTATATTACAAACAAGACAGGTGATGGCCAGCGGTTTACTCATCACCGGTATTGAATCCCTTAAACTCGAATCGTCCTCCTCCAAGGGATGATTTTTCTCCCGGGAGGGACTTTTGTGTACGGTTGTCACTGGCGGAGGCCCCAATACATAACCAGGCTGTACAGGACGCCCGTACCCCGTGTACTGTTTACGGTGGAGCCGTGGGGAGGGGCTTGGTGTTGACCCCCCACTGTACACAACCTGCATGTCTTTGTAAAGACACTATCGATATGTTCTTTTAACGTTTAGTAAAACTTAATCTCCATTGCACATATTGACTGTTTCTATCAATAAATCACTCTTCTGCAGTGATAATAGTAGACGATGTTTAGAATATAGAATCCGAGTCCATTTAAATCCTTCCTCCCGATACTAGTCCTTATATATACTATTGACAGCCACCATATGTTGTCATAATAGCTCTATTTACATTAGGACGCCAGATTTGTACGTACAGTGAGAACACGTGTGATAGCTCCAGCTTCCCCAGCGCTGTCGTCATACCGACTGTATGTTAGCTGTCTCTGCCGGCCTTGACACCAGCTTTCCAAACATCACCATCATACAGATAATACACTAGTTGGTCATTCGAAAGTCTTTGTGAAGGAGCCGTACTGTGGTGCGTGTGCTGGGTGCTTCTCCACTATAGGCTTATTGGCGTCAAAGACGGCCTTACCTTGCTATTGATCTCAGTCGTGTTGTGGTCTAGGTATTTATCAATTTCATTATAACACATTTTACGAGAAGTAAAAAAGAATTATCGTAAAACAAACAAAGCTGTAGGAACGAAATTCGTTCACAGTTGTTTAATTGCCAAAAACAATTACCATTTTGTTAGTAAATTGATTGTTGTTCTTTAGACTAAAGGGTTAGCTTGCGGGCTCGATATTGCTTGTTATCCTAACGACTTGGCCACTAAACAATCCAAAGTTAGGATCGATTCGTTCCGATGGCAATAAGTGAAATGACACATGACAAACGGTTCAACTCAATAGTGTCGTTTACGAGAAAGAGTCGGGTTTGAGTTTTTTTTATTAAACCAGATGCCGAAAGAATTAGGGAAAGTAAACATTGCTAAGGCACATACACATAGACAATTACCCTAGTCCACGATAGCATACAAAATAAATAATGGGTTATGTAAGCTCCAACGTGTAAAAGCAAACCCAGCATGTTTTCCGAACGAAATAACAAAGAGAATGTCAAACCAATATATTATGACTTCTTTATAGACAGGTTTCCACTTATACTGTCACCTAGTGAAGCTAAGTCAGAAGCCACAAACGATAAAACGCGAAATGGGAGGTAGAGTGATGCTGGAACTATTGGAAACCTACTACAAACCTACAACCCATCACGGTTTGATTTCTTAACACTTACTATATAACTATAGGGGACATTAAGAGACACAGACTGTCTCGGTGACGATTAGAGATGCTAATGATAGCTACTTTAATCATAGACCTGCTCCCAATCAAATTATATCTATAACTGATGGATGTCAGAAAAACCAACTCAACTGCAATGCTTGTCGTATGTATTTTGATAACCACCATCTGTTGTTGTACAGATATTTAAAATATTTTATGAATTTGTAGTAAATTTAGCTCTGTTTGCATCATCCTTTTCGTCAATGAAGAAGGGGATACATTTTTAATGTACCTGCTTACTGGAAACCAATACCAATTCAAAAACATCAGTTTTAAGTTCAATTGTACATTATTATTAATTCACGACAGTTTTCAAATTTGGAATAAAGGATTAAAACCGAAAGATAAAAAATAGGAGAAATATTCATAAGAAAATGATAGAAAAGCAATCACAAATCTGTAAAGTTTCCCCGTGTGTGCCGATTAGAATTGGAGTAACAGACTCGTCTACCGTCTTACTGCCGAGATTATAACCGGTATACCAACTTATATACAAAATATAGACTGCGTTAATAAATAGTGTGTCGACATTGGAGGTGTGAATAATGCATATCATATTTTATTTATATATTATTTCTGCCAACCAGAATTATACTAATTATACATTAGATAAAGTTTAGTATATATTATGATATGCCAGTTACTCTAGCACAGATAAAACAAGTTGACACGATTTGTATTTTATTATCTTATTTTTTTGAGATACGCTAGAGTATTATTAAGCTGCCTAGATGGAATTTCAAGGAGAGTAGGGGTAAATGATGTAAATGATGTTAATGAAACAACAAGGAAGAAACATAAGCTAATAACATAAAATTTTAGGCAAAGCCTATCTGAGAGCGCAGTTAATCCATTCTTTTGTTTGTTTGTTTTTAAACTGTGACCAAATAAAAATATATTATTGTTATGGATGCAGTTTAGATGAACATAGTAGATCATACTAGAATCATAGCCTTGCTGAATTACGGGTATTGAGTTTATAACAAGAAAAATCAATACTAAGCATAGAAAAAAATTTGACATTCACTTTGGGCAAAAATAAAAAAATAAATTGATACAAAATATATCTGAACGACATTCTTCGTTGCCAAACGGAAAGTTACGAAGCAAATGGTCAATGTTTTAAACTAAGATTCAGGACAAAATGTAAATGTTTGATTCAATTTAGAATTAAATTGGAAGGTTTATCTTTCACTGATATTTTATATTTCTAATTTTCAAAGAAGATTGTTTATAATCACGCGAGAGTGTGACTTTGCATACTGTCATGCGCAATGCTGGATCTTGTTGTGATTTCCGTTTCAATTTCAACAATATTTTATTGATATTATGTACATCAATAGGATCGGACATCAGGTTACGCCTATTTAAGTCCTCTTCAGTTCATATTTTAAAGTGCAAACATGAATTCATTCTGCAATTCATTAATACATATATTTATATATACAATATATGTGATTTCCGTTTCCTGTTTCCAACTCTACATATATGGATGATTTACATAGATTAACGTTACCGAGAAACCTTTATCACAAGAGTGCTTTTTCTATTATATGCAGATAGTATTTATTATATTTAAACATATGTGTACCGATACACAATATTAAAAAAAATACAAGCAAAGTTCGAATTGCATATGATTGAAAAAATTAATGCATGAAACCTTGTAATTGCCAATAATCATTTCCTGAACGTCTAACGGAAATATTACACAACTCTGTATTACACTTGCATCTTGCGTGGTCGATTCATGTATACAAAATAAAACGTATGCAAAAATATATCTTTTAACACGATGCACCGACTTTTATTGGAAGGCTTTCATGTGTAATTTTATAAATACTTTAGAGAGAAATAGAATATCCGGTAAAGGGAGTGACAGGAGAGATGAGAGTCAGGCTAGAGCAAGTGCAAAAAAGAAAATGTAAGCTATGTGAGAGTCTTACTGTTTCTTACAAGGATTCACATTACGCTAATATTCAATTATAATACAATCATGCGGAAAGAAGAATTAACGCTTTCAATATATGTATTTTTTTAAATTGTTGTAAATATCCATTGTCTCATTTTTTCCATTTTGCTAAAGAAATTCCTCATTCAGTGTCATCATAGTGCATTTTTTTTAATTATTATCTATTTTCACCATTGTTTCAAATACACTGTATTTAATTGATGAGTGAGTCATGAACCAAAAACATTACATACAGATATAATTAACAAAATGGAATTCATGCGCACTCAATCTACATTTGTTCATGTATACATCAAGTGTCATTACCCTATATTCCACCAAATAGTCCATATAAAAAGGCAAAAGGCTACGACACTCAAAACTTATACATAGAAAGTAATGACCTTTGTTCAAGTATGAATACTAATTGCCATATTTGCATGATATTATTACAAACGTGTACATGCAAATTAGATAATTCAAAGAAATTAATTTACTTTTTTATGGAATTTAGTGAAAACGTAAATGAGAAATGTAAGAGTAAAAACTGATTCTTCTGCTTCAACAATGGCACCCACAATACAAATTTTGATCAAGTCATAAGTTCGTGACTTCATAGTAATTAAGAACACTGGAACACTCCTTTGGAACTTTTAAGGTTGAGGCATTGTCCATCCTTCCGGGGGAACACTTATGGATGATAATGCCGTCAAATTATTGACCCAATACCAACATTTTATTTTTGATTTTTTTTGTAGATACGTTTTAAGCGATTTATTGTTAGCTTCGATCACCTAGCGTTGATATAATCATGCATTGTTAAGTAATTTGCTTTATTTAAGCTTTATGACATATTTCATTCCCACCTCTCCATTATCAATATATGATTAATAAAGTTTTCTCCATATTATCACTATTTTCTAACGGTAGTTGAGTACCTATTTTGAACTTGATTTTCTTTAACATCTTTTAGTAGGTAATTAGTTATTTCCTTCTTTTATCACAAATATAATTGTGTGACTGGGTTTTGTGTAAGGTTTGTAGAGTTGTTTCCCTTTGTGTTTGTATAAGGTGTATCGATATTATTGGATTCCTTCATAAAACACAGGTTGTTTTCATTCCAAGTTGGTTGTTTTAGACAGAATCTCCGATAAAATAAATATTTCTTTCCCATCGTTTATGCTACTTTAGTGGTTTTTTTACTAGAACATGTTAATTACGACAGCTGTAGCTATTCCTAATGGGTCTTTACTAGTATTACTGGTCATGTTGATACCGGAGAACGATCTATAAACTGGCCTCAGAAGGAGCTAATGGTAGATCACTAGATGTATCCTCACCTGATGTGTAATTTGACTGTTTTTGTTGATGATCTTGTTGTTTTATATTTGAAAAAAAAAATGCAAATTGTATTTATTGATTTTTTCAGTGTTTATTAAAAAGATATGAATTAAAAATATGCGTAATATGTTCAAATTGAATTCAATCTTTGAACTTAGGCGTTTCCTAACAGTATTTCATTACATTTATAATTATTTGTAATTGACATATTTTTCACATTTATTGACAATTTTAGGTACCTGTTGTTTTAATCTAACGATATTTACTATTCAAAAATTTAAACAAAACACACACAATTAAATAAACCGTCGTTTTATTAGTTTTTGTGTATTTGAAGAAGCATGATTCTTCCCTTATTTTCTCCGGTATTTCTTATAATCTATGCACTGTAGCTTCCCCTTCACACCTTTACATGCCAATTCTTATCATTTTTATAGGATTGCTTCCCTTGGTATATTATTGTATTGAGGATGACAGAGTGTACTATCGAGCCATACATTATATGGTTTACATGTGGTAAATATCATCGTGTTAGGTTCCTTAGTTTTAAATCCATGAAAATGTTACTAGTTTTTGTTTATTCACATTTCAGACATTTATGTAAAATGCACTGATCTTCTGCATATCAATGTAATATACATGTAGTAGTCCATAAATTGTTCGTTTTGCGTAAAAATAAACTACTTTAATCTTGTCCTTAATACTATAAAGTCATATTAAATACAAAAGCTAATTCCTTTCTGTTTACAATATTATATTTCGAACGCCGACTAACCATATGCATTTCTATTAACAAAATAGTTTATACGTTAGAAGAAGGTATCCACAGAATTAACAGAGCACAATAATATAATAAGGCTGGGTATTTTGAAGACGTCATTGAAGATATTGTGTGGGTTTGTTAAATATAATATGGTAACATTTCATATAAAATAAAAAATCTTCATGAGAAAAAAAAGCGATATCAAGGTAATTCGCTAGTAATTTTTCAAAAAAAAGTTTATTCTTGTAAAAGAAGTAAATAATATTTCTAGAATACATCTGACACATAAACAACAATAATGGTTAATGTTAAATTGATAAGAAACAAGTATAAACAGTTTAAATACTCTTTTATTTGCATGATTTGATCTAAATGCACAAACGTTTGATTGACAATTATTCATCTTATATGAATGATTTACAAATAAAAACTTGTTTGGTATAGCTCAAAACAGTACAACGTCACCATATCACATTTTAATAACAAATGATGTCTATATTCATTAAGTTGGAAAATAACTACTGTATCGAGTCCAATTTAGAAGAAAAGAATACATCAACGAAATCATAAAGTTAAACGGTTTGACAAATTTCTTCTCTATCTATAGTTACGCAACTGATAATTTAGACAATGTCATTACTAAACATACCATGGCGATCTGTCAAAAACAATTTATTATTTCTCAAGAACATACTCCCTATTAAACAATTCAAGTTAATAATCGTCCATGTTGTTGATAATTTGTTCAAATCACAATGCGTATCCCATTTTTATCATCAATTGTAATATTCCTTCTCAGCGATCGTATATGACATTGTTTATCAGGTATTTCGAAAGACAAAATGGCCCTGCTTGAACTTCCAATGATTTGATTTGGATATGTTTACCTGCTATAGTTACAGAACATTAATCAATGATCATCGACTGATGACTAGCATCCTATACCGTTTCTGACACCACAGCTATCCCCGGGGCATACAATTATTGAGTAAAACGTGCGTGTATGGTAGGAAATTCCATATCATACATATCTGTTGTGAATATTTTACGACACATCTGTAGCTTTACAGTATAGTGCCGTGACGGGTTAGTACTCCGGAGAATACCTGTAACAGTATGATAGGTAAAAACATTATTAGGTCCATATATATAAATTGTTAAATGGGGGGAAAGACAACAACATACAAAGTGAATATAAACATGGTATAAATGATATAAAAAAAACAATAGAGATAATAAACGTAATCAAGTGACATGGACTTAATGGTCTGTATCTTGTGACTGAAGGCAATTCCTTCATAGTTGCTGTGTTCTCATTTTTTATTATTATACTTCTTGAAAAATTGAATTACTATCCATACAATAATATAACATCTGGTAGTGGCATTACTTAGGAATATCTTCTATATAAATTTTCTAAAACTAAACTATACTGTTATACCTTATCAAAATTTATTTCACTTCATTTGTATATATATATGTATTGTTACCAGGAATAAAATCTAAATAATACAAGTATAATCTATATCTATTTATCAATATACACGTCTTTCGTAAATCTCTAAACACTGTATCTAGTTTATATGCAATCATTGTCTAATTCACGTCTATAACCTATTATTGTGTGTGCAATACATACTCTATTACACAAACCATTGGATTTCGCGTATTTCACGAGCTTTTAAAAACCTTCAGAAGTAATTTCCCGACAATTCTGAGCACGAATCAAGTAAAACACTTTGACTCTGACATTAGATCACCGTGATAGATAACGTTAAACGTCTTACATAAAGTTGTATGATACCTATCATATCTAAAAATTCCTACTACTATTTTGATTGCGGGAAAGTTTATTTTTGATTCTGACGAAGCTACAACTACGTATGTTATAGTTTCAATGTGGTTGATGTGAGGTAGCTAAAGAATGACATAAAATCACATCTTTTAGGATTATATATCCATGCAGATTTATAACTAATGCAAAGTGCGTATCTGAGTTGCGCGATACTAATTGTGTCGAGCATTATTTAATGCGCAATATGTATTGTGATTGATATTTACTTGTTTTCGGAACTGTGGTGTTTGTGGGTATTTTGTTGGTGATTTTTGTATGGTTTCTGAATATTGCGTGGGTTGTAAGCATTGTGTGGTTTGTGAGAATCTCGTGGTTTGTGAGTTTTGCGAGTTTTGCGTTGTATGTGAGAATCTCGTGGTTTGTGAGTATTGCTTGGGTTTCAGAATTGTATGGACATTTTAAGCATTGCATGGGTTTTGAGTATTGCGTAGGTTTTGGGTATTGAGTAGGTTTTGGGTAGTGCGTAGGTTTTGGGAACAGCGTTTGTTTTCAGTAGGTTTTGAGTATTGTGTTGTTTGTGTTGAGTTTTCAGTACTGTTTAGATTGTGAGTATTGCGCAGGTTTTGAGCATTGCGTGGATATTCAGTATTGCGTGGGTTCTGAGTATATAGTTATTTTTAAGCATTGGTCTTTTTCACATTTTAAACATTAAACGCATAGACGTAAGGTATCAGCAAAGTTTGTCGTATGCTTAAAGTTATTTCATTTTACTCTTGGATTTTCTTTTGTCCTCGTTGTTCAGCCAGAGATATCGATAATATTTCAACCGAAACAATGAATTATTAATAAAATAATATGAATTTAAGGCAAAGCCTCAGATGAGCGCAGCTACATGTAAAAGATTATAACATTATAACTTTATATTGTCTATATTTTTCTATGAGACTAACAATAGAATATTTCACTGACATACAAATACTATCGATAGTTAGAAAGAATTCAAAACAATCCAAATGGAATAGTTCAATATACACGTACTTCAATCTTGTTTTTATCAGATGCAGAGAAAACTTGGCAACATGCCATGCTATCAAAAATACGCGCGAATCTGTGCCGTCATCTTTGGCGTCAGGTTTTGTGACGTCACTGCTGACGGTGCCGTGCGCTTGAGAACATACACAGTACATATTGGACAACTACATTTATTGTGTTGTTCTTGTACATGTGTAAATTAAAACTACTTACAGAAATTTTAAAGCGTATACTGATAACACATTTAGTCTAGTACAGAAATTTCAAATCTCGTCGTGCTGATAACGAGAATTAAAACATGGCTGCCTACATGGAGGCGCGAGACTTTTCCCGCGGGACACAATTTCAAAGTCCAAGGGGTACTGAGTGCAGAGAGCTGCGCTCTTAATAACAAACGTAGACGGGATTATGGAATATCATCATGGAAAATCTCAGAATATCATAAATTAGATCGAAAACTGTGAATATACATATAATACATTATTATATAACATAACTGTAATGTGTACAATTATTAGTGAATAGAATCTACTTCTGAAATACTTTTGTCTAGTTTATCACATCTTTGTTGTCTGAACAGACCTTCAAATGCCCTGTCGAGGGAATGTCCTCTCAAAATACAAACCACAACAACTCTCTGACGCTTTAGTCCACAACGATACCTTCTAATATAAAACCATTCTAATTAATCGTATACATCACTATATAACAAACTCATTCTGTAACAACCTGTAGCACCTGTGCTTGTGACACGTCCAATATCGCGACTTCCGGTTTAACTATAACTAGCTCCTCCTGGACTGAGATCGTCCCCCCGTCGAGTATGTGTTCGCAGTTGTCGATCTGGTACTTGGGGCTGTTCGACCTGGAGAAGGCGACGGACCAACTCGACCCTTTTTCTCATTCGACTTTCGACATCCATTCCCGCAGCATAAACACCAAATTATACAGATGAATGTGATGAGACCGACGATGAACCCGAATCCCATACACAGACCTGTTATCATCTCATCCGTCAGAAATTGGGAATTGTCCTGAAAATAACAAGCAGAGATACAGGATTAATTATATCGTTTTTACGTAAACAATATGAAACAAACATTTAGATGAAGCAGTGGGGAAAGTTCCATGAAGTGACAGTGCGACATTGTAACAACGTTCATTAGGATACTGCCAAGGGGGGATAATCATGGAAAATTTGACAATATTTTAATGCACAAAGTCTTTTGTATTTTGGAATTCGTATTAACTTTTATAACGCGACAATAGAGAGATAATGTGTAGATCATATTTTTTTTTATATATTTTGGCATGATTAAGTTGTCTAATAGTTTCTCTAATGAGGTGGATATATTCAGTTCCTTTAAATGTTTCGTTTACAATCTAATTAAAATAAAAGATAAAAGATTTATTATCTACGAAAAGAAACGTTTCTAACTATATGTTTGCTTGATTCCAGTTAGGTAAATGCTACTATATAGTATTCTTTGTCAGAACATTACGATGTAGAGGAACAACCTGTTTAACTGTAGCTGAATATAAAGGCTTAATGATCAAAGCTATCCAGTCCTGTGGTAAAGGATCACATGTTCAACCTCATGTCTATATGGATGCTTAACGGAAATTGTTGCATGTCGTACAACAATAAATTGTTTTGGAATCAAAGCATACGGCATCCAATATTCATAATGTGGAAAATGGACTCCTGGCAGAGGATTAGTGTATCTCCAATCATTGGGATGAATTTTACAGTGACTGCTCTCTAGGGTTACAGACTCCTATCTATTTACCGCAATCCGTGTATTACATTATAAATCATTGCTACTCTTATATTACATTTCAACAGATAAAGCCTTTGTTCATCTGACTGATAGTTTCTCAACGTTTTCAAAAGGGATACATCAAGGTCTTAGAGAAAAACGAAAAATGCTTTATGTGCATACATTTTATGTTTTTGGGCAGCCACATTTTATTGATTTGGACAGGCATATTTTATCATTTTGGACTGCCACGTTTTATTAATTTGGACAGGCATATTTTATCATTTTGGACAGCCACATTTTATTGATTTGGACAGGCATATTTTATCATTTTGGACTGCCACGTTTTATTAATTTGGACAGCCACATTTTATTAATTTGGACAGGCATATTTTATCATTTTGGACTGCCACGTTTTATTAATTTGGACAGGCATATTTTATCATTTTGGACAGCCACATTTTATTAATTTGGACAGGCATATTTTATCATTTTGGACTGCCACGTTTTATTAATTTGGAATGTCACGTTTTATCATTTTGAAATGCCACATTATCTTATTTTGGACCGTCAAATTATATAATTTTGGACTGTCAGTCTACTTTTGGCGTTGTATCGTTTTATTATTACATTAGAGCTTATGATTATAGATTCGTTCACACGTCCCGACTCTCCAGTAGGTTTACTGCCCTGTTGTAAAGTACAATATATTATGTTGAATGAATTAAGCCAAGATAAACAGAATGTATACAATACCATATAGGATGCAACCGTAAGCATTTCTACCTGAATCCGAAAGGCGAACTTCGGCACGCAACTAATCATAAACCACTCATGTAAAATTCAGTAGACCAACTGAACGTCTGTGAGCGAACCTTGGTCTGGTTTCGACCCCACTTTGGTGTATGGGTCAGCCAAGGTTAAACACTGCCTGCTTTGGCTGGCTTAATGTTCACAACCAGGAGGCCGGAGACGGTTACTCTGCCTTCAGTGTCTCTGAATCTCCTTTTATTGCATTGTACTTTATATCATTTTCCGATTTTCCCTGTTTGATTATTGCTGAACAAGCCTGCAAGATTTCCCGATGAAAACCGATTAGCTTGCTAAGGCTAGTTTTAAGAGATCAGAATTGATTGTAGATCAATAAAGATAGAGAGCTGTAGAAAGAAAACAGTCTCTTATGAAGTTGTGACGGTTGGATAAGATATATGCAAGATAAAAGCTTCTCTAAAATTAAGTCAGAATGGTAAAACTAAATCAATGAGACTACATAGGCAGTCATATTTCCTTCAATGAGTCTCGGATTCTGTTAAAAGATAGCATGGTTAAGATGACTATACAAAGTCCAAATAAATGAACCGGAGTTAAAAATAATATTGATGGCAAACTTAGAAAGAATAATATTTTTTTATTTAGTTTCACTTTAAACGAAAATAATTGAATTTCGTTTTTACTCATTTTACTATCTAGGTCAGGAGGGAATAGTTTTCAAATGAGTATTGTTAATTTGAAGATCTCACTTTGAGACAGTTTCGATGTCCCGCTAATTCGGGAAAATATTATCCTCGCGAAAATTATTTTTGTTCATCTCTTATGATTATTGCAAACATTTACTTACTTTGGGAGTTTCTGTGGTATTTCCCGCTGCTATTACTGAAACCGTACAAAACAAACCACTGTTAGTGATATATAACAGATCACAATATCAACAGAGCATCAAAAGTGTGCGATACAAAGTATATAGAAGTAGAGTGATTTTGTGAATTCATGATGCTATTTCGTTACATTCTTTGTTGAGTGTTAAGGTGATGTAAAAGTGATTGTGGGCAGATATTCATATCAGACAAACAGACATAATACTGAGAAGGTAATTTGCACAAATTTGTCATCAACATGGGATGGAACTAGAGCTTGATTGACTATGATATCTATTGTAATACCGGATTTAGCTTCTGAATATGATGAAAGTGTCACCACAAAACATGTTTATGATTGGAGTTGTAGAGCATGTTTTAATATCATGTCTGATTGATTTCTCCAAATACAATTAAAACACGATTGAGTAAACAAAGGGATGCAATTCAGTTACGTATTACGAATAACAGAGTGGTGATGTTGTGGTCACAACAGTGGTCTGGGTTTGTTAATCCTTTCGAATGATAGATATAAAAAAAACTTCACATGATATCGTTCGCAATTTGCGTTAGGTAAATAGAGGTTCCTCAAACTTGAGTAAGTTAATTTTCAATTTTTAGAAAAGACACGAACTTAAGCGAGTGCCATTTCAAAGTTTGAAAATTAACTAACGTGAGTTTAGATCACAGTCACGCGTTGGAGAACTTCTTTATCTCATAACTATACCGTGGTGATATATTTAAACTAATGATAGATATAAAAAAAACTTCACATGATATCGTTCGCAATTTGCGTTAGGTAAATAGAGGTTCCTCAAACTTGAGTAAGTTAATTTTCAATTTTTAGAAAAGACACGAACTTTAGCGAGTGCCATTTCAAAGTTTGAAAATTAACTAACGTGAGTTTAGATCACAGTCACGCGTTGGAGAACTTCTTTATCTCATAACTATACCGTGGTGATATATTTAAACTAATTGAATGTAATTGACCAATTAGTTAACCAAATAATTTGTCGATTTAACAAACTCATTCCCATTAAGTAAGCAATTAGATAAAACATCAATTGTCATTTTGTGTTGAAAAAGGAAAAATAATACATAGAGATTGAACAGTGTTTTGATTGCGTTAAAGGTGGTATGAACGCAATGGGATACAGACATATTCAATATAGCCTATTGATGGTATGACCGTTGAGCTGCTAAATGTTTGTCATTTATGTATTGGTCTAAGAACGCGATTTAGACTAAATTCTTCATAGCCATGACTTTTATTTTATTGTACGGAGGATAGACAAGTGTTTGCGTGTGTGCCAAGACGCCCCCATTTAAGCTGATGATACTGTTTCGGATAGGCTACCTGTTATGTTTTTTTTCTGGACCTGTATATGATCTGTTAATCTATTGTTCGCTTAGACGCTCCCAGAATTGTTCACCGACAATCAGATGTTCTGTATATTTAGGTGAGATAAGTGACCGTACACACATGTACAACTGACGTAACTATGGGATTCCCCGAACATTCCTTAGGAAAGCCCCCGGTTGTAGCCATGACCAGCGATTCATTTTGTAGTTTATTACCGTTACAATACTTGAACGCATGTTTTGTTTTGATGTCAAATACATATTTAATTGTATCTAATAAAAACACTTTATTGTTATTTTAAAATCCGTCAACTTATGACGCAAAATCTTATCGAAGCGTGAACTAGAAGTAGTCCGAACCTGCACTGCGTTTGTATTCATACGTCATTGCGTTTACGCTAATTTGAACGCAACTCCCCTCCCGTTGACTACATAGGGACATATGTAAATATATAGAATTATACAGAAGTGATTTTTTAGTAGGCCATGGATTATTTTGAATCTGAATATCCCTATATTTGGTAGATATGGGTTGTTTTGAATATGTAATGTTATTGATCTATGTAAAATGTCCTCAGTTACTCAAATATGTGTTTTACATTGCAGAGATATAGTTCTAACGCCCTACCTGCAGGGCAAGAGATATAGTAACATAATGGAAGGTAAGAATTAAACTGGATACTAGAATAATGAAATGCATATTTAACTTTGCTGTATTGGCTTTGATTGTTCACACTGTAAACTGATAATGGGCTAATACGGTAAACTGTTCTTCCAGTTTCTGTATCATTGTATAACATAACGCCACTTTGTCCGATAACTCTATCTATTTTAAATTTGTGTTAAGTTCGTATGTACCGATATGAAGACAGACATTTAATATGCTGAAATATAAGGCGTTGAAGTGTCTATCAGGTATTGACATTTGTCAGCGTATTATGGTGTATGGAGTGTGAGATGATGTCTTTTCACCACCATTAAGCTTCACAATCAAAGTAAGATCTATCAAGTAGGACCGGAAAAGGAAACTACATCCGGCTGTTTGCTGGTAGTGCTTAAATGTAGACACAGGTTCCAGGACGGAATAGTAATTATCGATTATCAATAAACACAGGACCTCCTTCCATTGTTTTATGGGCTTGTTTTCCTATGGTCACAATGGGAAATGTATTTGTGTCATTATGTCATGACAATTGGGAAAGGATTTCAGATTTAGCATCTATACTTCTCTCAATTATGAAAAGAGACGGTTCATTGAAATTGTGTTAATTGAATATATTGTTGTGATAAGGGTTATTATTGGGAGAGAATAACATAAATATTCACAAGAGCAATAAAACTACTATAGCAGTCATAGACTATTAATTTAGTACAGTCAGTATTCGATAGCTTTATAACAAATTATCGTCCATGTAGGTATAATGGGACATATTAATTGAACCAATATGCCATGCACCTGTATATAGACTGAAATGGAGGGTGCGGATATCACAGCAAGCGTTTTCTATAGAAAATAAGGTACACATACATATTGAAACAGGACAAAATGTAAAAAACAAACTACACATATAAAGAGGATATTGAAGACTTCATTAATAGATGTCTTATTGGCAATAGGTTATGTATACGGTTATTTAATATATTGTTTCTGAATCAGGAAACGATCACAACACATACTGCAAGAGGCGAAAGTCGAGTATCTAATAATGATATGACGTTTTTATAACATAAAAGATAACATAGAAACATGAAAAGTATCTCTCATAATTTCTTGTGGTTTAGTGACATATGACGGTGGTATAGAGCATAAGAATGTGGTGTAGTGACATAAGGCGGTGGTAAAGTGACATTGGACGGTGGTATAGTAACATAAGACAGTGTTATAGTGACATATGACGGTGGTATAGTGACATATGACGGTAGTATAGTGACATATGACGGTGGTATAGTGACATACGAAGGTGGTATAGTGACATTGGACGGTGGTATAGTGACATAAGACGGTGGTATAGTGACAGATGACGGTGGTATAGTGACATATGACGGTGATATAGTGACATATGACGGTGGTAAAGTGACATCTGACGGTGGTATAGTGACATATGACGGTGGTATAGTGACATAAGATGGTGGTATAGTGACATGAGACGGTGGTATAGTGACATAAGGCGGTGGTATAGTGACATAAGACGGTGATATAGTGACATAGACGGTGGTATAGTGACATGAGACGGTGGTATAGTGACATAAGGCGGTGGTATAGTGACATAAGACGGTGATATAGTGACATGAAACAATGGTATAGTGACATAAGGCGGTGGTATAGTGACATAAGACGGTGGTATAGTGACATAAGGCGGTGGTATAGTGACATAAGACGGTGGTATGGTGGTATAGTGACATAAGGCAGTGGTATAGTAACATAAGACGGTGGTATAGTGACATAAGACGGTGGTATAGTGACATAAGACGGTGGTATAGTGACATAAGACGGTGGTATAGTGACATAAGACGGTGGTATAGTGACATATGACGGTGGTATAGTGACAGATGACGGTGGTATAGTGACATATGACGGTGGTATAGTGACAGATGACGGTGGTATAGTGACATATGACGGTGGTATAGTGACATATGACGGTGGTTTAGTGACATAAGACGGTGGAATAGTGACATATGACGGTGGTATAGTGACATAAGACGGTGGTATAGTGACATATGACGGTGGTATAGTGACAGATGACGGTGGTATAGGCGCACGTGCTGCAATTTATTCGTTTAGAGTACATGCATTATTATCAAAGCATCAGTACGATTCAATAGGTGAAGTCCTTTTGTAATTATCCCCATGGTTTGTTAGGTGTCTAGTTGCCCTTCTCGAGACCTGCTATTGACCATCCTTAATCACCCAATAGTATGAATATTTTATGTAGTAACATACAAGTCCTCGATCTTCTACAAACAGTAGACATTCAGCTTTGACTGTACAGACACATGGCAGGTATCGTATTCCAGATTGTTGTAATTATTCCCCGTTTTCTATAGTTCGTGTGGTAACATTATTACGGAACACTTTATTGATAAATATTGCTTATCAGCACACCACTAATCCTTTGACTAGTTTTGTTCTATTTTCAGGCATAAGTACGCTTGTTTTCCCCAATCATTATACATTGATATGTACACATTATATAACGTCCATGACTTCTATACAATGCCTGATAATATAATGATGTATGTTCTGTTACGATTTTTTTTTCATTAATTTTCTTGTGATATATTAGATTTTGCTGGTTGACAAGAAACATAAATTACTTAAATTAAATGATTGGAAACTGGACCTTAAACAAATCGAAGTGTCATCGACATGGTTAGGAAACATCAGATGAACTTTTTATTGACAGTTTACGCATTATTACCATAAACAAAAGACCGCGAGAACAGACCATTGCCATTACACATATACTCAGTATGTATGGAATCCATAAAGGAGAAAAATGTTGTAATAAAGAATATAGAAAAAGTTGTAAAAGTTATTCTTATGATCTCAATAGATAATTTTTACAAGAGAATAATATATAAAAACTGGGCCAGGGTATGATTATACAGCGATCCTATTAATAAGCATCCCGCTTGCATGTAACTCCATCAATATGATTTGATTTAAGCTATCGTACCTATTTTAGCTACAGAATCATATGTCCAACATACAGATCAACCACTCGATTGCATTATACCTTATAGTCTGCATTATTGATAAGATAGAAGATTGGATGATCGTTTATAATTGATTTTGTTTGTACTTTGCAACTATTTGGTTTATTAGTAAAGTCCCCTGTGAGGACACGTGTCACATGCCGAGGTCACACAACTAGAGTTCTCTCGTCAGGTAGTCTTCATGGTCCAACTAACCCGTCGAGGTCAAACTTTGGACAGTCATTGTTTTACCCGCAGTCCATGTTTGATTTTCTAAATGGATTTATCAAAACAAATGTGTTTGTCGACGTCTGCATGTCAATAGTGTATAGTAGATATATAAACTGCTCAGTAATAGTGAAGAACTTGATACCGACGGATTCACACGCTGTAGATTTGAATACGGTGATATGTCAATATTATCCACACACAATACGTGTTGGATTGATTTATCTATAAAGCTACTTAAGTAGAAAGTCAGTAATAATAGAATGGTTTCATTAAAAGCATCGGTAAATATCAAATTTCACGTCAAGGTTATTTTATGTAAAAACCAGAACGGATGAACGGAAACGGAAGTTAGCTTGCTAACGTGTTGGGTTAATCTAAAGTTGATTGTAGAAGGCGGATATATATATTTATTATACCTCAAGTGAAAATCCTGTATTCTGATTGGTCGAGAGATATTTGGTATTTCACACTTTCACACGGCAGTTAGCATTATAACAATAGGAGACAATAGACAAGTTCGTAGCAACCCCTAGCAACAGGTGATAGTGTATTTTGACAGTGTAAAATATTTAGAAAACCGCCCGAAATCTTGAGATGCGCACCCGTTTTTTTCTTTTCGACGCCATCTTTGTTTTATGAAGCGACGCTTCAAAATTTACTTGGCGCTATTAAGAAATACAATATGTAGTTTTGTCAAATTAGTCTGTTTATCAATATCTCTTTTTCAAATCAAGTACGGAGCTTTCCGTTTACACCTCTTCGCTTACCGTCTAAGTGCTATATGCTGGTTTTATTAATTCCGTCGGTGATTAGGTGAACGGAAGACACACAAGCGTCTTCATGACGTTGCTAATGTTGTAAACAGACGACGGGACGAAACAAAAATTCATTGAGATTTACAAAAACTTTAAGATTTTAACAAGCGCATGAGACAAAACAACAATAATATTTTACTGAATGTTTTTGTGAGTAATTTTTCACAATGCAATGGTAGGCCTGATAAGCGCTATTGAGTAGAATCTGATTTGTGATTTTACTGCCAACGGTGAGTTTTCGAATTTTAACTAAGTAGGCCTAAAATGTTTCAATAGATTGTAAATATTTGATAAATATTTTTTGTTTACAGGCTTTCGGTATAATAAAATAAATACTACCTGCATTAGAGGGTGACAGTGCCTAGTGTCACCCCTCGGAACATCACTGTCACCTTCTGATGTAGGTAGTATTTATGTATCAAATATATATGTATGTTAAATTTAGCAGCTTTAATTATCCCCCGCGAAACGCGTTAGCGGGGGATATTGATTTGGGCTCTGTCCGTCCGTCCGTCCGTGCGTGCGTCCGTCCGTCCGTCCGAGTATCGTTTCCGGGCTATAACTCCTAAACCGTTCAACTTGGCTACACGAAACTTTCTGTACATGTTAGGCTAGTGCTCTAGTTGTGCCTTTTGCTAATGGGAACCTTTCATTTTCGATACTTTTTCTGTTACCATGGAAACTTATTCAAAAATACCATATTATTAAAGTTTCCTTTCTATTCCGGGCTATAACTCGAAAACCGTTCAACTTGGCTACACGAAACTTTCTGTACATGTTAGGCTAGTGCTCTAGTTGTGCCTTTTTCTAATGGGAACCTTTCATTTTCAATACTTTTTTCTGTTACCATGGAAACTTATTAAAAAATACCATATTATTAAAGTTTCCTTTCTATTCCGGGCTATAACTCGAAAACCGTTCAACTTGGCTACACGAAACTTTCTGTACATGTTAGGCTAGTGCTCTAGTTGTGCCTTTTGCTAATGGGAACCTTTCATTTTCGATACTTTTTCTGTTACCATGGAAACTTATTCAAAAATACTATATTATTAAAGTTTCCTTTCTATTCCGGGCTATAACTCGAAAACCGTTCAACTTGGCTACACGAAACTTTCTGTACATGTTAGGCTAGTGCTCTAGTTGTGCCTTTTTCTAATGGGAACCTTCCATTTTCAATACTTTTTCTGTTACCATGGAAATTTATTAAAAAATACCATATTATTAAAGTTTCTTTTCTATTCCGGGCTATAATCGAAACCATTCAACTTTCTGTACATGTTAGGCTAGTGCTCTAGTTGTGCCTTTTGCTAATGGGAACCTTTCATTTTCGATACTTTTTCTGTTACTTTTAAATGTCATGTTACTGGAGAGCGGATATATTGTTGTATGAATTTATTCAAGGACAATGCTAAGCTCTGTTCAAATAGTTAAACCTACATGGATGACAATATCAAAATTTAAACTCTTAGTTACAATGAGCTTTATTTATTTTATGTTTGAGCTTTCATACACAACTGGGCGCGGGGGATAATGCCAAGCTTTGCGGCTCCTTGTTTCTTTCGTTCCAAGGTACTATGCGAAACGCCAGTACTATAGTGGAATTCTTAAGGCACACATTTCATTTCTCCAATTCTTTATTACATATACATGTATTTAAAATGTTTTGTCCGCGATTACAATAAATGATTTGGTATATCATTTCTACTAGATTAAATAAAAATAACATCACCACTACAATGTTTCACGGTCACCTAAAATGAAAGTTAGTCCATCTTTCCTTTAGCACTGTTCAATATCATAGCACTACACCATTTTACGAAAGTATTTTTCAGAAATAAAACTCACAACGACATTTGGTTTGAATCAATTTCAACTAAGAATAGACATCACATGAAATATATACGGATTTCCAATATTATAAACCTTAACACAGTAAATATCAACAAAATTCTAATTCTGGAAAAAAGGCTTTATAATTGCAGTGACAGTTGGTTATAAATGAAACAAACTAATTGTTTCAATTGTATATCAATGCGCAAGTGTTACACTGTCATAACAGTTTCCCTATCTACTATTGTAGACATTTAACAAACTCTGCCCCAAACAAGAAAGAACGAAATATCTTAAATCATGGGATGTAAATCAATATTTCCTTTATTAACATGTTTAGATGACAAAAAAACCCGAGGAGATGTGAATAAATTCTTGTTTCCACAGGAATTCTGTAAACCAAGGTGCATGCTACTAATAGAATATTCATGCACAAATAGAATTCACTAACAAGTTTAGGTCAATTTAGTTGTCAGTAAATGGTGTCAAATTTATTTGCGGAATCGCTTTGACCTCGGTTTTATAATGTTAGTCTCCTTGGTAACGGCCCTGACCAAAGAAGCGTGACTGTCGTTACATAACAAAGGGTAAGTGAGTATAATACAATGTTATTAGAGCTTAAGGTTATTCTCTCGAACTGTTCATGATAAAAGTGCAATATTTACAACGTATGTTTATTATATATCTTAATACAAATAGATATATGTCATTTTCTGATTTCTTTCTCTTGTTGTTTATAACAGCAGATCCGGCTTGTCTCGCTAGTCCGTATTTGACAGATATAGCCGTGTTAGCCGTAATGTTTTTTCTTTGACCTTTTACAAAACTTCATTAAATCTTAAATGTTCAGTTCCCCTAATATCCCCAACAATGCCAACTAGCGCGCTTCATTGAATTTACATGGTCCAGTTGATATTCGCACCCTCGCAATTCCGACTGAATGCATTTCAATTCTTAAACATAGTACATTTCAGATTTCATGAAGATCTCCCTTTTTTAGGACAAAAAGGAAAAGATTAGAGAAGCAGAATAGAGAAGAAATAGCTAGGAATAGACGAGTGAAGAATAGTATTAAGAAACGGAGTGAAATTAGTGAATTGTTTTAATGTCGTTTTGGACCAACTTAAAAATGAGGGCAAACCATAAAGAAGAAATGTATCGGCATTATCAAGCATTAATCATATTAAAAATCAGTTTAAAAGTTGATAATACTATATTTCAAAATGACCACTAGGAATTATAGTGGAGCGAAAAATTAAAAACAACTTTTGACTTTTGGTAATGTATCGAATACAAAAACGCATAGTTACAATAGATTGAATAGTCAAATAGTAAAAACAACCCATGCACGTCATATACATGTAAAATGTTGCAGAAACAACATGCGGATATCATTCTGTACATAGCCTTATATGAAATTTGTTATTTAGAGTTTAGCAATACATTAACGGTGTATAACGATATGATAAAAAACTATAGATAAGAAATCTTCTAGAGGTTGATAAAAATCTTACCCATCGTGACAAGTGTATTGAGAACCCAGATCTTCTTCTTCAGGCATGATATTAGACTGTCTGTAAAATCCATTTAGATGTTCTTAAATGAGGAGACAATAATATCCAGTTCCCTTTAGGACAATGTCATTTAAAGGAAAACCCAGTTCGTCCAAAGAAAAGCGTATGTGATCTTCGAAATATCTTTCATATCAGTCTGTATGCAAAGTAGAGTCTCGAAGATTCCAAAACACCTGCAAGGTATCTGAGGGTGTTTAATCAGAAGATAGCTACAAGCATGCGCGGAGCAGAATCCCAGGTGTACAACGCACGTGCCACTGAAGCCGTTGTTATGCTTTCAAAGCCAATGATTTTACAACAACGTCGGGCCGAAGCATCCTCTTTAACAGGAAATCGATACAGGGTGCTATTGGTGTAAAGGTGGTCCACAAGCGAGCAAAATCTATCACGACCGTTTTTAGCACTTGACATGAACAATTTACCTAACTTGCTCCAAAATCCTCACTAGGATTTCTGTTAAAGGCATCGGGCACATTTCTATTTCAGCTTCACATACTTGCTTCTTGTTTCGCCGAATTGTGCAATATCGAACGCACCGATTTATTCCTATTTTGTAGCTGAAACCTCGTTATCGATCTGGCGTGGTGTCATCCACCTATCAGCAACTGCGCTGTTGTTTATTGGGATTTTATCATCTTTATGTCACCACTTAAAAGCCAATTGGAATGGTATTGTTGTGTTCGGAGAATGGATTTTATTAGGTTTTTAGTATAGAGAAGCCGCTATACTAGGGTGTCCTGAGTGACCTCTGCTCCCTTAATAGGCTTGTCAGTTTGAATTATTAAGATATTAACTCTGATATTAAAACAACGGGAATTACATATCAATGAAACACAAATATACATGAAAAAAACCTCTAAATTGTGGTTTTCTTCTATTGAGTCCAATTTTATGTTTCCTTTGTTAAGCATTGGGAAAAATGCAAAAAGTATGTTCTGTAGATCTACTAGTTTCTATAGACGACTAATCCCCTGTATATTACATTTTCTTCAGAATATCAGACACCTCTACACATTAACTATGCATTTAATTAAGACATAGACACCGTTAGCCGTAAGGTGACTTAAGTATGGATCAACAAGAAAGAGGATTCGAAAGTTTTAGAACTTAATTTATTTCGTATTCATCATAAATTAGGTTAGAAATCAAACAAATTTAAATACTTCTCTTTGCCCAATATATTTGCAAATTATTTCGTAGAGATCAACGTGACATTCACATGACATTTCCAGGAAAATCAGAAATACTGGAATAACCCGACTGGTATACAATGGTAGACTTAAAGATTCCACTGTAGTATTGAACAATCATATTAATTATTTATCGACTTGTGGTAAGCAATAAAATGAATAATTTATCAAAGCGTATTGAAGAATCGATTTTCCATTGATTGTTTTAATAACATTGTCTGATTCACGTGCTGACCATTTCCTGTCGGTGAGGAATTATACTCATTCATCGGTCCGTGAGCGCCATCTTTCCTTACAACAATGATATACATTTTATCACGTAATCCGCCATGGGTTCGCCCGTGAAACTAGTGTTATATGACCGGACTGATTCTGAATGGCTGTGTCGCACAGGAAATCCATCTCGTGGTGGACGTCGTGCTATCATGAATGATGTGAATCCAGAAACAATGGCAGCACAAATGGCTGACCGCTTGACTTTTGCAAGACATTTTGAAATTTATTTCAATGTAGGTTGTTGTAACTCATGTGATGAAAGAAAGGATAATATGTAATTTCGATTTCAACAAATTTTATTTCAATTGAATTGAAAAAGGATTGAACAACAGGTAATGCCTATGTACCTTCTCTCCTGGTAACAAAATACAAATATACAAATGAAGTGGAATTTTTAAATGGTAAAACAGTATAGTTTAATTTCAGAAAGTTTACGAATGTTATGTTTTATCCATATCAAGTTTTTTTTTCCGTTCAGATATTAAAACATTAAATTTTAATGTGTGCATTTTGCTTTTCTTTCATTCCATAAAAATACCGATATATGCAATGTAAGTATATAAGATTTTATATTTATGTAAGGACAGTGATTTTGTTTTTCAAGAAGTGTAATAATAAAGAAACATGTAATTAATCCGGTTTTGTAGTTCATACAAAAATAAATGTAACATTTCCAACATATCATTATTATTTTGATATACAAACATTTCCAAGAAAACATACGGTGCAATAACGAATGATATGGTAAGAAAATTCTGTTATAGGGATAGAATTTGTATTAGAATATAAATAATGCTGTTCATGTGAAACCAAAACATAAACTTTCTGCTGAAAAACAAAAACAATATACGTTGCTTTCAGTAGGAATCCACTCGTTCTGTAAGAGTTTTCAGTTAAATTGATATTATGATAAATTATCAAAAAACCACAACTCCTTTGTTTTACATACTGATAAATACTGTATGTATATGGTAAGAAATATGTGCTAACAGAAAATAATTTTGCCTGGGTGATGTCCTTAAAATATCATTTTATTGTTACCGACTGCAATTTTACACTTGTCTCTCTGTCTTACATTTCACAAATATTACTTTTGTGCACTAACTCAAAAATCTTTGTGGTAAATATTTATGAACAAAATGAACACTATACAGTGGTTTGTGTGATATTCTTGGCATTGGCCATACCATTGACCTAACCATGATGTTTCCCTAACAGCCAAACCAGTAAACCTGAGCAAAAGGTTAAAGAAAGTAGGCAGAAAAAACAGAACTCAAACTCACTCCTCGTATGAACCATAACCTATAATTAGGCACCCAACAACAATTAACAACTCAACAGCTCAGCAGCCCAGCAGAAAAAAAGGAAACCAAAAACACTGTGTTCTATTCCCGAAGAGGGTTTTACGCCTGGAACACTTTGACCGGTTAACCTTCGAATATAGAAATGTAAGAAACTCATTAGTCTCCTGTGTGTTCAATAAGTATCAAAAATAATATAGTGATATTTTGATTGGCTACACAAATGCGTACTATCAAGACTGGATGGTCTGTCGTAGGTTTTCTTCTTTCCGCTAGACATCGCTCCGAAAATGCAACGCCAGGTCAGGGTTATCGATCTTGGGAATTTAATTATAACGGTCAGGGGACATTTCTTTTCAAAATGGCGTCTGCATATTTTCGCGGAAAATACCAACATCTATTTATTGGAGTTGCTAACCTCTAGACGGTTATACAATGGCCAATTGGAAACAATGTTAATTATCTATTGATGGAAGACAATTTTACATGTCATTAGTGTATTGGATGTTGAAACGCGAAATTGTCTTTTGACGGTTTTCCGACACACTCACCATGACGTCACCGTTTAGTATGGAACTTCATATTTCGTTCGTAAGTAGATGTTTAGTCGTTGAATCTAAAATGTCACATTCTTAAACTATTTTAATACCCCTTCAATGCTGAGTTCTTAATAAACAATATGGGAATTTCATTTCCATCTCGTTGTCACTGTACATAGAAGGTAATTCTGGGTCTAAATGCACCCAACGATTTGTTGATTGAATTGACCAATCAGAATCATTTTGATCTTGACCAAAATGGCGGTCCTGACCTGTCCTAGTATTTATGAGCGCAGCCTAGCTGAGAGAATAGGTACTATATGTAGTAAGGCGGGTAAACCAGTCTAGGGTACTATTTTGAAATGGCGCGAAATGGAACATAAATCTTTTGTGTCGTCACAATTATATGACTTAATTGTAACGTTGCGCTTCTACCAAGACGTTAAAATCGTAGACAAGCGGTTGTGTGCGAGGACGGAATGGCAGACAAGCGTTTGTGAGCAAGGGCGGAATGGCAATGGCAGACAAGCGGTTGTGTGCGAGGACGGAATGGCAGACAAGCGGTTGTGTGCGAGGACGGAATGGCAGACAAGCGGTTGTGTGCGAGGACGGAATGGCAGACAAGCGGTTGTGTGCGAGGACGGAATGGCAGACAAGCGGTTGTGTGCGAGGACGGAATGGCAGACCACGTGTTGGTTTTCTACAGAAGACAGCTTTTTAAAGAAACACACTGACAAATTTCAGGGACAATTTATAAGTTGTACATGTTGTGGAAGTGGAGATAGCTTTGCGAGATATCCCTTGACATGCCTCTGTTACCATGACATAGAAAGGGGTCTCAGGTGAGGGTGATGTTCATATGTACTTCACCCATTATTGCATGGTTTAGAGGGTACTGTTACCTTATTGTATTGTCTTGTGATGGAATAGTGTTCGAGCCGGAGCCGAGGACACTATTTCATTAATCGACAATGAGGCAATTGTGTCCTCTAAACCATGCGATAATAATAGATCATTAGAACGCTACTGTGTTAACATAATCAGTACAAGGAGGCCTAAAGGTAAAACATGTTAAATATTTGTTATTTTCAATGTTTTAGAGTAAAACAAAATAACTTAATACTAAACTTACCATAAAATGTAAAGATAAAGTGACAAACCACATCGACCGCCCTTTTTACAAACCTATATAAGAAAACAATAGTTAGTTACAGGAAAACATCCACTTTTCAGCAGAAAAGATCATTAAAACCAGACCTTTACAACTAAAAGTGCATAAATGGAGTTTAAGGAGTTTGGAGCCAAACTCGAAGGACATTTGTGTTAACTGAATAGCCACCCTGTGTCATACTAACAATCCTAATGTTTGAAGGATGAACGCATTGATCTGTATTTAGTTGATAACTATGAAATTATAGATTATGAATGCCACCAGGAACGCAACGCAGCAATTAACACTCGCACCTGCTTTGCATGCTTGTTGCGTTCTCACACCTGTCTACGTCATCTCACTTCTGGCTTTCTATCTTCCCCATTCTGGCCATCGTCGGAGACCCACGGGTGGTCGCACTACACTACGCTACACTTATCACCCGTGGGCAAACTCATCGTCAAAATCCTCGTAGAATATGCTAATTCACATACTAGAATTGACCAATCAGAATACTCGATATACAGTTCGGAACTCTTCAGAATGAAAGCTGGTTTGTTAGCTTGAAGATAAACAAAAAATGGCGGCACCCATAAAAAACATGCGAATTTTGTATACAAACGATCAAGGACAAATCATACAGATATATATCTTCCAAAACTATCTCATATGACCACATAGGTCATGGTACTATGGTGAGGATGGAGGTATGACACCAAAGGAAGAATGGAGTTGTTGACCACGGAGAGTGTAACTAGCTGTGTTTGCATGGTTACAATATGTAGGTCAAGGCGGTGTTGGCTCCATGACGTTGAGCTACAACATACGTATGCCCTAATTAATACCTTATACCTAATTACATTAAGACTATTAGTATAAAACACTCATGTGACAATACCTATTTCTGCCCTAATAAAGCATAATGTCATTATAAAAATACCTCATAAAGTCCTATACTGCTATGAACGAAGCTAACAACGCTTTTGTTCATAGTTTACCTGACCCATACACACACGTGCATACACCGCTCGTGCGCTCACAGTATCGTGTACCCAAACATTCGCCAGGTGCAAGTGTTGGCCATCCTTGTTTCTGCTGCTGTATACTGTATATAACGCTTACTCTGATTGGATGAAATCCCATCGCAAAAACGTACTGGAATCAATCAAATTCTTCATGCATATAAATTACCTACGAGGATTTTACGATGAGTTTGCCCACAGGTGATAAGTGTAGCGTGTAGTGTAGTGATCACCCGTGGGTGTCCGACGATGCATTCTGGCATTCTACATGTATTGCTGGACGTCGTCGCAAGCGGTCCAGCAAAACGGAGCCAACGGAACTGACTGTTGCGAGACAGATTTTCCCATAGAGTCGCCATTAACAGAAGGCTGGTAAGTTGACATGGTAGGAATGGTGAATGGTGTGTGAAATTCGCGTTCGGTATCGGTTGGGTGTGTTCGATATGAAAAACATGGTGTGTGACTGTTTGTTTTGTCTTTGTAGGCTTTTCTTACCATCCGGTAATAAAAGGAAATCAACTAAACCCTGTCTCTGGTTATATATTTGCTACGCCCCGGTGACAATAATAACAAATTTAAAGGTACATTTATGTTTTGCCCAACCAAATAAATATATTTTTGTAAAACCCAATAGACGGAAGAAAACCTATTAAACATATTAAAAATACCTCAATTTAATTTATTCATACGTATGAGATTGAACAAAAATGTTTTGAATACAAGCTGAAGGAAATCCTTGATTTATTACGGTATCAGGCTGACTGGATTGTATGCAAATGAAGCTGCGATGGATTGGTTGTCGAAGTTTAGCGCGTTCTACAAGTAAACAAAATGGCTGAACAAAAGCTTGTGAGAAAAAAGTAAAAGAGGAGGAAATTAGAACGGAATAGGTAGTACCCTAGAATATATCTAGGGAAAGAAAGTCAGATATGGCATGTAGCAAAAGAAGAAACAGAAGCCGCATCTCATTTGACGGATCGCCAGCTGTCAATCAAACCGCACGTGACTTTGTATTTTGTATTGTGTGTGCTACGATGTTTGCTCCGACATTGAATAGAAACACGTGCGTTTGTGAGCATGAGGCGTGGCTATATTACACATGGCGATCGGTCAATAGATTCTGTTGGGCTCGAGTTGCACGTGGTGATTTAATTTCAACACATGCCAGCGGACATGCAGTGGCAGACTAACTGCATATATTTCGATGTTGAAAGCTAGCGAGCGTATGTCAGTAACATGATGTGTTGTAGATTATATGATATGAATAAACAATCCATCACACTTCGAGATGTTTTTGTTTTACTAAACATACCATGTAAAGACTGTCACAGATATCTGACGTTTTGTTGCACGCTTCCGTTTTTGACGCGGCCTCGTTTTGGAAAATATGTCATGTTCTACGTAAAGCTTGCATGTTTTCCTGGTCGAGCTAGGCAACTGACCAACTATATTGTTCACTGTATGCATTGAAAATGGTCTGAGGATTATATCTATATACAGGATAAATTTCAATTTCGTAGTTTTTATATTTCTTTGGGCGAAACCTACCTTTAATGAAGTCGAATCTTTCGTTGTCCATTTGGCATTCATATTACAATACTTGCCAACTGAATGCAGTTCAATGCTTACATTTGATAAAAATATATTACAAGGTCTTGAGAGATTTTGCATTCATAATAGATAAACAATTCATTATCGTCAAGAATGGAACAGCCATTTCAACACTCACCTTCCGCCATCGCTCGAAAGGCAATGGTAATGTTACACTGATAACGACGTCAAAATTAGTAGATGACAGTTCATGCACTGAACAACGCCGACTTCGTTTGGTAAGGTTACATAGTGAAGTTGCAGTGAACATGTAGATATATTAATGTGGATAACAAGAGGAAGTGGGCTGTGTACATGAATTATTCACAAATATTATTCAATTATTCATGAACATTTTCATAAAATTTATGATTTTAAAACTTCATGAATAAACTAGGAAAAATATTTCATGAACATTCATGAATAATTTCATTCATAAATTCATGAACGTTCATGAATCTCTTTTATCCACGAAATCATGAACATTCATTAACAACTCATTCATGAAAATTCATTAAAAGTTCGTGAATATCTTAGGAATATTTATGAACTTTAAACTATGATGAATGATCATGAATGTTTATCCATTACAATTCATGAGCTACAACTCGCTCCACTATGCACAAACAATTCATGATTATTTATGAAACTTCATGAACTGAAACAATTCATGAATTTCCATGAACTTGAGTCGTGTTCATGAAGTTTAATAAATGGAAGTTGGAGTCAGCGGCATCTGAATTTTATGAACTCTACTGGGGGTCCAGAATTGAAATTTTCTATCAAACCAATGACAATTCTATTGGAATCAATTCAATATTTGATGAAACAAATTCTTATGACAATATGTATTATATTTAATAAGGAAATCACCAACAGTTTATTGTGTTCATTATATATATATTTTCAGTTTGCACTGACATGGATTCGATAACCATGCTTTCTAGTATTATCATTATCAGTGTATAATGTTAGCACATTGCGCGCGGCGATTCTATTGTTACGTGAATAGTCGATGGCGTAGCAACGTGAGGTCATGACCCCACTTTTGGCGGGAACATATGAATGACTCGATTCCAATCAGCTGTTCAATCGAATTTGTTGACAATGACGGGCGAGAAAAAATATGGGTATTTTAATAAGAAATATGCAACTGTCGCGGGAAAAAATAATATTCATTTACTTGAAAAACTGTAAATATATGGAAAAGATGTTTATTTTGTTGAGGTTATTAGGGTATAATGATAATGGAGCCCGTGTAAATTTTATGTTTGAGGTTAGTCGAGTTACATAAAATTTACACGGGCTCCATTATCGTTAAAAAACCCTCATAACCTCAACAAAATAAACATCTATTCCTTATATACTTTCATACTGCCACAGAAAAGTGCTAGCAAAGTCTGTTTTCAGTGATACATTGCAATCAATATCATAATATATTCGAAGTAAACTAGTATATGACCTAAATAAACCTATAGTTGTAAAGCATGATAGTTTATATGGGCAATTTAATTCAATAACATTTGACAATAATTACTATAGCAATATCAGTGACCAACAATTTCATGTTAAAAAAGAACTGCAGATAAATCAAAACTTACTGAAAAGTGTTCATTTGTGCTTAAAGAAATCTAGGAATGGAATAATCCCTTCAATAATGTGCCAAAACTTTTATTTTAAGATGTATAGTGTTTCCCCTTCCACACGACAGCAGATACAGCAATCATTTTGGATTGGGACTGTTTTGGGGGGAAATGTATATAGAAGTCAAGTGACAAGCCATGTGACTTCAGTGGCTATTCATTAAAATTTATTAAAATGAATGAAATAGCATGTCAAGAATCATTCATGAAGTTTTATGCATAACTGATATTCATTAAAATTCTTAAAAAAGAATGAAACATTTTCATTCATTTTGAAAATTTTTAATGAATATCAGTCATGCATAAAACTTCATGGATATTTCTTGACACATTGATCATGAACAATCATGAATGTTTCATGGATTCATAAAACTTCACGAAGAGCTCTTGAGAGTCATTTGATGAATATTTATGAACTTTTTTTCATGAACCACAATCTGCTAACATTCTTGAAAGTTCATGAATCATTCAGGGGTATCATCATCATTATAATGGGCTGTGTACTTGGTTGAGGAATGACAATGTAAGGGAGATAAATCAAGGTTTCCAAAGATCTTTTCATATTCACAAGGACTTAAATTTATCAGCGTTTTTAGTGAGTGTAAGGGAGACAAATCGAACTTTGATCTACCAATCATCCAATCATGGTCTGGGTTATCAGTATCAAAGCAAAGGGTTCATATATTGCAGTCATTTGTGGTATGTTGATTAACATTTAAATATGAATAAAGTGAACATTGTTATGTAGAAAATTTAAGTATTGATTAAAGATGCTACACTGCCGACGAATGATATTTTTCATCTATTAAAAGCAGGAACAGATGAATTAGTATTGTTTTCTTCAATTACTTACTTACCACTTTTACCATCATCAAATAGTTTAAGCTTTTTGAAATGATTAATAAAATTCAAAATTTAAAAAGGTGTTAAAATAATTCATTGAATTCCGAAAAAATCCATGGTGTACTGATTGCGCAGACAACATAAAGGAAACAAATTATTTCATATGTATTTTGTTCAGTTAATTAGATATATATCTTTATCTGTGAGTAAACATCAATTACCGTCCAAATGATAAAATCATTTATATTTGTCGGCGGTAGAGTATCTTTAATGAGAGTTTTACCCATGCACTATTTATTTTAAATCTTTATTGATATCCCGTTTGCAGCCCCGTATTTACTCAATAATTGTTAAAGATGGGTTAAACAAACTTGCACATGTTAAGTAGGTCGAAAAAGAGAGTCTATCCAATAGTGTTGTACTAAATAGCATATCCAATGTTTAAACATTATATTATAATGTCTATATTAATGTATTTACATATAAATACACCGTCGGACGGCTGAAGACATATCCGATCAATGTTTTCTTGTTACACTTATTCCTAGGCTTTATACACAGTTTGTATTCTATATTATTGACGTGTCAATTAAGTTTGTACTTGATTTGTCGATCAATCCATAAGCTATTGGCGTGGAGGTCAAAACTCTATTGTAAAAATGTAAGAACACAGGATAATGACGCCTTTCAATAAACAATTTCTGAGTATAGGTCAATTGGAGAGGGATGAATTAAGTTCGGATTAGACAACAGCGCTGTTTGGACATTGATATAATTTGGACGTCTGTGAGTATTGTCAACATTAATTAAAATATCCTCTTGTAAATTGTATTGTTCTACATATGTATGCATAGGAACCTGGTATCGTAAGACACTGTAGTCAAACACACACAATCATGGAATAACAAAGTATGTAATAGTCAATGCTAGGATGTTTTAAAACGGATCCATTTTGTTCACATTGTTTAACAAATATGACAAAATTCGCACACTATTGTAACATATTTGTCATGCAATTGTCGTTAAGGAATTTTCAATTTAGCAAGCCCGCGGTTGGGTACATATTTCTCTCGCTAAATAACCATGCCAGTATGTTTACTAATGATAAAAAACTTAACCTAGTTTCATATAGTTTTTCTAAAGTAAATAAATAAATTAACTGAAATAGAGGAATACGGCTGATGACGCTAACTGGTATGCCAAACTAATTTACGTATCAAATTATCAACTTGTATTGAATATGTTTCAACCAAACCACTAATAAAAAAGATTACGAGGGGTGTCATCTGGCCTTTATTTTGTGAAAAGTGTATCCTATGTACTCCAAACCATCTCTGGCTGATAGAGTGATCAATGGAGCATAACATTTTGTTTGTTTGTTTGATTAATTAACATCCTATTAACAGCTATGGTCGTGTAAGGACGGCCTCCCATGTATGCGATGTGTTGCGTGTATGTTGTGCAGAGTGAATGTTTTGGGAGACTGCGGTATATTCATGATGTGTCTTCTTGTATAGTGGAACTGTTGCCCTTTTTATAGTGCTATATCACTGAAACATGCCGCCGAAGACACCAAGCAACACACCCCAGCCGGTCACATTATACTGACAACGGGCGAACCAGTCGTTCCACTCCCTGTATGCTGAGCGTTAAGCAGGAGCAGAAACTACCACTTTTATAGACTTTGGTGTGTCTCGTCCAGGGGACAGAACCCAGTGCCTTCCTCACAGGGGCGAACGCTGAACACAAGACCAAAAGTGAGGCGGTGCCAAGGGAGGCATTAGGAAACATAAAGTCAGATAGGAAGAAGAGAAAATACAATATCCTAAATTTAGTCGCCTTTTACGATCATGCAATAGGGGCAGCAGGTACAATTCTAACGCCCTACCTGCAGGGAGCATAACACAGGTAAACATCCTGTTCATAAACTGGCTGATCTTTCTACAATGGACATTGCTTTATTACGCATTCATTACACTCTATGCAATATGACTGAGGGCAGAGCTAAAATGTGATTGAAATTAGAGCCTACATATAATGAAGGTCGCTATTCAGCGTTAAACCGATATATATTTATCTATTATGGCCTGGTTGAGAGAACACTTTTGCCTCATAGTATTGTCGAGGGATGGAGTAGTGTCCGAGCTGAAGGCGAGGGCACTATCCCATCACGAGACAATACTATGAGGCAATAGTGCCCTCTCAACCATGCCATGATGATGGGTTTAGTACATCACCCTCACATGAGACCCATTTTCATGTCATCGTAACAGAAGCACGTCAGACGACGCCTCGCAACGCTATTTTCATTTCCACACCACGTTGTCACATTAAAAGTACAACATATGGATTGTCGCAGAAATTTAGAATGGGATTCTGCTTCACGGAGATTTAAAAGTAGATCAATATAGAAAATGAGAAGTTTTGTCTTTTGTAGAAAAGCAACATTGGCTTCCATCCCCGCACACAACAGCTGTCCGTCATCTTGACGTCTTGGTCGAAGCGCAACGTTATAATGACATCATGTAATGTTGACGTCACAATACATTCACGTTCAATTTCGCGCCACTTGAATAGTACCCGCTTGCCCGGGCACTGTTGCAAATAGCAGTCATATGTGTAACCAAGCAGAATCCAGTATTCTGTCAAGTGATGTACTAACCACAGTGAAGTGTGCGACATTTATGGGGAAGGTATAATGTCTCATAGGTCTATTTGTAGGTGGGTAGCTAAAACAACAGCTTAGAAATGCTGCTCGTCCAGGTCGAGTAAATCAGTAAACAGCTAAAAAAGATGCACATATACTGCGAGGGAGTTAACACGATTGACGAACTTATCTTAAGCGCAAGTTCATAGCTTTATAAAGAAACACATAGGAAACTATCTTGGTTAGAAGTGTGGAGGAAGGACCAGTTCAGGATAGAATTCCTGTTAAGAGCTGTTTATGACACACTGCCGTCCTCGGCAAATCTTCATCAGTAGAGACTTATTACATCTAAGGATAGTTGGAATACCAGGCACATGTTGCAGCATTAAGTGTCATAAACTTAGAAATATAAATGCTAGATGGATACCACATTTTATTTGATAGATGAGAAGAAAAGATCCGTGTTGCAAACGCAAAACCTTTTGAAAATGTATCCAAATTATAACCAAAAATACTTTCGACAATGTAGTTACTGGTGATGAGACATGGATTGACGATTTCGAACCAAAACGTATGGTCCAACCGATTATATATATTTACACTTGCTAGGCTTGGTCACTATACGCTAATACTAGCCGATTTTGTTTACCATAACTGCATGGTAACATTGAACTTTGAACTTGCGTAAGGAAATGTTCTGTGCAACGTAAAAGGACTACTTTTTTAAAAAAGAAACACATGGCTTTGTTTACATTTTGACGCAACATTACGTGTATATTGTTGTTTTTCATAGAATTTTGGAAAAATGTAAACAATATATACATGTTTTATATTTATATATGATTCAAACAATTTTTAAATTAACAATTGTATAAAGAAACGGAAAAATATCCCGACCGGGGCGACGTGCTTTCATTTTTGTTAAAAATGATGGGTGTCAAATGTAAACATTACCTCTGTGCCTATGTTCGTCCTACGATCGAGTCTTTGGGGTAGACGGGTGTGAGACCCTGTGATAGAGGTCAGTTATAAACATATCCTCTTGTCTTTGTTCTTTGAGTATTTAATCATGTGTATTATAAAACATGCACCGCTAATAATCCACGTGTTGACAGTTCCGCGTCACCACAAATACATTGTATCCATCGAACACAAGTGAATTTGTTTTATCTATCGATGGCAATATGGATCTAAGCGTAGATTATATAATCACATGGCTCCCAAGGATGTAAAACCGTCAAGTTAGACGACAATTCAAACACATTGAGCTACTTGAAAATCGGTGTTCCACAACTTCGGCAAACTCCAGTGTGTAAGCGTGCGTCAGCTTCGCCTCGCTGCACAATAACGGTCACCGAGTTCACACATGTGGCCGTGTACAAATTCTTTATGTTATTACGCTATATATTAACTTTTAGCAAAATTGAATATATATTTAAAGTTCTGATCTGATTAAATAAAATTATCTCTGAAATTTACTTTGTTTGTCATGTTTATTTTACACTAAAATATTGAACTTTTTTGTCGTCGCGGATGAATAATTCTACCTTACGTGAAGCGTCATCATTCGCTGTTCAATTGAGTAAGCTCCTCCCACTTTTGACCGACTTTTATTGAATAATTACGTCACTTTCAAATGACGATTTTATTGCATAAAATATAAATAAAAAGTCGTGTGAGTGTAAATATAGGGATTGGATTTCGTTTTTATGTTAACCATGCTTGTATGGAGCAATTCCTCTAAGAATATATTCAATATGGGGCGCTAACGCGCCCCATAGAATATATTCTTAGAGGAATTGCTCCATACAAGCATGGTTAACATAAAAACGATGGTCCAACCGATTATGGTCAACCCAAAATGCAAGACGCCAAAATCGCCAAATGAAAACAACGATCAAGGAAGTTTTGTATTTTTTTTCTTCCATAATAAGGGTCCAATTATGCAAAGGGCAGGACGGTCACAGCATCATTCTACAAAGATGTTGTTTTGAAAAAACTGAAGGCTTGCTTCAAGATTCGTCGTCCCAAATCAGGACTCGAGTACACCTCCTGCTTTTGCATGAGAATGCCGCTGTTCATAAGGCACGCCTTGTTACCGAGTCTTAAGAGTCTTGGAATGTTACCGTCCTCCTTATTCACCCGACTTGGCCTCCTGCTTTTACCCCCTGTTTCCCAAACTAAAAACATCTACAGCGAGGAAAGATTAATAAGTCAAGAGATGCCCTTGTGTCTACTGTTTATCAGTTTCTTATTAGTATGCCCGTTGAAGACTATGAACAATGCTTTCAAAATTAGATTGACCGTCTGAAAAGGTTTATTCAGGCATTTGATTAGGTATTTTGAAGCACATGGAAAATTAAAATAATCAAACACCCCTCGTAGCGGTAAACAAAAATATGAATGTGCATAAAAGTTCGATTTAAGCGGTTGCAATTGAACAAAATAGAGACCAAATGAAACTTTTAACGGGCATTGCATAATGCAGTAACAACAGCCTAACCTGTTCGTATTAGTATTATAAATAAGTAACATACTAGTATTGTCATTCAGTAAAAATAAAGGATATATACGTGTCTTGTTGACATATCCATGTCGGCATGTTAAGTTATAAGGGGAAGACCTTCAGGATATTGTATATCACGAAGGTCATTGTGGCAGTTTTTCGGTAAACCCCACTGAGGCTAGCATAATTTGGGTTGCATTTTGTATTTGATAGCGAAATGTAGTTGATATTTCAATTGTATTTTGTATTTGATAGTGAATTGCAGTTGATACATGTAAAATTGTATGATTGCAAGTGTAAAACTAGTGTTTCGTAATAACCATTTCAAGATATAATTAGATTTGTTTTAATAAATGATATACAGTACTGTAATTAATCGACTAGTTGACAACTTTTTATCGAATAAAGTCAGATTACCATAGAACAACCTGAAATAAAAAGATGGCGAAATATGCCACCATAAGAATACAGACTGTACATTTAAGTTACATGTTTCTACTCCCTTGCACTAAGGACGTCATAAGTTTCTACGGACGGGACGTCTTCATTTAACCCAAACCCTACTTGCTATGTTTGCCAAAAAAAAAAGTAAATTTCATTCGTTATCTAAATAATGACTATCATTACATTGAAAATATTAATATTTGGAGGTCTTTCCTTTACACTTTAAAGGGATAATTGTAGCTAAATTTGCAGTTGATCCTAAAAAGAAACGCTTCAGAACAGATTTGTTATTTGGTTGATGTATCAGACGTGATTCAAAATTTTAAATCCATACAAATCACATATATGTAAAACAACATGTCTATTTCATATATGTAAAACCACATGTCTATTTCATATAGGAATCGATGTAAAATAAGATAACTAAGTGCGATCTGATTCTACTAGTTTATCGTATAGTAATAATATGTAAGTTGATGTCAAACATATTATCACTGTTTTGATATGTGGCCTGAGAATACGTCCGTGTTATTAACAAATGATCCGTATTTTAAGTTTATCGACAAATAATAATGACCATTTATAGCGATTGTTTCACTTGTGTAGAAATCATAGGGCCACAAGATTGGCCAATGAAACGCTGGTCACGTGACAACGTGTCTGCTTAATTATTTGCTGAAGATACCAAATTAGTGGCATTGTTAACTTTCACTTGCGATCATAGTGCAATAAATCGATAATTCATTCCGAGGCCCTGAATAGTCAACGAAGTCCGGGCTGACATCCCGATACTTGGGAACCATCAGGTTATGATACATAACGACGCAATAAATTTCTTTCTTGGATGTCAAACAGTTTCTATGCTTGCATTGTACGGACCAACAAACTAGAATTGCAGTGGTTATCCTTGATGTGTGATACATTTACAAGTTGTTGAATCTTGGTGCAGTTTGACTGGTCGAAAGGAGATATGAGGCGAGCCGAGATGATGCGTCTAGGTTCTATACTTGTGATATACTTCAGCATTTTCATGGTGACAGGTAAACCTACGATATTATTTACCGAATTAAGAATGACAATTAGCTACCTTTTAAACAAGAAAACCTATTTGGTATTTATACTTTGAATTTTAACGGTGTGTGTTTGCATTCAATTGATTAATATATTTATACAATAGTTAATAACATGAATAAATATCCATGTATATAGATTGAATAAATTAAATTCAATATTAGTCATACGAAGCAAATTCGACAAGGAAAAGGATGAAAGGGGATAGTTATGTAATGTATTGTTTTTCTTAAAAATAACAATTTTACATGTAGTAAGCTAAAAGTAAAATGTCCATGCGCCTTTGAATTACAATTTGATTTACTTATGAATACAGCTAGATGTTTAGCTTACTTCGTTGGTTTTCATGTGTGTTAGAATAACACTGTAATTACATTATAAACAGCTAAGATTCATTTCGCTGTTTTGCCGTCACGCAAAGCGAAAGTCTACTAACGCGTAGTAATTAGGACGATGGCGGAAAACATTAGACGTTTTGAAATTAACATTTGATTTATTTTAAAGATTGTTCAGAAGGTGATGATAAGTGTAGTTTTGAGGATAAGCAAATAAGTAGATGATATAAGTTAAGGTGTTTACTAACAGTCTTTCATCATATCATATCTTCTCGGTAACCACCACTAGACCCTGATGGAACGAACAACAAACAGCTAACCTAAACTTGTGAATACTACTTGAACGTTTTAAGATGTTTGTTGTTCTATTTTTTTCGCACGATCCTTCCGAAAGCCATAGCCATACTTTGTATGCAAATTACTTGACAGACGAGCTTTTGTCTTTTGCTCATAAGAAAATTTGAACGAAGATTGGAAGAATTTATGTTATCATAAAATACCAGGACTAATAGAATATTAAATGGGTCTGTCACTGTCAAGTGGACAGGGATATCTCAACCCTAGTGAAAGATTTTGGCCTGTCAACCCGAGGCTTGCCGAGGGTTGACGGCCAAAATCTTTCACGAGGGTCGAGATATCCCTGTCCACTTGACAGACCCATGTTTTATTCTTTTTCTCCCATACTTAATACAAAAAAAAATAATGAAATTCAAGTTGGTTTTCAGCTTTTTCATCGCGCCATTATCGCAGGAACGTCGTTATGCGTCAATATTGATGACGTAATCTACAATGCACGCCGCATGTATTAGTGACGTCACGTTATTGTCTAGCGCGTGTGAGCTGTCTTACACACCCTAGAGATATCTTTTCCCTAGCAACCACGAGATATCCCTGTGAAATATGGGAAAAACTATATCGGCGATCAATCGATATGGAATAAATTTACTACATGCATTGAGGATAACTATATATAAGAAATAAAAACAATAACGACTGGCTAGTGAGCGCTTTCGCCCCATTCAAGGGAGCTCTTCAGACTGATCAAGGGAGCTCTTCAGACTGAAGAGCTCCCTTGAATGGGGCGAAAGCGCTCACTAGTCAGTCGTTATTGGTTTTTTTTCTTATATATTTCGTCCGTAAGTATTTTTCTTTAAATTTATCACACACATATATATATATATATATATAAGCCTTTCAAGGGAACTCACGTTTATGTACCCCAATTGAAGCGGTTATCTTTCCAGGTGAAACGAAAAAAAGGAACAATAGTAGGATTTAAGTATTAAAAGCAATTAGAACATATAATATATATATATATTTTTTTGTAATTACATGCTAGATACAGTCGAATCTGTCTTAAGCGACCATTTAAGGGAAATCGAAAAGTGGTCTCTTAATAGAGAGTGGTCTCTTAATAGAGTAGCTCTGGTTAATATGTATTCAGAGATTTGTTTTAATCATGATTTTTACAGTATCTCTAGCGTGTGATGACTATTTACTAAGTGGCCCTAATGGCGACGGAACAGGCGGTATACCAAGTGATCAGATAACTGCGTCCAGCTTCGGCGGTACAGGTACAGAACCTTGGAAGGCACGACTGAACGCCACCCTCGGAGGTTATGGGCTGCATTTTGGGGGTTGGATACCGGCAACTAATGACTCTAATCCATATATCCAGGCAAGTCAAACTCGGAACTTCAAGAAATAGCATTCAACTCATAAGGAATTATCAACGTATCACTCGTACCTATTAAAAGCCTTTTCTTAAGCAATACAAATCTACTTTGTATTATGCATTATGCATGTATCTTATAATTCAAATGGCTACTTTTAACTATTTTTTTAATATTTCTTAATTTGAACTCATTTGCCATTCATTTTTTTGCATTGATACGATAGCATGTGGATTATGATATTATTTCTGAAGGTAAATATGTGTGGCCAGGACACTACACCTGTAATTGAAATGTTCAAGTTTTATATTTCTCATAACTCGTTACTCTTCTTTTAACACTCTATTTCATGTAGGCTGACCTCCTCATGAAATGTGACATATATAAAATAGCAACGCTTGGGCGTTTCAATTTATCCAATTGGGTGGAAGAGTACACTGTCTCCTACAGTGACGACGGCACATCTTGGACATCTGTGGATGATGGTATGCTGCCAATGGTAGGTGCCTCTTCAATATTAAAGTATCAATCACCTTATAAATATAAGCACTATTTATTTCATATCGATTGTGAAACAAGTTACATAACTAAATCACTTTCGATGGATCGGATGTAAACGTGCGAGGATGCTAGAGTGAGAAAAGAGCGCTCGGAGAAAACCCACGTGATCGCACAGTCCCTCTAGGATAAAGGCTTGGCCCATTTCTGTTTATCACATATAAATTTTTTACGGTACAGTACAGTACAGTAAGATTCTTTGAAGACGACAGCATTATTTACAAAATAATTAACAATAAAGACGATACAATAAATGGATCACTAGAGTTTTAAAGCGCAATTTTAAAAAATATAAAAGAACACGAGTAAAAACACTAGTAACACTCAAAATTGAATACTGCTTTTCTTTATGAACAGCACAACCACACAATCAATTTCAACAGATAGAAAAAATACAACACAACGTAGAGGAGCTAGATACGTAAGCAACACATATCACTACGCAAGTTCCGTCACATACATGATTCGTTAACAATAAATGGTATACATTATAGGCACAACCGCCTACCAACAAAAAATATATTCTTCTACGAAATAATACACAACATAGTAGCCGGCGAAACAACTTGATATTCATACCACCAGATCACACATTTAGATAAATATCTGCTACAATAGATACAAACAATTTAATGTACCCTTTTTTCCCACAATAACGCAAAGGGATATCCTCTCAGTATGCCCCAGTCACACATTCAAGGATCATCTCGACGGTGCCACTACGGATTTGATTTCACGGATGGCCCCGGAAAAAAGCTAGTTTTCAATGTCCGATACGGTTCCAATACGGTTTTGCAACGGTGTGTCTACGGGTCTTCACGAATATACTGAGGGTAGTCAATTTTGTGGGCAATTTGACAACATAAGTGAAACATATTGTTAATGTGCACGGACAATAAATGACATACTTGACATTAAAACTCTAATTTCATGGCAAATTATTTAGCTTCAATGTACATATTGCAACTGTTCGGGTTCAGTAAAGTATGAATATCATCACAAGCATCCAAAATCATAATGTGTATAAACTAGACTCCATATATTATGGTGTGGTAACCATCTCTTGCAGTCAAGTAATGTAATAGCAAATTTCAGTTTGGAATCATACAAATGTCGGCACAAGACCTTGTTCTTCATAGCCCTCGTATAAATGACATGAACATATAATAAAAATGTATATTTAACTGGAATCTAAGCACAAATACCATAGACGAGTCTTCAGAAAAGCCATTCCTTTTCTCTGCCTCCAGTCACTTTTTTCGACTCGAACATTGTTAATCGCATCAATGTGTATTTGTGCTATAATGGCACCATTTCTTGGTCATCTCTACGCTATGACACATCACTACGATGGGCCCTATAAATACTATGCCTTTTATGTTTGGTGTTAGTTTTGTACTAGCCAATCTTGTGACAGTATTGGTAACGTGGTAGATCCTAATATTCCGTATTTAATCGTGATTTTACGTAGTTTACCGTTATCATCCTTGACAATCCTGGTTAATTCTGACCTATCCGTAACTGTATCGTGTTGTGTCGTGACAATCCGCACCAAACCGTATTACCGCACTAACACGTGGTTAACCGTAACAACCCGTTGTATGCGCGATAGTCCAGTTAAATACGGTTGTGATAGGGAGTAACACGGTTCAGTACATTCCGAAACGGTTAGTAGGGACATACCACGGTTGTTTGAACCGTTGCCAAATTTTGAACCCACTGAACTGAAAATACTTCCAAATGCAACTACGGAAGACAATAGCTACTATACGAAAATCGGCGGACCATTACAGAATACCACGAATGATTCCGGGTTGTATCTGTAACTAATCCGACGAGGTGATCCGTGAATGTGTGACGGGGTCCACAGCAGTACAATGCACCACACTCGAGGACTTCAAGGCACGTATTCGGGTGTCTATGTAGCACTTGCAGCACTCATGCACTAATCGCTGATCATGTTTTTATCGTTTAACCTTAAAGTATAAGTCACAAATTAATCTCTATCACGACCTTGTACCCCTACAGCATCACAAAGACGGTTTCAAAAGAAGACCAAAGCCAAAGTTGACCCCTGACCTTTTCACGTCCGTGCCGGAGAGCCGGCTTGCTGAAAGTCAAGTGACATTATGCTTTGGTCACAACCTCTTCCGATTTGGCATCAGATGTATTCAAGGCATAATTTCTAGCTATTTCGGCCTGGTCCCAGACACCACTACGTCACCCGATCACCCATATTATATTTACCAATCATCTGAAAGACTTCAAATATTCTATTTCCTAAATTTTGTAAAAAAAAAAAAAAAAAAAAAAAAATGTTATACATTACATTTTATTAAGATCGCTAAATATACTTATAATCTGTAAGTCCAGATTTTCCGAACAAAAGTATTATTGGCCGCGTACAGTTTCAGCAGACAAATAGCGAAGTTTATTAGACAATCATTTAAGACATTTCACGGTCAATTCCAAATTCATTGTAATGAAATATTGGAGTTTTAATTTTGTAACTCTGTGAATGCCGTCCATACAACGCAATTTGAATAACTTGTATTTGTTAATTGATGAAATAATTGTTATGTTATTGAACATGTTTACAATACAAACAAAATGAGAGCCGCTAGTCAATAGTCGTCTTAGGCAGCATAAAACATAGTGCCCAATACTTAGATAGGCTAACCCCAGTATCGATATTAGTGTATAACTGCAAATGAGGGAACAAGACGACGTTTCGATGACTTATTTTTCAGCATATAATACTGAAAACGCCATGTAAATAATTCCTTTATTGAAATTTAATTGCCTGAAACCACGAGACTACTTAATAAAAAAAATAGGCATTATTTTTGTGTATTTAAACAATACACAATACAAATATATACGGCTTAAGATTATGTACATATCCATCGATCAGATCCATACATAATAGAATAAGATTAATGGGAGGACATTAATATTGTTAAATAAACACACAATGATGTTTGTAACGTAAACAGTCCTACTTTTTTGGGCAACTATTTGCAACATTAGAAACCTTCGAAAAACTAGTTAAATATAGCGTTCAGTGTGTCATATCGATTGTAAGAAATGTTTTATTTGTGTTGTTATACGCTATGTAGTACACGAGTTGTAAACAGGGGAGATCAAACTGATATCAATTTATCTGACAGAGCTATGACGAGCCTGAGTTAGCCCTGACACCAGATATCGACATTTTTATAAATGCGTGTCTGGTGAAACCAAAGGGTTATAGATATTTTTGTCCATACAGAAGTTTAATACAATAGTACCATGGCGATAAGAAATATAAAAACAACAAATTAAATATATTTTTAAAGCATTGATGTCACTATTTATAACTTCATCGGGTTATTTTGAAAGTTTTTTTGCTTGCAAAATAAGCGGATTCACACAAAAGTTTACAAACAAAAATATTTAATTTCATAACCCGATGAAGTTAAAAATAGTTACATCAATGCTTTGAAAATATATTAAATTTGTTGTTTAAATATTTCTTATAAAATAAAATACATTTACACGTACGATTCTACCGATTTTCCAATAGATATTTTTATTCTAAATCAATACTCAACGTACGGCATAACTTTGTACTGGTACAACATGATAACGTTGGGTTTTCGCGCTATTCTCGGATTGTTTCTTCAGTTAAACTTTGTTTGCAAACTTTTGTGAGAATGGATTCATACAGTTTGCAAACAAAAATTATTTCATAACCCGATGAAGTTAAAAAAGTGACATCAATGCTTATAAGCAATTTTGCAGACTATTTGATAACATAAAATATGCTTAAACGTACGACTTCTATTGCATGAAGAACTTTTAATACACAAATTATAAAAATAACTAATTTGGAGGCCATTTTGAGAAAGTGCATTTCTACACATTGTATAGAGGTGAAATTTCACCCTTTTTCATCTTTTTTATGCTTAACTTGCCGGTACAATTTAAGCTATATCAAGTTAATATTTGCTGTACGTCTTTCTGGGTTCACTGAAATAAACATGGTGAGCATTTAAAAGTGGAATTATCACTTATTAGTTTTTAATTTTGACATTTTTTGTAATGGGACCAAAATCAAGAACAAATGACCCCCTATACATTTATGATGGTTTTAGAAACAGCAACTTCTTTTCTTAAACTGAATTTTTTTTAGAAAAAATAGTCATCAAAACTTTTTCTTTGAAGCATTTATTCTGTCAAAAATTGTAAAAAAAAAAGATATTTTCATTTTTCAACATTTAGGGGGTAGGGGTGACACATACAACTGTTCTAAGCAAAAATAGTGGGTTGACTGTGTGACGTTATCATGTTCTTAACAAAAACATTGGTTTTGTCATTTTTGCGAATATTCATACTTATCAGACAACAACTTTGCAAAATATTGCCTTGGTTTGTCGTGTGTATGCTCAAAACATTGGAATTCGAGGGTGGGCAAATCGCCATGTCGCTCCATCACGGGGGCATCAATTGTTTTATTATACGAATATTACTGTTTCTATCAAAATTGAACTTGTTGAAAATATAAAAATATTATGTTTTGATTGTCCATACCAGGTTAACATCAGTCTTCGCACAAAAATACGAGATAGCAGTGCATAAGCTTACATGTATTTCCGATATGTTCAAGGGTGGGTACTTACATTGTAGATTTCAATGATTTTTTTTATTATTAAAAATGTTGGAAATGTCGAGGAGTAAGCTACTGTGTTAATTGTAAAATTTAGGCCTAACGCAACGGAGAATAGATTACATTTACTATACATGTAGGTACATGTGTCATGTCCCGGATCCGGAGTATAAACAACTGTCAGACACGTCTCCGTACAAATTATACACGGGAAACAGAGATGAAGTTATGATTAAGAAATACTAAATAACATTCAACTAATGCTGGTTTACCTTTAATCAGGTGTTATACGTAAACCAGCGCAAACAATTCGTCCTGAAGCCGCCATATCTCTTTTACTCGGAACCTCTCTAGACGCATCAACAGTAGCACGTTACATTTAGAGACTACCCGGATAAAGGGCACGCATGACGGAATTTCAATAATAGCAGCGCGATTACAGATGACATGGCGATTGTTTTTAATCACGTGATACTGTATTGACTAATCAGAAACACTTATACATGAATGAGGTATAATAAAACAATATGATCTACGCAGTTTCATTAATGAACCCACTCTCGTTACTCCTGCTACTTCTTCTTCCATTGATATTGTTCTATTAAAAACAATCGTCTTATAAGAGATATAATGTTCTCTCGATTTCCAGCGATCATTGCCTTATTAACGTGTATATATCATATTCATTATATATACAAACTGCATATAAGAAGACGATATAATGAATATGATGGTGCTGTTATTGATAGTATTAATGATTATATTAGTTATATTGACTGGATTTCTGTTTCACAAAATAATGATGTAAATGAATTTAATAATATTTTAATTGAAACAATTATCACACAAATAAATGGCCATGTAGCACAAAGGATAGTTAATGTGCGACCAAATGATAAGCCTTGGTTTACTAACACGATTAGATTAAAAATAAGACAGAGGAACCGCTTCAATAAAATGGCTTTTACTTCAAATTGTCCTGGGAAAGATACAAATTAGTTCGAAATGAAACTATTGACCTAATTAGAGAAACAAAACAAAATGATTTAATGAAACTTGAATAAAAATAATAAAAACTTGTCTCCAGATAAATGGCGGAAAATTGCTATATCTTTGTTAAAATTGATAATAAACAAACTTCTATTCCTCCTCTAATACAAAATGATTCCTTTCTGCAACATTCTTTTGAAAAAGCGGAACATCTAAATACATACTTCGCTTCAATCTCCACTTCTTCTAATGATATTGATGCTCTTCCACTCCCTCTGAGATTCCCTTTAAGATTGACAATATTGTATTTACTCAATAGGATATCAAAAATCAGCTTTCTATGGAACCTGATGGGATTGTCCCTAAAAACATGAAACTATTGACACTTTCTATTTATTTTCCTCTAACCTTTCTTTGTAATAAAACTATGGAATCCAGTTGTGTTCCCTTGCCATGGAAAGCTGCTAACACTAATGTTTGATACTTCCAACTATAGACCCATATCTGTCACCTCTTGCTTCAGTAAAATAATAGAAAAAGTATTTTTAAGTATCTATATAATTACCTACGTGATTGTGAAGTTATCACTAAACATCAGTCTGTCTTCATTTATTCTCGGTTATTGAACTGCGAATCAACTTTTTTCGATATACACCTAACATAACATTACTCTTTAGGCAAAGGAAGAGACGTTCGGTAAGTTTCCTATGATATAATTGAAGCCTTTGCTAGAGGGTGGCATGACGGGCTATTATATAAATTATAATCTTAGGGTTTAAAGGGAAATTATTAGGGTGGTTTAGAAATTATCCAATCAACATGTTTAAACTGAAGGCATTTCTCTTCTTTTAAAAGTGTTAATGCTGGAAACCCACAGGGACCTGTCTTATGCCCCCTTTTTTAATTTCTTTTTGATATAAATGACATAACTAATATTGTTACTAGTGATTGCATATTGTTTGCAGATGACACCTCATTAAGTGAAGTATTTAATAATAACCAAATCTATGCTGCAAATACACTTTCACAAAACCTAAAATTTGACAAAATGTACAAAACTGAATCATTATTATTTTCAAGAAAACGAAACGTTATTCATTCCAATACATATATTGATTCATACAGCTAGCACAACATAGACATTTAGTTTTACTTTCTGACGATTGTAAATCATATAAAATATGTATAACAGAAAGCATTTGATAGGACAACTTTTTTTAAAACATTATAAACTTTTAAACTTATTATTTTACTTCTTTTAAAGTATGCAGATGTTTTATGGGATAACTGTACCGGACAGTATAAATTTCTGCTAGAGTATGTTCATGTAGAAGCCGCCAGGATTATAACGGGATTGCGCAGCGGTACCTCTCATGATATACTTCATAAAGAACTAGCTTGGGAATCTCTCTCTGATCGGCGTCAAAAAACAAACTTATTCTTATGTTAAAGATACTCCGTGGCTTTGCTCCAAAGCATTTGGAATAAAAACATATTTGTATCTGCTTGAAAATTAAAGATATCCACTAAAGATGACAAGATATTTTGATATATTCATATCTGCTGAACTGCAAGTTACTAAAACACTTTAATCCCATAACTATGCATGTTTCACAATGGAAAAACCATGTGATAAATTCCATAGCAGTTGATTTTCGTTTATGTTTATATGACACTAAATACCTGTAGTTATTAAATAAGGGAGATAACTTCTATAGCTAGATTAGCAATACATCCTATACAGTTTATATACATGTAAGTTCATATTTAGGTTATAGAACTTTCTAGAATATTATCATGTATAAACAAATATGTTTGTAAACATGTTGATTATAAGTAGGGATCTAGAATGATCTATTTACATAAAATCTGTGTGTTTATTTGTTTACTGTTTTTAGTCAGATATTTCTAGAAGTAGAAGGTTCTCCAATATTCTTGAATTAGGGTTAAGCTATATATACTCCAGCTGCCCAAGGGTAATCAGAACTGTAATGAGACCTGTAGTTAGACGTATCAAGAATTGTACTGCGCCAATATTAGATTCTATTGAGAGAGCTATTGTGACTTTATCTGTGGATTGTTACATCGCATTGTGTGGATTTATTCATATTGCCTGGAACTTTACAAATTATCTGTGGACATTCATTTCCTTTGTTGATTTGTGTTTATTGTTAATTTGGAACCTGGAAGGATCAAGAACTATACCAGAATATTCGCATACAGATAAGTAACACTTTAAATTCTCGTATTACTCTTGTATCACCACCATTTATTCTAGATATTGTAAACCATCTCTGTATAATATTGTATATATAATTAAATTGTGTTTTGAATTTAGCTGCTGGTTTTTCATTTCTGTTATTCTGGGTCATAAAAGAATTGGGGGCTCGTGTCCGAGATTGATATTTAATTTGTGAAATCTAACTTTGAAAAATTAATTAAGAAATTTTCAAAATTTGTGAAAAAAATTGAGTTTACATTTAAAACCAACAACTAGATAAACATGACTACTATGCAGGTAGAACAGTTTGTTAAAGCGCCATCCCTGGATGTTCTTTTGCAAGTTAAAAAAAAGGATTTACTTTTATTGGGTAAACATTTAGGCCTAACCATTAAAACTAGTTTGAGGAAAGCTGAAATTAGGAATGTAATTATAAGATATATTGTTGACAATGGCAAGTTTGACTCTAGTTCATTAGATAGTATTAAAGAGGAAACAGTCACTTCAGAAATCCAAATTAGACAAATGGAACTTGAACATGAAATGAAAATGAAACAAATAGCGAAAGAAATGAGAGAAAGAGAAATAGAAAAGGGGTTTATAGAAAAAGAAATAGACAAAGACAGAGAGTTAAAGAAAAGGAAATAGACAAAGAAAGCGAGTTAAGAGAAAAAGTAATTGAAAGAGAATTAAAAGAAAAAGAGATTGAGAGAGATCAGATGTTAGAACTAGAGAAGCAGAAAATTCAAGCTGAAACAGAGCTTAGAATTAAAGAATCAGAACTAGCTTCTCAAGACGGTTCAAGTAATCCAACTTTTAGGGGTTTACAAGGAAACAGAGGTTTTGATGTTAGTAGAAACATTAGGTTAGTTCCACCTTTTCAAGAGAAAGAAGTTGACAAGTATTTTCTGCCTTTTGAGAAAATAGCTGACAGTATGAAATGGCCTGAAGATGAGTAGAAGTTCCCCAAATCCAGAAGAACTGTGGCACGCGCATACCAGTTGGTGTGCGACTTGCCCCCAAATCTTGTCATTGCAAGAGGGACAGCACATTACGTAGTTTCCTTGCAATATCGTGTTTAAACTTCTTGTTGTGGCACGAAGGCTTGGGGGCAATGCCAGATATGGATCCCACATCAAATAATGCTGTAATTGTGCACACTGAATACTCCTTCCTCTTCAAAAATCTTCATTCCTTGTCATCTTCACTATTTTCTGTCAGTTCATCTAATTTCTTCATCATGATGGAGTATCTTAAAAAAAATATGCATGTGTTTTTTAAAAACATGTAACTAGTGTGATAACTTAGCTCTTCCAAACACAAGCAAACTACTTTACACATTATTATATAAAGTCAAAGTCGCTACTTTATCGCCGCGAAACATTGGAATAAAAAAGGTTATAGTTATACACAGGCCAATGCTGCCTTTAGTTTCATTATAAGATGTGCCTTTAAATGTAAATTTACCACTAAAAATATAGTTATTCCTATATATTTTACTTGATACCTTAATAATTGACTGTTCTGCTTTTTTATTGCGAAATCTTATATATATAATTCTTTTAATTTGTCTTAACCACCCAAATATATCGGGATATTTACTTCACTCTGTCCATCCTCTGAGAGTGGTCAGTCCTCTTTTCATTTTTTTTTTGCCTTGATATAGCCTCACTTTGCATTTTTAAAGTGCACCAGCTGACCCACAGAATATTGTTGTACGTCATCTTCCCACACAGCCAAAGTAGCTGCTCCAGACCCATCCATTATCTTCAGTTCCTGATAAGGGATTTCCCGTCTTGATGAAACAGGGGACACCTGAAAAGTACAAGCTCAATCAATAGTACTGTAGTTAATATAATTCAATATATGCTAACATTATCTGTATCTTTATTGAATGTATCCTTGATCCTGCTCACTGCACAGTGTATTTACAACAGATATAAGTTTTTTGACATATATATTTCATTAAAATAGTTTTTGAATGTTTTTAGTAACCAACCATGACAACTTTTTCCTTTGACTGATGCATATGACTTATCAGTGATGATAGTGCAGATGAAATTGGCTGGAGCATGACTTGCTTGTTTCCAAATAGTTCAGGTGTCTCCTTTATAATGGCATCTGGTACTCTCAAAACTTTGTGTCCCTTGCTACCGCTCTGTCCGGGAAGTAACAGCCAAATAGTTGTCTTTCATCAATCCATAAAACAGTAAAACTGCAGTTTCTTTCTTAAACTTGCTTGTGTTTTTTCAATCCATACACTGTAGCAGTGTTCGAGCCAGAAGTGTCTCCCAGAACAACTGACATCTTTTCAGGTCCAGCAGACTGAGAACTGACGTCTCCTACTGAGAGGACCATTGCTTTCAGAGTAACATTTGTGCCCGGGGCACTAGCCTTGACTTCACTGATAGTTTGCATGATCTGAAACATTCACATCAACGCTATATATCAATATATATTTACAAAAAAAAATACACAAATATGAAATATCTTTTACTTTCATGAAATATAAAATGACAGTTACCTAGTTAAAAAATAATATACCGTAGGTAATATCAATATGCATGCATGCAAAATGTTAACAGATTTTTAATTGTAAAATGATACTCTAATTTTTATATACAAAATGTACATGTTTCTTCGGATGAAATTGCAAGATTTTATTTGACCAAAAGATATTAATCTTTTGATTAAACTTTGCAGAAGAAAACTTGCATGTAAAAGTGTGTTTGGGAATGGCAGATTTAAGACAATGATTGATTGATATGGTGTTGCAAAGTATACAAAATTTGAATACTAGCTTGTACTGTATTAGTAATTATATTCATGTCACATCCTATAAACTATCTTTGTTCTCTTTCATGCAAATTGGTTGTATTCTCTCAGCGGTTTTTAATGGCGGACATATCTTTTGATGGTTAAAAGCCAACAGGTAAAGACCAGATATTGTATTTTTCACTCTACTCAATGCTACATAAGCCATGCCATTTTCAAATATATCATTTCCTATTGATATTGCTGCTATGTCTAAAGATGCACCTTGAACTTTATGTATTGTTGCTGCCCCATGCTGGGTATTATTGGAAATTGTTCCCTTATCAATATTCTACCCGAATAATAAAACTCTTGACAGAGTGGTTGAATAGCTATAGCGTTGTACTGATGAGACACCTTTAAAACACCACCAATACTTTCATCATCCCAATTTTATGTATACTGTTTTCACTAAACCAGTAATTTTGGATCTTTTATTATTTCTTGAACAAATCCAAGCGCGACATTTACCAACCCATTTTCAGTGTAAATATTTCTTATAAGCATCACTCTTGTAAATTTTTGAAATACGCAAGATATTACAAAGACCACCGGCATTTCTATCATTACTTGGAATTAAATCTTCTGGTACATCATAAGAGTGCTTCCTTTGTAAGTCATTTTTGTGAAAAGTAATGAATAGCAGGAATTCTAACTACGTCATCACTGATCAAGTTTTGCATCTTGTCATTATGTTCTACAACTTGTCTTACAGTAGGAAATAGATGCAAATCTGTAGTTATGTGGAATTTGGATGAATAATTCGAGTCTTTAACAATGAAAATATCCTCTTTTTTCAGCAACCCTACCCTGGCTCTATTAAGTAATCGAGCAAATGAACTATTACAATTTTGGCGAACATTTTCTGTTAAAAAATACAGTTTTGAAATTCGACCAAAGGTATCTGTATCTCAAATACATAATGTCCTTTTACAGGCCGAAGTTGTAAAAGATCTCCAACCAAGATGACATTTATTTCACCAAAAAATTCTGTATTATCTTTAATACTACAGAGGCGTTTATGGACAAATTCAAACTGTCTAGAGCTTACCATTGAAATTTCATCAATAACCAGAGTATGGATACCTTGATATAATGTGCGCAATTTCTTTAAAGATTTCCCCGTTAACTCAAAGAATGTAGGTTGTCCACCATGTTGAACAGGAAGAGATGAAATGCACTGTGTAAAGTATTGCCACGTACATTTCTAGCTGCTGTTCCTGTTGGTGCACACACTAATACAGGGGAATTTACCTAAACTGCATGCTAGTGCAATGATTAAGCCAATCAACAATTAAATTTGTCAAAAAGCTTTTCCCTACTCCAGCACCACCAGTTATGAACAAAAGTAACTGAGAACTAAAATCTCTTTTTGTAATGATCCATTATAGTTTTTCATAACACTTCTTTGACTACCTTTTAACTTTTTCCAGTTTCAATTCAAGTTCATTTCTTGAAAGATACACCTGCAATTCATGTATATGTTGGTGTCTGTAATGTGATTCACAGAATTGTTGTCATTGACATCAAAACAATCTAACACATTCTGAGTCTAATGGTATAAGAGATGTTTGCACTCTCTTCTTTGTTTATTTCATCATCAGCAAAATTGGAACTTGAAGCCAATTCAACTCTTGAATAGTGAATAAATCTCAATGCATTTTCAATTTCCTCTATCAATGCATGAGTATGCAAATGTTTAATATCTATATTACTTTTCTTTTCATAAAATGCATCTCTAGCACTATCAATAAAGACTAACCATCTGGTGATCTTAACAAATCATCTTCATTTTCAAAAGGTATATGACATCAGTAGACTGTAAAAATAATCATCTGTTGCAATTGACAGCTTGGGAAGTCTTATCACAACTGCTTTCTTTCTTTTTCTTATGCAAACATGTTCAAAAGGTGATTTCAATTTTATTCTTTCTAACCTAGATGAGTTTGGGGATTTATCAGAGAGCTCTTGACATTATAACAAACCACTGTGTGTAAATTCATACAAACAAACTGTGTGTGTAAGCATGCTGGTCTAGCTTTGTAGTAGTCAATTAGATTGTTATGAAAGATGTCTGTACTTTTCTCATCAAGCTCTTCTCTATCTTTCTTTGATTTTAACACTAGAAATCTTTTCCCTTGGTGGTTCAGTATTCAAATGATAAAACAGTCCTTGAAGAAAAATATTAGATTAAGGTCATTAAGCAGTCTGTATGCTGCTTCCTGTGCAGTTTTCTGGTTTTTAGAATACAATGATCCTATTCTTAACATACGTGTTCGTTGATTTACTGTCCTATCCATGGATGAAAGTAGTGAAGAAAGAGCAAATATATTTTAGAATCTTCTGGCTCTGATTTACATAAATAATGCACAAACATAATAGACAGCTGCTTTACTAATTTCCAATCACTTGGATATCCATATTTTGCATGCCAATTTTCTAGAATAATCTTATCGTATGCATTTATGTACGCATCCCTCTCACCCAATCTGATTAAAATAACAGATCCTTATTATCACTACGTTTGAACAATGAGGATCTGAGAAAATTCCATAAGGGGTCATGTCCAGGTGACCTTTTGAAAATAGCCAATCAAATTGCTACTTGCAAAATTTTGACAGTGAATATTCAGGGAAGAAATATTTTGAAAAAACTGTCAGAATTATTTTGGTTTACATAGTCATCTCGCCAAAGAACAATAAAGCTAATTGTATAAGTATACTGGGACGAAATATCGTTTTTGATGGATGTGACAAGGTGTAGAAAATGTATCCGATATGAAGACCACGTGTGTATAAAGGTCATCTGGACGTGACCCCCTATGGGATATTGTCAGATCCTTCATATAACGGAGTGGGTATAAGGATATGCATTTTAATCAGATTGCCCTCTTACCACGTTTTGTTTCATAAAAAACGACCTTTTTAAATTCTCAGACCCCAAATCTAAATTACTTAGTAATTGCATTCTGAAAAAGGAAATCCAAACCTACATCAACCAGACTTTCTAAGACAATAATCAGAATGAATAATGTGTTTGAAATTTACTTTGCAAGAGGACACTGTGATGAAATTTGTACTAATCACTTTATCAGAGGGACGATGGTCCCAAACCACGGATGACCATATTTGTAAAAGTATTTTAAATGAGATATTTGAGAGACTGTATCTCATTGGTGGACCAATCAAAAAACTACACAGTACCCCCGCTCCCGGTTTTGAATAACATCGATCACCTCCATATTGCCTACGCTTCGTACGTATGCCTAGAATGAGGATAGCATCAAACATCTTACGTTATGCCATTAGCCATACCTGTATCAACAGCTAGCCAAGCGTTAATTCGAGTTGAAACAGAAGGTAAGCGATTGAAACAGTGTTTCGAAATCCCTGTACTTTGATTGTAAAATTGTGAGTGTATCCCGAAGTGGCAGCCATTTTTTTTTTGCTCTGCTTAAATTAGTTTACCTTCACTGGCCAACATAATAAAGCACGGGACTTGACACACGTGCATCATTCTACACATATCTTATGTCTCAGGAACACATGCTCCTATATTGCAAATAAACAATGTCAAACTGAAAATATACACTGCACTTACCAGGTTTAATCATATAGTGAAGTAATACATGAATTTGTTGTCAGCTAGGTCCCTAATTGGACATATTTCGTGTGTAAAAGTGAGCGGGTCGGTGTGACTTGTAAATAGTGTTAAATACGGTCTCTGTCACTCAGCTAGACGGAGCATGCTTCTTTGGCTCAGTCGGTAGAGCCGTAGATTTCCACCCCGGAGACCCGGGTTTTCGATTCCTGTGTATTTGTGTTCTACTTTCACTTTCAAATCTGTTTATCTCTCTTCTCATTTGGCTACTTTAAATTTCTGTTCCTCTATTCTCAATGGTCTTTTCTGGGTATAAAATTCCGACTTTCTGTTTCTCTCGAGTAGTCTGGACAAAGCTCCGAGAGCTGGTCAGACTCTCTATCTCCTTTCTTTCTGTCTATTTCCTGACTTGTCCGCACGTGAGGTGGGTGTGTTTGTTCCTCTGTTCTATTTGTAATATGTGTCCGTGTGCACAGGGACCTGGCACGATTTTTTTATAACTAACAGTAACATATATATATATATATATATTATAGTATCAAGGGTATGAACTCGGCTGTCGAGAAAAACATACCTATTTTTTTTAAAACCGTGATTATTTTAATAAATGGAGGTTCTATACAATATTGACGGATATCTTATATTAAAGAGAAATAATCTATCTTTCCATTGAGTGCTTGATGGACAAAGTTGACCAAGTATTGGCGAAGTTATGGCTTGATGAATCGGGAAATTTACGAAAAATATGCTAGGTAGACATTTCCCTGTCCGGTCAAAATGTCGTCTCGGCTCTATGGGCACCTCACCTCAAAAACCGAGCCAAAATCACAAAATCTACGCTTGTGGTGGTAAACAGTACCCATAACTGTGTTCATCCACAATCTCCTTTGGAGGTGTCATGACCCGTACTTTGTGCTCAAAAATATATCATGTATATATATATATGTTATATATATCGTCTGTTATGTATGTTTGTTATTTTCCAATATAACTGTACCTGACTGTAATTTATTTTTTTTCCGTCTTTCGTCGTTGCCACAGACTTCATTCAGTCGTGAACAGCCCCCACCCCTCACTAAAACGACTCCACTGTATAAACGCCCCAGTCAGAACGGATCCACTTACGAAAAAAATAATAATTAAAAAAAGGAATTTATGTTTATTTCTATGTTTCAACTGTATTTTCAGCGTTTATTTTGTTTATTTTTATTTTTGAAGAATTTATTTATATATCTTGTACATTATAACAGATATTAAATAGTAGGGATAAGAAGGTAGCTCATAGCCTTACTTAACGACGCCCGCAGCGGAAGCTATCCCAGAGTGCATCGCGTGTCTAACTTACAGTCTAACGACGCCATATTGAAAACTACGCTTCGTCCGACGAAGCGATCTAAGGCTATAACAGGAGATTGAACAGAAAAAAAAAAAAAAAAAAAAACCACCAAATAGCTTAAAGTTTGCTCGTTTATTGAAAATGTAATTTATTTGAATAATCCATCACATTTTCATAATTGTAGAGGTGTTTACACTAAATAAACGTAATGTTAACTGTGAATGTCCTCATCCCGACATGATTACTTCCTCGACTATCCGGTACAATCGATCGGCCCCCGTGAAATATTAATATAATAAAACCCGCATACTCTGATATTCAATAATTGACCAATTTCCATTTAGTTTTCAAATATTTGTTGCTTGGTAAATTTTTAAATGTTAAATCATATTAAATTGATCTAATTTGAACATATTGAACCTTAGGAATAAGAGAAATTTGAATTCTCGGAGGTAAAACTGTACACAAATCATCGAAGCTACCCTAAATTTACAACTGGCGGCGACGATACTGTTCAGATAGGGTCGTGAAAGATAGCACAATTAAAACCACGTACTATGAATTCAATAATTGACTGATTTCCATTAAGTTTTCAATTATTAATTTTCTATTGGTTGAGTTTGTACATATGGAAACTTTAAAAGCTCAAGTACAAGTGTGTTAACAAATTAATCGATGGTACCCAACATACATGTTATGCATGGCGAAGAGATAGTGTCGATCGAGCTGTGATAGCGTAATTTGATATCTAATTAACGAAGGGAAAGTGATTTGCAACTGCTATGTACAGGTGATCATACTGTCATCAGGTGAACCGTGTCGGCCAGAACACCTGGCCACCGAGCCCCAGGTCATCGCCTCCATAACTCACGGGGTGTGTCCATTTTAAACCAGTGTAACTGGAGATCTTGAAGAGAGGAGCAATACATGAAGTTGTGTAAAAAAGGTACTATTTTTCTAATTCTTAAATTTGTTCCACCACAACAATCTTATAATTATATAATGCCATATGACAACCATATAGAAATAAAAAATATCAATTCTATCTAATTTGTCATGAAATGAACATAGTTACACGCTCTCCAACACACGTTGAATGATTGAATAAAACATTATTTAACCAAACTCTGAACATATACCTAACTCAATCTTTACATTTTAACTAAGAGCGATCCTGAAATGAATTTACTCCATGTTATCACTCATAATTCACAATGTTTAATTTAAATAGAGACGTAATATTTCATATTCTCACAAATACAAAAAAGCCTTATATATATAATGTCAATTAATCACCAAAATTTAACATAACATTATAGAATGCCATTACTTTTACAGAATTTTCAATACATCAGGTTTTAATCTTTACAAATTTTAGTTTTCATAGAAAATAGACACGTAAAATATACATGGATACGTCATGAGATTGAGCGTCTCAAAAATATAGATCCCAGTAAAAAAGTTATAGCAACTTTTCGAAGGTGTTATGATGGTTTGTAGTCAAATATGCCGTACAACACAACGAGCTTCACGGGCTAACACTATAGTTCAAACGCATGCTCCATACAAGATAGTCAACTAATGACTGTTGACATGGTCCTCTTAAATAGTAAACTGCCCCATGTCTATGTAAGAGCGTGGAATCCTTTTGCGTTAGAAGATAAAAAATTTGCTGAAGGCGTCGCATATGGAATGAATTGTGGGAAAAGCTGTCGAAGAAACAAGATGGATACGATGACTAAAATAAAGGTAAGCGTAGAATAATGTTTTAATCTGTTTAATATAATTTCTAATGTACGGTAAATGATCATTTAAATCATCAAATAAAGGATGATTATTTTTAAGCATATAGCATATGAACCTTGAGAAGGAATGAGGTGAAGTTTTAACACTAGTTACAAAATGGGATACTTCGATGAACTCCCTGTTACACTCACCTCGCACAACAAACACGCAACACACCGCATACATGGGAGGCCGTCCTTACATGACCATCGGGCTGTTAATGGGACGTTAATAAATCAAACAAACAAACTTCGATGAACCACTTAACGTGTCAATCTCTCCCAGAGTGCATTGCGGTTACTGTAACCGCAATGCACTCTGGGAGAGATTGTTTAACGTGTGTGACTAAAGCATACTTTAAGTTAGATCTATGTATCGACCAATATATTGACCAGATTAATTTAAAAAAAACAGAAAAAAATATTTCAACATGCTACTGGTCCAGTTTCAAGTCTCTACATACAGTAGGCCTTTCAGAACTTGACAAGAAGTAGTTCAGAAGATTTTAGGAATTTTGGCCCCTGTGATCCCCGGATATAGTTTCAAGTCAATCATTTTAACAAGCTTGATAACTATTGATGTCAGCATGCAATATGCCTAATATAAGGTCTCTATGGCCTTCCTAGAACTATTATAATGGAGTCATGTTGAAGATATTATGAGTTATTTAAACCCAATTGAAACCTTGAATGATGGTCAATGTCATTCATATTGTGACAAAAACCGGACCCGGGTGCGGTATATCCTAAGTATTCCCTTGGTAGCGTGCAGGTAGTACCCAGCACCCAGGTCGCAGTTCCTGTCTAACCTTAAATTTTGTATGATCCGTAGTTTAAGACTACAAGTCTCAACGATTGCTTATCCGGAATGACCCAGTATAATAAAAGACTCAAGCCAGTAATAAAAAGTTAAAGAATATATATTATCTAACTGAGAAAGTCACAACAAATGTTTAAATAAGAATGATAATCTCCATAATTCCAGTAATCTCACAGAGGCTAAAGAGCCGTACTCTTGAAACATGTGAGTGTCTAATCCTAACTTACAAAAAATGTAACCAATTTAGTCTGGCGCTATTATCCTGCGAGAAGCGTAGTGACCGCTCGCTGGGTACCGGTGAAACAGAAGTGGCGAGGCCCTGTGCTCACCCCTATTTTATAACCTTTGGGCCTCGGCCGAGGCTAGGCGCGCCCGCTGATATGGCAGAAAGCCCTCGGATGTCCGTGTCTCACAACGCCCGTAAACCTTAACGCCAATGGAACAATAATATAATCCCTCCCTCCGATACTATAAAAAGACATAACATCGTAATCTATGCAATCTGAACCTAAATCAAATACACAAATCTTCTAAACAATAGAAACCGACCTAAGTAAACATAGCAGACCATCTTTTACAATATTTCTACAACGAATTACACTCGAAACGCCGACATACGTCCATTTTTTGACAACAAGTTGTCGAGCGACGAACACATGAGAAGGTAAACAATCGAACATTTTACAGCTAAATACAGTCGTCTAACAATGAAATCGACAGAAATCTCACAGTCGAGATAACTAGACACACTTGGGTTTGTACAATCATTGAATTACATGTAATGTCGATTACTTAATCTTATATCGAACACATTCCACACACTAGTCATGTTTGTGTATTGACGGAAAAGATCCGAGAACCGTGACGTGATGCACCTCGTACATTATTTCAATCACTCTCGCATCTTAACAATTAATTCATACAATGCAATAAACTCAATGAATACCAAACAATATCAGCATTTTATATTTCTATGTCCACAGCTTAAACCTGCCACTCTACGTCCTTAGCGCTGGGGGGGGGGGGGGGGGTTTATGTCAGAATCTTCAAATATTCTCTACCACACAGTATCGTTTATGTAAACTGGAACACCTCGACCCGATCCCTGATCGGGTATATAGCCCCTAACCACAGGCCACTAACCTGTTTTGTTACATCTTAAACACTGTATCTTAAATGTAAACTGGAACACCTCGATCCGATACCTGATCGGATATATGCCCCAAACACACAGGCCACTAGGCCTATTTTGTTACACTTACCCCCGTTTTTCTAAAACTTGACGTTCCTCGTCAACACTTTATCTTCCTTGACATATAACTGATAAATTGCTGCTAACCTGTAAATTCATCTTACAATAAAATGTTACTAACTTTGAATTCAAAAACTAATTCTGGTAAATCATACCTCCCTGAATTTCAAAGAAAAACATTTGTACATATCTACATTTTTTTTGTTTTACCACAGGCCTCTCCCTTCCACAACACATAGAGGACACCTTTCACCTGCTACTTAACACCACGAACGCCTCGGGGAAACACTTCCCATACACGTATAAATATACAAAACATATTCTAAAGTTGCAAAAATCTTTTTACAAACGTACCTTTATCACTTGGTAAAGAATCTGGCAATATTTATTTATAATTATGCTCTCATAACCACACTATAACTTATTATCCAACTTACATTTACAATATTGGACATCTTACCTACAATTATGACAATTCCGGATTAAAATTTATCTTCCATAGTATACCTCCGAATTATGATAATTAATCTCTACAAAATATTAACTGTCGTGAAATCTTACCATGCTGAAAATGATTTCTATAATGTTCTTACACTAAAACACTATAACTTACACTTATTTCTCGTATTAAATCATAACTATAAATAGGTCCTATCTACACTTCCATCATCCTTATAGAATCCAGATCCTTTCCTTGTCAATTCGTCTGCTTCTTGACCTCAAGAGGGAGTCCATCTGCTTCACGACCTCAAGAGGGAGTCCATCTGCTTCACGACTCAAGAGGGAGTCCATCTACTTCACGACTCAAGAGGTGAGTCCGTCTACTTCACGACTCAAGAGGGAGTCCATCTGCTTCACGACTCAAGAGGGAGTCCATCTGCTTCACGACTCAAGAGGGAGTCCATCTACTTCTTAGAAAAGTTATGTTTGTGCCATAGTTTTTTTTGTGTAACTGTAATGACATCAAAATACAGTAAACTGAGTACTAAATTCATGGAAAATATATTTTTCTGTAATCTATGAATATGACTTCTGGTAAGTCTTTTACTCGGGTCAATGATGTCCTTGTGTTCTGGTTCATGCTTTATGTTCCTTTTTGTAGTATTTGATGCAAATTCATCCTCTTGTGTCCTGGTTGATGGCATTGAAAGCAAAGACCCTGAATTTTGAAGTACCTTCTTTCTGATAATACTGTAGATCTGTTGAAGATCTACTTGAATTGTTTTTCAATGTAGACTTAAGGAATCCAGACCGATTGGATAAGACCAGTTGCATAGTGCCAATAAAACATTGCTTTTAATCTGCATTTTCTGATAATTGTCAACTGTCTGGCTTCGGTTAACTCCATTGGATGAGACAATAATACCATTTATTCTTTCTAAAGTTAACGGCCTCATATTCCATAACTTGCTCTCACTGCCTCATCAATGGTCTTTACTTGTTCTTTGATACACAGGCCCATGTCCCATATCTGAATCATTCAAGCTGTCAATGTAGCAGTCCAGCATCAGTTTGATCTCTTATCTGTCCACAGTCCATAGGATAAGCCATTCTCACCAATCCCACTTGATGTCATGTGCGAGCTCCAGGAAGTGTTTCATCCGTTCCTGCGAAGACTACTTTTCATTTCAGCCTTGTATATTTCCGTCATATTATCTGGATGGAAATCGGGAAGTTCAATGCTTCGACTAGCATTATGGTAATTCTGACGCTGGGATGACGTCAAACAACCCAATACCTCTTGCGCAGATCCACGCAAAGAGATGGCAAGCTCAAATGCCATTTCATTTTTCTTTCCATTGGTTTAACATAGAAATAATTTCAAAATGTATAAGGTAATTCTCGGCCAACTAGTCTTGCCATCATATGTTGCAGGTTCCTGTATTTTTGTGATTTTCCCTGCTCTGTATGTCTGCAATCATTCACGTCTCTAATTTGTCGATGAAAGGTTTAACTCATCACTTGCTTCTTGGTGCCTGACGGGTAAATGAAGTACTTTCTCCGCTCTGACGAATCCCCAGGTCCCTCGTTTCCCGAACGGACCTTACATCTTGATTTTCTATAAAACCAAGACATTGATTATTCACAATGCGAAGACCCACGACCGATACCTCTACACACCTAATAGTTTAGAGTGGTATAAGCCCAAGTTTTAATTTCCACCATTGTGCTGTAAGAACCCCACTCCTCCATGTTTATCAAATCAGTCAACAGATCCCTGTCTTATCTCATTACTGAGCGCATTTATAACCATCCTGCTGCAATCCATTTTCACCCAGTAGTTTTTCCACTCATCTTCTTCACTACTGGACCGGGAAATCCATCCCAGTGGCCATTCTGGGATTTTGTTTCCGAGCTTTCGGGGGGGTTCCAGTGCAATGGTATCGGGGGGGGCGCATACAGGCAGTATATGATGTCAGACTATTATTTCCGAGGGTCTTGCCCCATCCGCTTGGCCTGCCATGTAGACCTGGCCCGAAAGCGAACAGTTATCTCCCTTTCCATGTCTTTCAAATTTTCGAACCCAATATGGTTCATCTTGCTCATTTATATAATTCCATTTATTTTCGCAGGTTTCCACTCATCCGGTTGTAGCCTGAAGGTTTCATTTTCCAGTCTACATCAATGTAGGCATTGGAGATACGTACTTATATTGCCTTTCGTCATTAGCTGTAGTCCACTAAATGATGGAGCCCTGTGGGACGTCCTGTTCCACCGGTAGACCGGCCAGTTGTAGACGAGCCCACTAATCCCTGTTTCTTCTGCGTGATGTGGTGTGCTCTCCTTTGTCTCTCCGTTGTCCAACATATTTTTTACTAAAGATTTAGGTTATCCACGCAATTCAAAAGATCCACGCTGCCACCCACTGTGACAATAACCGACCCGGGTGCGTATTCCTAAGTCTTCCTGGGAACGTCGCAGCGTAGTACCCAGCTACCCAGTACGCTTCAAGCGCTGAGTTCCTAGTCCTAGACCTTATTATTATTGATATGATCCTTAGGTTTAAGAGCTCACAATTCCAACAACTAAATTTGGCTTATCGACGAATTTCCCAGTATAATAAACAAGACTGCAAGCCATTAACTAAAAGTTAAAGAATATATGTAGTTCTGAACAGAGTAAAGTCACGAGACATTGTTTAACATAACAGGAATGATAATCTATCGTCACATAATTCTCATATTTGCGAATAACCTATGTCACAAGGCTAAAGTTCCGTCAAAATCTTGCAAATCTAAGTCATAACATCTTATCAAAGGCTGAGCAAAAATACGATGCAATCTAGTACGTATGCGTATGCTCACAGGAGGCTAAGAGCTCGTACGCAATCTCTTAGACAATATATGATGAGTGTCTTTCGATCTAAGCTTGTCACAAAATACATATTCATTGTTTAAACTCACAGAGGCTAAGAGCCGCACTCTTGAAACTTATGAGTTTCATATCCTATAACCAAATAATCCAAGAAATAAATACTTAGACAACTCATAGAGGCTAAGAGCCGTACTCTTAAAACATGTGAGTGTCTAATCCTAACTTAAAAAAGTAACCAATTTAGTCTGGCGCTATTATCCTGCGAGAGCGTAGTGACCGCTCCCTGCTGGTACCGGTGAAACAGAAGTGGGCGAGGCCCTGTGCTCACCCCTATTTATAAACCTTTGGGCCTCGGGCGAGGCTAGGCCGCCCGCTGATTGGCTGAAAGCCTCGGTTGGCCTGTCTCACACCCAAGACCTTACGCAAAGGAACTATAATATAATCCCTCCGATACTATAAAAATACACATCGTATACAATGCATCTGTACCTAAATCAAATACACAAATCTTCATAAACATAAAAACGATCTAAGTATAATAACAGACATTCTTTACAATATTTCTACAACGAATACACTCGAAACGCCGACTACGTCATTTTGACAACAAGTTGTCAGCGACGAACACATGAATGTCAACAACGACATTTACAGCTAAATAAAGTCGTCTAACAATGAAATCGACAGTATCTCAGCGAGATAACTAACACATGGGTTTGTACAATCATTGATTTACATGTAATGTCGATTACTTAATCTTATATCGAACACATTCCACACACTAGTCATGTTTGTGTATTGACGGAAAGATCGAGACCGTGACGTGATGCACTCGTACATTATTTCAATCACTCTCGCATCTTAACAATTAATTCATACAATGCAATAACTCAATGAATAACAATCTTCAGCATTTATATTTCTATGTCCACAGCATAAAACTGCCACGCTACGTCCTAGCGCTATTTATGTCAGAATCTTCAAATATTCTCTACCACACAGTATCGTTTATGTAAACTGGAACACCTCGACCCGATCCCTGATCGGGTATATGCCCTAACCACAGGCCACTAACCTGTTTTGTTACATCTTAAACACTGTATCTTAAATGTAAACTGGAACACCTCGATCCGATACCTGATCGGATATATGCCCAAACCACAGGCCACTAGGCCTATTTTGTTACATTACCCCCGGTTTTCTAAAACTTGACGTCCTCGTCAACACTTTATCTTCCTGGACATATAACTGATAAATTGCTGCTAACCTGTAAATTCATCTTACAATAAAATGTTACTAACTTTGAATTCAAAAACTAATTCTGGTAATCATACCCTCCAGAATTTCAAAGAAAAACATTTGTACATTTTTACATTTCTTTGTTTTACCACAGGCTAAATATTTTCCCCTTCACAACACATAGAGGACACCTTTCACCTGCTACTTTACACCACGCGCCTCGGGGAAACACTTCCCATACACGTATAAATATACAAAACATATTCTAAAGTTGCAAAAATCTTTTTACAAACGTACCTTTATCACTTGGTAAAAATCTGGCAATATATAAATATGCTCTCATAACAACACTATACTTATAATCATCCAACTTTACATTTATAATTGGACATCTTACCTACAATTATGACATTCCGGATTAAAACTTTATCTTCCATGGTATACCTCCGAATTATGATAATCAATCTTTAAAAAATATAACTGCCGTAACTGCAAGGAAATCTTACCACGCTAAAAATGTTTCTGTATTTATTACACAAAGCTTACACTTATTTCTCTAATATAGATAGTCTCTACACTTCCACAATCCTTATAGATTCAGATCCTTTCCTGGTCAGCTCGTCTGCTTCATGACTCAAGAGGGAGTCCATCTACTTCACGACTCAAGAGGGAGTCCATCTACTTCACGACTCAAGAGGGAGTCCATCTACTTCATGACTCAAGAGGGAGTCCATCTGCTTCTTAGAAAAGTTATGTTGTGCCATAGTTTCTTGTGTAACTGTATGACATCAAAATACAGTAAATTGAGTACTAATTTCATGGAAAATATATTTTCTGTAATCCATGAATATAATTTCTGGTAAGTCTTTCACTCGGGTCATGATTTCCTTGTGTTCTGGTTCATGCTTTATGTTCCTTTTTATATTTGATGCAATTCATCCTCTTGTGTCCTGGTTGATGGCAATGAAAGCAAAGACCCTGAATTTTGAAGTCCTTCTTTCTGATATGCTGTAGATCTGTTGAAGATCTACTTGAATTATTTTTCAATGTAGACTTTAAGGAATCCAGCGATTGGATAAGCCGTTGCATAGTGCCCAATAAAACATTGTTTTTATCTGCATTTTCTGTTTCCTCAACTGTCTGGCTTCGGTTAACTCCATTGGATGAGACAATAATACATTTATTCTTTCTAAAGTTAAAGGCCTCATATTCCATACTTGCTCTCACTGCCTCATCAATGGTCTTTACTTGTCTTTGATACACTGCCCATTCCATATCTGAATCATTCAAGCTGTCAATGTAGCAGTCCAGCATCAGTTGATCTCTTATCTGTCCACAGTCCATAGGATAAGCCATTCTCACCAATCTCTTGATGCAATGTGCGAGTTCAGGTAGTGTTTCATCCTTCCTGCGAAGTCTACTTTTCATTTCAGCCTTGTATATTTCCGTCATATTATCTGGATGGAATCGGGAAGTCAATGCTTCGACTAGCATTTGGTAATTCTGACGCTGGGATGGCGTCAAACAACCCAATACCTCTTGCGCAGATCCACGCAACGAGATGGCAAGCTCAAATGCCATTTCATTTTCTTTCCATTGGTTTAACATAGAAATAATTTCAAAATGTATAAGGTAATCCGGCCAACTAGTCTTGCCATCATATGTTGCAGGTTTCCTGTATTTTTGTGATTTTCCCTGCTCTGTAGGTCTGCAATCATTCACGTCTCTAATTTTTCGATGAGGGTTTATCTCTCCACTTGCTTCTGGGTGCCTGACAGGTAAATGAGTACTTTCTCCGCTCTGACGAATTCCCAGGTCCCTCGTTTCCAGAGCGGACCTGACATCTTGATTTTCTAAACCAAGACATTGATTATTCACATGCGACCCTCGACCACCTCTACACCTATAGTTAGAGTGGTATAGCCCATGTTTATTTCCACCATGCTGTAGAACCCCACTCTCATGGTAATCAGATCTGGTCAACAGATCCCTGTCTTCGTCATTACTGAGCGCATTACCTCCTGCTGCACCATTTTCCCCAGTAGTGTTTCTCTCTTCTTCACTACTGGACCGGAAGTCCATCCCAGTGGCCATTCTGGGATTTGTTCCACTTTCTCCATCAATGGTATCCGCATACAGGCAATATGATGTCAGACTATTATTTCCAGTCTGCACATCCCTTCCTCCCTGACTCCCGAAAGCAACCCTTTCCATGTCTTCAAATTTTCGCCTCAATGTGATCATTTGCTCATTTAGATATTCCATTTCTTTTCGCAGGTTCCTCTCTCCGGTTGTACCTGAAGGTGTCATTTCCAGTCTACTTCCATGTAGCATTGGAGTACTTATATTGCTTTCGAATCATTACTTGTGTGGGGCACTAATGATGGGATCCCTTGGGACGTCGCCTGTTCCACACTCCGGTATCCCCAGTTATAGACGTCCCCACCTTGTGTGATTCCTTAGTTTCTTGCTCGTGATGCGTGTGCTCTTCATATAATCTTCCGTTTCCAACATATTATACCGGAATTACGAGGTATACCACCAAACACAAGAGCTATCTTCCACCGCAGGCCACCGACCTTGTGTGAACAAAACCCGGACCCGGTAGCGGTAGTTCCTATGATATTCCTTGAGTAGCGTGCAGAGTCGTACCCAGCAGACCCCAGGTCCGGGCAGTTAACCTGTCTAGCCTTAATAGTTTTGTATGATGCCGTATGTTAAGACTACAATTCATCAATGATTGTCTGTCATCCGGAAAGAACCAGTAAAAATCAAAGACTCTAACCCAGAGTGAAAAAAGTTAAAGAATATAGTTATCACACCATGAGATAAAGTCTCAACAATGTGGATCAATAAGAATGAAAATACTCCATAAGTTCCAGTAATCCTCGCAGAGGCTAAGAGCCGAACTCTATGAGAAACTTAATGAGTTCCCTTTTCTGAGAAAATCGCCTACTGACATTCTCACAGTAGTCTTAAAGAGCCACACTCTCGAAACTTTAAGAGAGTCTTTCTCTAAAGCATAGTGGCACAAAATACAAATACACTATGAATAAAGCGTCAAGAGTGGATAAGAAGCCCACTCGGGGTGCGTATGAACAGTAAAGTGGTATTTTCCATAACCAATAGACCAGAAGAATCCAAGAGAAATAAATACTTTAGGACAACTCCATAGATTGCTAAGAGCCACCACACTCTTAAAACATGTGAGTGTCCATAATCCGTAAGTTAAAGAAATTAACACAATTGTAGAGTCATGGCGCTTATTAATCCTGCTAGAAGCGTATTGAGACCGTCTCCTCTGAGGTTACCAGGTGAGACAACAGACGAGGCACGTTTGCCCTGAGCATCAACCTCCTCACCCTATTAGAACCCTTGTGCCTCCGGGCGAGGCAAAGCCGGCCGCTGATTGGCTGAAAAGCCTGCTGATTGGCCTGTCTCACACCATAGCCAGCCGAAACCTTACGCCACAGTCCACTATTAGAATATAAATCCCCACCCGAAACACACAAACATACCGACCATCGTACCCAAAGGCAAATCTAGATACCTAAAAACATATCCTACAAAATCAACATAAACATAAAAACGATCCTCCCAGATATATATAAACACGACCTTTGAGCATTTGTACAAGAGATTTCCTTAGAATATTCTACAACGAAAACCCCTCGAAACGCCGACTACGACATTATTTGGACAACAAGATTGATCAGCGACGACGAACAGTCAAGACTGACTGTCCAACAACGCGACATTAAAACGCATGCTAAATAAAAAGTCGTCTAACAATGAAATCGACAGTACCAGCTCAGCGAGATAACTAACACAAAATGTGATAGTACAATTCATATTGATATTACATGTAATGGTCTATATATACTTAATCTTATATCGAACACCAATTCCACACACTAAGACCAGACGAGTTTGTGTTATTGACGGAAAAAGATCGACGACCGTGACGTGATGCACTCACTTATTCAAATCACAGCTTACATCATATTTCACTCTCCATCTTCTCTCCACTCTCTCCGCATCTTAACAAATTAATTCATACAATGCAATAACCTCAATGAAAAACAATCTTCCAGCATTTATATTTCTATGGATCCCTACGAGCATAAAAATTCCACGCTACGACCTAGCCGCTATTTATAGTCAGAATCTTCAAATATACTCCACCACACAGGAATAGACGTAATAAGTAAACAGGAACACCTCGACCCGACTCCCTAGAACCCGTGTCATCAACGCTCCTAAACCACAGAGGCCGACATAACCTGTTTTTTGTTAGCATCTACAAACACTTGAATCTAAAATGAGTTATCAACTGGAACACCTCGATTCCGAATAGCCTGACCGGATATATGGCCCAAACCACAGGCCCCTAGGGCCTATTTTGTATTACATTACCCCGCCGTTTTCTCTAGACAACTTGTCGTCCTCGACACCCTACTTTATTCATCCTTGACAAAGAACCTGATAAGAATGCGATCGCTCACACCTTAAAAGTCAACTGAGTAACAAAAATATATGATTACTAACTGTGTAGAATTCAAAAAACTAATTATTGTTAATCAAAGGCCCTGCTGAATTTTCAAGATGAAAGAACATTTGTACATTTTTACATTTTCTTTGTTTAACCGACAGGCTAAATAGTCTTCCCCTTCACAACACATAGAGGACACCTTTCACGACTACTGACTTATACACCACTGCGCCCAGCGGGGAAACACTTTCCCGATTAGCACGTAAAGAATATACAAAACATATTTTTCTAAAGTTGCAAAAATCTTTTTTACAAACGAACCTTATATCACTAAATGGTGTAAAAAATCTGGACAATTATATAAATATGCCTTTCGGATAACACACGTAAAACTTTTAATCATCCAACATTAACATTTACAATTGTGGACATCCTTACCAACCCAACATTCCCTATACCCGTGCTTCCTCCTAAAACAACCAAAGTCCCTACGCTAGCCGAATTAGGATAATTAAACAAACACAAAGAAATACCCCTGCCGTAACAGCAAGGAAATCGTTACCACGGCTTGAAAATTGGGTTTCTATAATATATTACACTAAAACACATACACTTACACTTATTTCTCGTTTTAATCATAATAAAAATATCACTAACCCGATATCCGACTCAACCTACATAGATCCATGAACGCATTATCCTGTACAAGCTCGTCCCTGCTTCTTGACGTCAAGAGTGAATCCGATCAACTGTCCACGCCTCAAGAGGGAGTCCCACTGCACTCACGACTCAATCAGGAGGGAGTCCATACCTGCTTCACGACTCAAGAGGGAGATACCATCTACATCATAAGGAAATTTTATGTTAGTGCCACATCTGTTTTCTATCTTGTGTAGAGTGAATGGACCCCATCACCACAACAGAAAAACTATTCTTTACAATAATATCATGGCAAACCTATAATATATTTCCTGACAACCTAAGACAAATGAGTTATCATGACAAGTGGAAGGGTATCAATTACTCTCGTGACCATGAATGTCCCTGGTTGTTCATTTTGAACATTCTTATATGGTCCTATTTATATATTTGAATGCATTCATTACCATCCTCTTGAGTCCTTGTTTTAGAGACAATGAAAGACAAAGACCGCCTGAAATTTAAGTACAGTCCAATCATTCTGATTATAGCTGTAGAATCAGTTTGAGAACATACAATGGTATTTAATTTTCAATGTAGACTTTAATGAATCCAGCGTATTGGATAAGCCGTTTGCATAGAGCCCAACTCGCAACATTGCTTTGATCAACTAGCCATTTTCTGGAATTACCGCCTCAACTGTCAGGCTTCCTGATAACTCCAATGTGATTGAGACAATAATACATTTATTTCTTATCATAGAGAGTTAAAGGGCCTCATAATCGCAAACTTGTGCACTCACTAGCCTACCACAATGGATCTTTACTTGTCTATGAATCACACTGCCCATTCCATATCTGAGATACAATCAATCTGTCAATGTAGCCAGACACCGCATCAGTTTGTATCTCTTATTCTTGTCCACAGTTCCAGTAGGATAAGCCATTCTCAACCAATCTCTCAGATGAAGTCATTGCGAGCACAGTGATGAGTGGTTTACATCCTTTTCCTGTCGAATTCTACTATTGCATTTCACGCTTGTATATTTGCACGTCATATTATCTGGATGAAATCGGGGAAGATCCAAAGCTTCGACTAGCATTTTGGTTAATTTTCTGACGCTGGCAATATGGCGTCCAAACCCAACCCAATACCCGATCTTGCGCGCGATCCATCGTAAAGAGTTAGGCAAGCATCAAATGGCATTTCATTTTCCTTCCATTGTTTTAACATAGAAAACAATTTCAAGAATGTATAAGGGTACTCCGGGCCACTAGTTTTGCCATCATATTGTTTGCAGGTTTTCCTGTATTTATATGTTGATTTTCCCTGCTCTGTAAGAGTCTGCAATCAATTCACGGTCTCTAATTTTTGTTCGATAGACGGGATTTAACTCTCTACATGCATCTGGTGGGTGCCTGACGGGATAAAATGAGTACTATCCTCCGCACTGTACGTATTCCCCCAGGTCCTTACGTTTTTCCCGAGCGTTGACCATGGAACTAACTTGACTATTCTAAAACCAGAAGACATTGATTATTTCACATGCGAACCGCTCGACCTCCTACTACCCCTATAAGTTAGCGGAGTGGTAACAGCCCTAAAGTATTATTTCTACACCCAACTGCTTTGTAGAACCCCACTTCACCAAGGTATCTACTTGCCTAATACTGGTCAAAACCTCATCCCATTCTTTATACGCCGATACTCTGGACCCGCAACTGCACATATACCTTCCGCTAGCACCATTTACTGCTCCGGGCGGCCCCCCCTCTCCCCAGTAGTGTTTCTTCACTCTTCTATACACTAACTTGGGGGGGGGAAAAAAAAAAAAAACGCGGAAGTCCATCCCAGTGGCCATTCTGGAGAATGTTGTTCCACTTTTCTCCATCATTGTTATCCGCATGACAGGCAATATGATGTCAAGACCTATTATTTCCAGTTCTGGCACTAACCCTTCCTCCCTTGACTCCCGAAAGCAACCCTTTCCATGTCTTTCAAATTTTCGCCTCACTGTGATCAATTGCTCATTATAGAATATTCCATTTCTCTCTGCCAGGATTCCTCTCTCTAGCGCTGGTTTTGTTAACCTGAAAGTGTGACATTTATCCAGATCTACTTTGCCATGAAGCATTGGATTATCTTATAATTCTGCTTTTCATCATAAGCTGAGGAGCCCCTAAATGATGGAGCCTGTGGGACGATCAGTTCGCAGCGCGGGAACCGAGTTATAGACTTGGCACTTCTCCTTGTTTCTTTTGCTGCGTGAAGTGTGTGGCTCTCCTTATTAATCTCTATCCCGTTTTACCAACGTGTATTTACTATAATATTAGGTTTTCCAAGCAAATCATAAGGATCCCACTCGCTGTCCAACCTGACTGGTGTGACAAAACATATCTGCTCTCCCCGGCCTCGCGGTGCGGTATTCCTATGTATGTGCCTTGAGTATACGAGCAGGTAGCTACCCATCACCCAGGTTCGCATGGTTCCAGTCTAACCTAAATATTATAGTTATTGATCCTTAGAGTATAAGACTACTAAGTCACAATGTTTGCTTCTCCGTAATTATCCATAATAGATAAGGGCCTTCAAGCCAGTAATAAAAGTTAAAGAATATATTATCTAACTGAGAAAGTCCACAACATGTGCTCAATAAGAATATAATCTCCATAATTCCAGTAAACTCTCAGAGGCAAGACCGTAACCTTGTGAAACTTATGAGTCTTTCCTGAAAAACGACTACTGACATCTTCACAGAGGCCTCAAGAGACCGCACTCTTGAAAACTTCATGAAGAGTCCTTCTCTAAGCTTGTCAAAAAATACATATACATCAATATAACTCATAGAGCCTAAGACCGCACTCGTTGAAACTTATGATTTTCATAACCTATAACCAAATAATCCAAGAAATAAATACTTAGAAAACTCATAGAGCTAAGAGCCGCACTCATTAAAACATGGTGAGTGTCTATTCCTAAGTTAAGAAATAACCAATTCGTGCTGCGCTATTATCCTGCGAGAGGCGTAGTGACGCTCGCTGGTACCGGTGAAACAGAAGTGGCGAGGCCCTGTGCTCACCCCTATTTATAACCTTTGGGCCTCGGGCGAGGCTAGGCCGCCCGCTGATTGGCTGAAAGCCTCGGTTGGCCTGTCTCACACCCGAAACCTTACGCAAAGGAACTATAATATAATCCCTCCGATACTATAAAAATACACATCGTACACAATGCATCTGTACCTAAATCAAATACACAAATCTTCATAAACATAAAAACGATCTAAGTATAATAACAGACATTCTTTACAACAATATTTCTACAACGAATACACTCGAAACGCCGACTACGTCATTTTGACAACAAGTTGTCAGCGACGAACACATGACTGTCAACAACGACATTTACAGCTAAATAAAGTCGTCTAACAATGAAATCGACAGTATCTCAGCGAGATAACTAACACATGCGTTTGTACAATCATTGATTTACATGTAATGTCGATTACTTAATCTTATATCGAACACATTCCACACACTAATCCAACTTTTAGGGGTTTACAAGGAAACAGAGGTTTTGATGTTAGTAGAAACATTAGGTTAGTTCCACCTTTTCAAGAGAAAGAAGTTGACAAGTATTTTCTGCCTTTTGAGAAAATAGCTGACAGTATGAAATGGCCTGAAGATAAGCTTACAATGCTTCTTCAGAGTGTCTTGATTGGTAAAGCTAGAGACATTTATTCTTCTTTGTCTGTAGATAACATTTCAAATTACCACGTAGTCAAGAAAGCTATCTTGAAAGCTATTGAGTTAGTTCCTGGGGCTTACCGCCAGAAATTTCGAAACTCGAAAAGGAGAGATGAACAAACTCATGTAGAATTTGCCAGAGAAAAAGAACAATTGTTTAATAGGTGGTGTGATTCTAAAGAAATTGATGACGATTTCGGTAAATTGAGGCAATTGTTGTTGATAGAGGAGTTTAAACGTTGTGTTCACACAAACATAAAAACTCATTTAGATAAGAGAAAAGTTAAAACAATTAGTGAAGCAGCTACAATGGTTGATGATTACGCTCTCACCCACAAAGGCTCATTTGTTAAAAACAGTTCTCAAGACAAAAACAGTACCACAGGTACTAGTAAATTTGGTCAGCCTAGGAACCCAACCTTTAGTGGCTCTTTTAACGACAAACCTAAATTAGGTGATAAGACTAAGTCTGATTCTAAAACAGATCATAGGGCAGGTGTGGGGTCTCCTGGTCCTGTTTGAAATTACTGCAAGAAAGTATGGCATACTATGTCTGAATGTTATTCTCCCCAGCTTAAGGAGCAAATGCGTAAACAGTCAGTTCCTTCTGTATTAGCTATGTCAAAGCCTATTCAGAAACTTAGTGATAATTTGAAAGATTCTAAAGTGTCTGTTGAGATTAAGAGCTCTGATAGTCTGATAGTGTCTTGGAGAAGTACTCTCCCTTCATTTCTGAAGGTTTTGTTTCACTTACTAGTAATATTACCAACTTGAAACCTGTGAAGATTTTGCGAGATACTGGGGCTTCCCATTCTTTGATACTAGACGGCGTAGTGCCTTTGTCTGAGGAGACCTCTTGTGGTAGTAGTGTTTTGCTTCAAGGTGTAGAGTTAGGTTTTGTTAATGTGCCTCTCCATTGTGTTTATTTAGAATAAGACCTGGTTACTGGGCCTGTCACCATTGGTGTTAGACCGGAACTTCCCATAGACGGCGTGTCGTTCATTTTAGGCAATGACTTGGCTGGAGAGAAAGTTAGAGTAGATCCCTTAGTGTCCAGTATCCCTGATAAAACAGGTGATGCTGAGACTATTCAACAGGAACTTCCTGGTATTCTCCCTTCTTGTGCTGCAACTCGTTCAAGGAGTAAGAAGGTTTCTGATGTTGCAGTAGATGAGGATCATTATAGTCCAGGGTTAGGTGATACTTTCTTGGCTCATGATATAGAGGATGTCGGGGGCAAGTGTGATCTTTTGAGCAATCCTGTAGACTTTGATAGTGATAGAGTTGTTCCTAACAAGGGTACTTTCTTTGGCTGATATGATGAGTAAATCATCTTTGTCTAGAGAGGAGCTTATAGTAGAACAGGAAAAAGATCCTGAAATATCCTTTTTTGTGTAATCGGGATTTGAGTGAGGAAGAGGCTGAGAAAGTCCCAGTTTGTTACTTCCGTAAGTCAGGTGTGTTGATGCGCAAGTGGCGCCACCCTGGTGTGTCTCCCGAAGAAGACTGGAAGGTTGTCAATCTAATAGTTGTCCCACCGAGGTATAGGCAAGATATTATGAGTTTGTCTCATGACGTACCTATGACAGGGCATTTAAGTGTGACCAAGACTTATAACAGAATCCTAGATCACTTCTTTTGGCCCAAGTTGAAACGGGATGTGGCTGATATTGTCTTGTCATACTTGTCAGGTGGTAGGGAAACCTAATCCGAAAATCCCTGTGGCACCTGTGCACCCCATTCCAGCATTTGAGGAACCATGTAGTAGTGTTATTATAGAATGTGTAGGTCCTCTACCCAAAACTAAGTCTGGGAATGAGTATCTTTTAACTATTATGTGTGCTTCCACACGCTTCCCTGAAGCCATTCCACTCAGGAATATTAAGGCCCCTAATATAGTCAAGGCTTTGGTTAAATTCTTTACACTGGTTGGTCTTCCAAAAGCTGTTCAATCGGACCAAGGTTCAAATTTCTTGTCTGGTATTTTTCAACAAGTCATGTACCAGCTCCAGATCAAGCAGTATAAGTCAAGTGCTTATCATCCAGAGTCTCAGGGTGCTTTAGATCGTTTTCATCAGACATTGAAGAATATGATGAGATCTTATTGTTTTGAAAACAAAAGAGATTGGGACGAAGGTATAAACATGTTGTTGTTTGACGTTAGAGAATATGTACAAGAATCACTTGGTTTCAGTCCCTTTGAACTTGTGTTTGGACACACTGTACGTGGTCCTTTGACAATTTTGAAAGACAAAATTTTGTAAAGTGAATCTCTTAGAGTATGTGTCTAACTTTAAGCAAAAGTTGACACGGGCATGTGAATTTGCAAAAGAAAAGTTGGCCGTTACTCAAACCAAAATGAAAGCATGGTATGATAAAGATACCCGTGCAAGAAGTTTTGATCCAGGTGACAAAATTTTGGCTCTATTACCAATACCGGGTCAGCCTTTGCAAGCTAGATATTTTGGATCATAGGTTGTTGAGAAAAAGAAGGATGATGTTAACTACATTGTACAAACTCCAGGGAGGCGCAAGAAAACTCAATTATGTCATGTTAATATGCTTAAGAAATATGCAGATAGAGAAGAGAGCAAGACCTCTTAACCTATTGCTACTTTGGCCTCTGTACCATCACGAAGTGAACCGTACAGCTGATATTTGTAAATTAGACTTAGATGGTGGTGTACAAGATGTAGGTTTAGACTGTGGTGTTAAGTTATGGAACTCAGATTTGCTCGCGAACTTGGACAAGAAACTATGTCATCTATCTGAAAAGGAACGAAATGAACTGAAAGATCTGATACTTGAGTTTAAACATTTGTTTCCGGATACACCAGGCAAAACAGATTCTATCTATCACGACGTGGATGTAGGCGATGCGCCACCTGACAAGCTACATCCTTACCGTGTCAATCCTTTGAAAGAAGAACACTTAAAGAAAGAAATTCAATACATGTTGGACAATGATATTATTGAACCAAGCAAAAATGAATGGAGCTCTCCATGTGTTCTGGTGCCAAAGCCAGATAAGACATACCGGTTCTGTACTGACTTCAGAAAAGTAAACTCTGTCAGTAAAACAGACCCTTATCCAATTACAAGGATTGACTCGTGTATTGACAAAGTTGGCAAAGCCAAGTATGTTAGCAAGTTTGACCTGTTGAAAGGTTATTGGCAGGTGCCATTAACAGAAAGAGCGAAAGAAGTGTCGGCATTTGTAACCTCGCAAGGTTTGTACCAGTACAAAGTTATGCCGTTTGGTATGAAGAATGCCCCGGCAACATTTCAACGTCTTCTTAACAGCGTGATATCAGACCTGGAAGGCTGTGATGGATACATTGATGACGTCATCAACTACCACAACACGTGGGAAGACCATCTACGCGGGATTCGCGAATTCTTTCATAGACTCACTACCATTAAATTGACTGTAAACTTGCTAAAATGTGAATTTTGTCATGCAACTGTTGAATTTTTAGGCCATGTTGTAGGAAAGGGGCAGGTGAAACCTGTTCAGGCCAAAGTAGAAGCAATTATAGATTTTTCAACTCCTGGAAGCAAGAGAGAGCTGATGAGATTTCTTGGTATGGCTGGATACTACAGAAAATTTTGTCAAAATTTCACTGTTATAGCAGCTCCTCTACTTACTGCTTTGTGAAAGAAACATGTAAAATTTGTCTGGTCAGACGAATGTAAGTCAGCCTTTGAGAAATTGAAAGCCATACTATCAAACTCACCAGTTCATAAACAGTTTAAACTGTTTGTTGACGCCAGCGATGTAGGTGTTGGTGCCGTTTTGATGCAAGAAGGTTCTGAACAAATTGACCATCCAATTTGTTATTTCTCGAAAAAGTTTGACAAACACCAAAAAAATTATTCCACCATTGCGAAAGAATGTTTAGCGGTGATTTTTGCCTTGAACCAATTTGATGTGTATCTCTGCACAACAGTTGTGCCTGTGTTGGTCTTCACCGACCACATCCCTTTGACATTCACTGGGAAAATGAAAAACAAAAATCAAAGAATTCTCAGGTGTAGTTTGACTTTGCAAGAGTACAATCTTGACACCAAACATATCAAAGGGAAAGATAATATTCTGGCTGATACTTTATCAAGGATTTAAACGTTATTTGGTGTTTCAAGAAAGTTTCCTTTTCAAGAAAAGTGTCTTTTCTTTAAGGAGGGGTGTGTAATGTATGACACTAAATACATGTAGTTATTAAATAAGGGAGATAACTTCTATAGCTATATTATCAATACATCCTATAAAGTTCATAAACTTAATTTAGGTTATAGAACTTTCTAGAATATCATCATTTATAAAAAAATATGTTTGTAAACATGTTGATTATAAGTAGGGATCTAGAATGATCTATTTCCAGAAATTTCTATGTGTTTATTTGTTTACTGTTTTTAGTTAGATATTTCTAGAAATAGAAGGTTCTCCAATATTCTTAAATTACGGTTTAGCTATTATACTCCAATTGCCCAAAGTTAATCAGAACTGTAATGACACCTGTGATTAGACATATCAAGAATTGTACAGCGCCATATTAGATTCTATTGGGAGAGCTATTGTGACTTTATCTGTGGATTGTTACATCGCATTGTGTGGATTTATTCATATTGCCTGGAACTTTACAAATTATCTGTGGACATTCATTACCCCAGGGATCAGTACTCGGGCCTCTTCTTTTCCTCCTCTACATCAAAGATATCACTGATATCAACTAATATCAAACTTTTTGCAGATGACACCTCCTTGTATGTAATTATAGATGAAAACCCAGCACAAGCAGCTCAAGCACTAACGACTGACCTCTCTAACAAAACCAAATCGGTACTATTTTCCAGAAAACATAACAAAAACAGCCCCCCAATAAACTTACAAAACAATCAAATCACTGACTCATCAGAACACAATCACCTAGGACTTACACTTAAGGACGATGCATCGAAAACAACACATCCTTAACATATGTGAAAAAGCAGACAGTAGATTAAACATTCTTCGTTTCATTAAAAATAAAGTAAATCGTCAGTAATTAATTAAAGTTTACACAGCATTTATTAGGCCAATCTTAAAATATGCAGATATAATATGGGATAATTGCACTCAACAATCAAAAGAACTTTTAGAATCTGTCTAATTAGAAGCAGCCAGAATTATTACAGGACTTAGGTCTGGAACATCTCACAATAAACTTTATACAGAACTTGGATGGGAAACACTATCAGTAAGAAGACACAAACTAACAATGATGTACAAAATAATGCATGGCCTATCACCACAATACTTACAAGATGTCCTAATTCCTTTCATGAACAATCAAAACAATAATGGCTATGGTCTCAGACAAACAAGAATATTTAATCCGCCAATATGCAAAACTAATAATTATTTTGATAGTTTCATCCCACTAATGTGTCGCACTATTAACACTTCTGATAACAATCTCTTTACCTCTCCTTCTCTTTCAGCCTTTAAACACCAACTTAATAAAGATGTCCCAGTTGTAATTGAATCAACCCAATTTTTTAAACAGAAGGTGATAGAAGAGCTAATATTATTCTTTGTCAACTTAGAAACTTGTTAAGTAATCTTAATTCCCACCTATATACTGACCATCTATCTGATGATACATCTTGTGTTTGTTCTTTTGAAAATGAAACTATATCCCACTACTTTCTCGAATGCCCTTTATATGACCAACATAGACTTTCCCTGTTCACTTCCATTAGTAATTATGCAAATCATAACCATATTGATATATATAAACACATGGACTTTTGGTCATTGTCTGTCAATATCTGAGTAACATGTGGTCTAATTAGTAATATAACATGTTCTTGTAATAAAATAATAGCTGTATTTATATTATGTATGATGTGTGAATGGAGTATGCAAAAGAGTTATCTCCCTTTAATTGTTGTAAAATAATAATTTCAAAACTTATATATAATATCTATAATTAATGTAAGTTTAAACTATTACTTTTGCCACCATTGGAGAGAATTTATATAGGCTATGCCTGTTATTTAATCCATTTGACTTGAAGCACCTTTGTCTATAAAATTTCTTGAAATCAACAAATTAATTCCCTTTGTGGATTTGTGATTATTGTGAATTCTGAACCTGGAAGGATCAAGAACTATACCAGAACATTCGCATACAGATAAGTAACACTTTTAATTCTCGCATTACTCTTGTACCACCACCATTTACTTTAGATATTGTAAACCATCTCTGTATAATATTGTATATATAATTAAACTGTGTTTTGAATTTAGCTGCTGGTTTCTAATTTCTGTTATTCTGGGTCATAAAATTACACACTCCAGTGTGTAAACACCTACAGCGCCTCTAATTGGTCAATTCAAAATCTCTTGATTCCGATTGGCTCTCAACTTCGGGCTACTTTTCATATCGCATTTTCTTTTAAATAACATTGTATTTACTGTTTAACAGGTAGTTGCTTATTCAATTTATCAAACAATAGAATATTGGTTGTCTGTTTAGGCACTATATTTTATGGCGGAAAGATATCACTACACAATGTATGGTGGTAAGTTTCCCTGAATGAAGACGAGAAAATGGTCACCACAGGATAAATATAGAGCTAAAGTTATGGGATAAATAAGTTCCCCAACGCGTGACTGTTGTTTATCATGTTTATCTAAACTCTCGTAAGTTAATTTTCAAATTTTTGAAGATTAACTAACGAGAGTTTGATAAATATGATAAAAAACAGTCACGCGTTTGGGAACCTCTATTTATTCCAAGCACCTTTTGGGAATTAAATTCTTTCACTCTAAACTTTAACTTATCGAATGTTAATACTGTTGCACAATTTGAAACACTCCGCCGTATGAGACTCCGCCGTATGCTATTTATATGCGAAAACATGTGGAACATTTTGAGGATTCGTATCGAGTGCCTTCTCAGCAAGGTTTTAGGAGCAGACTAGCTGTAGTTATTTTAATAATGTATATAAAATTATATATTGTTTTTGCTGCATGCGGCTGTAGTCAGGGTTTGTTTAAACAATATCAAACCTGAATATGATGTCATTATTCCAGGTATTTGAGGCTAATACAAATGACTCGGAAGTTGTAGTCGTCAACCCTTTACCTACATTCATAAGGGCACAATACGTACGACTATATCCTACAAAGTGGAAAAATGGCATAGCACTCCGCTTCGATCTAATTGGGTGCTGCGATACGCCTGGTGAGTAAGCATATAGATAAATACGTTGGGTGTATCATGATTAAACTTATATATTATGATGTAGCCTAGATGTTATGAATAAAGTACACTACATTGGAAATACTTAAAGTATTCCTATTCCTGAAGGAAATATTATCTTTTTTTATAAATTTAAAATAGAATTCAACAGTGCCTACAGAGGCTGAGACATAAAACAATGGACTAAATATTAAGTTGATCGTATGATCTACAACATCAATACTAAAAAATAATCATTTTGAATATTTTTCAGGGACTCCGCCCAGTGCTCGTAAGTAACCAGATACTGGTCATTAAAGTAACAGGATATACTGGCCAGTAAAGTAACCGGAAACAGGCCAGTAAAGTAAACAGATACTGGGCAGTAAAGTAACCGGATACTGGCAAGTAAAGTAACAAGACACTGGCAAGTAAAGTAAACGGATACTGGACAGTAAAGTTACCGGATACTGGCCAGTAAATTAATCGGACACTGGCCAGTACAGTAACCAGATACTGGCCAGTAAAGTAAAAGGATACCGGCCAGTAAAGTAACCGGATAATGGCCATTATAGTAACTAGATACTGGCCAGTAAAGTAACCAGATACTGGCCAGTAAAGTAACCTGATACTGGCCTGAAAAGAAATCGGATACTGGCCTGAAAAGAAACCGGATACTAGCCAATAAAGTAACCGGATACTGGCCAGTAACGTTATCGGATACTGCCCATTAAATTAACCGGATAATGGCCAGTAAAGTTATCGGATACTGGAAAGTAAAGTAACCAGATACTGGCCAGTTAAGTTATCGGATACTGGCCAGTAAAGTAACCGGACACTGGCCAGTAAAGTAACCAGATACTGGCCAGTTAAGTTATCGGATACTGGCCAGTAAAGTAACCGGATAATGGCCAGTAAAGTTATCGGATACTGGCCAGTAAAGTGACCGGATACTGGCCAGTAAAGTAACCAGATACTGGCCAGTAAAGTGACCGGATACTGGCCAGTAAAGTAATCGGATACTGGCCAGTAAAGTAACCGGATACTGGCCAGTAAAGTTATCGGATACTGGCCAGTAAAGTAACCGGATACTGGCCAGTAAAGTAACCAGATACTGGCCAGTAAAGTAACCGGATACTGGCCAGTAAAGTAACCGGATACTGGCCAGTAAAGTAACCGGATACTGGCCAGTAAAGTAACGGGATACTGGCCAGTAAAGTAACCAGATACTGGCCAGTAACGTGACCGGATACTGGCCAGTAAAGTAACCAGATACTGGCCAGTAAAGTTACCAGATACTGGCCAGTAAAGTAACCGGATACTTGCCAGTAAAGTTATCGGATACTGGCCAGTAAAGTAACCGGATACTGGCCAGTAAAGTTACCAGATACTGTCCAGTAAAGTTCTCAGATATTGGCCAGCAAAGTAACCGGATACTTGCCAGTAAAGTTATCGGATACTGGCCAGTAATGTAAACGGATACTGGACAGTAAAGTAACCGGATACTGGCAAGTAAAGTAACTAGATACTGGCCAGTAAAGTAAACGGATACTGGACAGTAAAGTAACTAGATACTGGCCAGTAAAGTAACCGGATACTGACCAGTAAAGTAACCTGATACTGGCCAGTAAAGTAACCGGATACTGGCCAGTAAAGTAACCAGATACTGGCCAGTAAAGTAACCGGATACTGGCCAGTAAAGTAACCGGATACTGGCCAGTAAAGTAACTAGATACTGGCCAGTAAAGTAACCGGATACTGGCCAGTAAAGTAACCGGATACTGGCCAGTAAAGTAACCAGATACTGGCCAGTAAAGTAACCGGATACTGGCCAGTAAAGTAACCTGATACTGGCCAGTAAATTAATCTGATACTGGCCAGTACAGTAACCAGATACTGGCAAGTAACGTAACAGGATACTGGCAAGTAAAGTAACCGGATACTGGCCATTATAGTAACTAAATACTGGCCAGTAAAGTAACCGGATACTGACCAGTAAAGTAACCTGATACTGGCCTGAAAAGTAACCGTATACTGGCCAGTAAAGTAACCGGATACTGGCCAGTAAAGTAAAAGTAACCAGATACTGGTCAGTTACGTTATCGGATACTGGCCAGTAGAGTAACCGGATACTGGCCAGTAAAGTTATCGGATATTGGCCAGTAAAGTAACCGGATACTGGCCTGAAAAGTAACCGATGCTGGCCAGTAAAGTAACGGATACTGGCCAGTAGTACGGATACTGGCCATAAATAACCGTTATGGCCAGTAAGTACGGATACTGGCCAGTAAAGTAACCGGATACTGGCAGTAAGTAGATAGTAAATCGGATACTGGCCAGTAAAGTAACCGGATACTGGCCAGTAAAGTAACCGGATACTGCCAGAAAGTCGATACTCAGTAACGTACGGATACTGGCCAGTAAAGTAACCGGATACTGGCCAGTAAAGTAACGGATACTGGCCAGTAAAGTAACCGGATACTGGCCAGTAAAGTAACCAGATACTGGCCAGTAACGATACTCGATACTGGCCAGTAAAAAGTACCAGATACTGGCCAGTAAAGTACCGGATACTGGCCAGTAAAGTAACCAGATACTGGCCAGTAAAGTAACCGGATACTGGCCAGTAAAGTAACCGGATACTGGCCAGTAAAGTAACGATACTGGCAGTAAAGTAACCAGATACTGGCCAGTAAAGTAACCGGATACTGGCCAGTAAAGTACGATACGCAGTAAATTAACGGATACTGCAGTAAATGTAACGGATACTGGCCAGTAAAGTAACTGATACTGGCCAGTAAAGTAACGGATACTGGCCAGTAAAGTAACCGGATACTGGCCAGTAAATTAATCTGATACTGGCCAGTAAAGTAACCAGATACTGGCCAGTAAAGTAACCGGATACTGGCCAGTAAAGTAACCGGATACTGGCCAGTAAAGTAACCAGATACTGGCCTAAAGTAACCGGATACTGGCCAGTAAAGTAACCGGATACTGGCCAGAAAAGTAATCGGATACTGGCCAGTAAAGTAACCGGATACTGGCCAGTAAAGTAACCGGATACTGGCCAGTAAAGTAACCGGATACTGGCCAGTAAAGTAACCGGATACTGGCCAGTAAAGTAATCGGATACTGGCCAGTAAAGTAACCGGATACTGGCCAGTAAAGTAACCAGATACTGGCCAGTAAAGTAACCGGATACTGGCCAGTAAAGTAACCAGATACTGGCCAGTAAAGTTATCGGATACTGGCCAGTAAAGTAACCGGATACTGGCCAGTAAAGTAACCAGATACTGGCCAGTAAAGTTATCGGATACTGGCCAGTAAAGTAACCGGATACTGGCCAGTAAAGTTATCGGATACTGGCCAGTAAAGTAACCAGATACTGGCCAGTAAAGTAACCGGATACTGGCCAGTAAAGTAACCGGATACTGGCCAGTAAAGTAACCGGATACTGGCCAGTAAAGTAACCGGATACTGGCCAGTAAAGTAACCGGATACTGGACCAGTAAAGTTACCGGATACTGGCCAGTTAAGTTATCGGATACTGGCCAGTAAATAACCGGATACTGGCCAGTAAAGTTATCGGATACTGGCCAGGTAAAGTAACGGATACTGGCCAGTAAAGTTATCGGATAGCCGTGTATCGGATACTGGCCAGTAAAGTAACCGGATACTGGCCAGTAAAGTAACTAGATACTGGCCAGTAAAGTAACCGGATACTGGCCAGTAAAGTAACCAGATACTGGCCAGTAAAGTAACCGGATACTGGCCAGTAAAGTAACCGGATACTGGCCAGTAAAGTTATCGGATATTGGCCAGACGAAGTAAACAAATAATCTTTAAAAACGTAGATTTTTAACAACAGAGTGTCAGGACCAACTGTCACTTTTTATTTTGTCAAACAGCGACCTGGTAAATAGACGTTAATAGTGAACCTATGTTACTCATAACTACCCTACGAAAGTAATGAAAGTGAAAGTAGGACCGTAAGGACTTTTCAACACAATGCCACAATGCAAAAATATCATAACTCTGTCTCTATATGTCTAAAAAAAACAATGTATATTTATAAACTCAAAATAATTTATAATAATTTAAAATCATTAATATTGACTGAATGTTTAAGATTGGATTGTACAAAATGAAACCTAAAACTTAATAATACATGTTTGAATAAAACATGTTAAGATCTAATTTACAAGTAGTAAATGCCATGGAAACTAGATTTAAAATGTTTTATAACAGGTTTAACGAAATACCTCTAAACTGATTTCTTCAGCTGCTGACTGTCGTACTTCACTTGTCACGAAGGCCTATGGAGTACGGAATTCCCAGATAACAGCATCCAGCTACTTTGAATCTCAAAATCCTTTGGAAGGTTACGAGCCATTTGCAGGACGTTTAGATTCCAATTCAATGGATTGTAACTCGTATTGGGCGCCATACGGTGAAACTTATCGTTACATACAGGTACAGTATTACATTTTCATATACTTTTAAAATATGACAAACAACATGTCTCATTGTTCTGGTTGGCGATTTCTGATTTATCCATTGAATTATTGTCGATTTTTGTTGATTTCTACGACTTTATCTCTTGACGTGTAAACCTGTACAAATAGTATAAAAATTCTACGATTGTTTTCGAGTTGTTAGTCTATGGACAGTTATAAATAAACAAAGAATAATTCTTGATACATTTCATGTATATTGTATTCTGTTTTCATGAACACAAGAATTCGTGGATATAGCAAACAACACTGTCACCGTTTTGAAATAGTCTTATACTGAATTAAATTGTGGTGATATGAATAAGAGATGATATACTATCGATGTATATCAAACGTCTATTCTATACATACCTAGGGACAAAGCGTCTATTCTATACATACCTAGGGACAAAGCGTCTATTCTATACATACCTAGGGACAAAGCGTTTGATATTACAAATAGACTGTTGTGTTTCATATTTCTATTGTTTCGTTACCAATGAATAAAGTGTGTTACATTACAGGTAGACTATTTTATTAATAAGTGATTTACATTACAAGTAGACTGTTGTATTACATAATAAATGTGTAACATTACAGATAGACTGTTGTATTACATAATAAATGTGTAACATTACAGATAGACTGTTGTATTACATAATAAGTGTTTTACATTACAGGTAGACTGTTGTATTATATAATAAGTGATCTAAATTACAGGTAGACTGTTGTATTACATAATAAATGTGTAACATTACAGATAGACTGTTGTATTACATAATAAGTGTATTACATTACAGGTAGATTGTTGTATTGCACAATAAATGTGTTACATTACAGGTAGACTGTTGTGTTACATAAGAAGTGATTTACATTACAGGTAGACTGTTGTATGATAGACGGTTGTATTACATAATCAGTGTGTTACATTACAGGTAGACTATTGTATTACATAATAAATGTGTAACATTACAGATAGACTGTTGTATGACATAATAAGTGTTTTACATTACAAATAGACTGTTGTATGACATAAGTGTTTTACATTACAAATAGACTGTTGTATTACATGATAAATGTTTTACATTACAGGTAGACTATTGTATTACATAATAAGTGATTTAGATTATAGTTAGACTGTAGTATTACATAAGTGTTTTACATTACAGGTAGACTGTTGTATTACATAATTGTTTTACATTACAGGTAGACTGTTGTATTACATAGTTGTTTTACATTACAGGTAGACTTTTGTAGTACATAATAAGTGTTTTACATTACAGGTAGACCTTTGTATTACATAATAAGTGTTTTACATTACAGGTAGACTGTTGTATGACATAATAAGTGATTTACATTACAGGTAGACTGTTGTATGACATAATAAGTGTTTTACATTACAGGTAGACTGTTCTATTACATGATAAATGTTTTACATTACAGGTAGACTATTGTAGTACATAATAAGTGTTTTACATTACAGGTAGACCTTTGTATTACATAATAAGTGTTTTACATTACAGGTAGACTGTTGTATGACATAATAAGTGATTTACATTACAGGTAGACTGTTGTATGACATAATAAGTGTTTTACACTATAGGTAGACTTTCGGCGTGTGACAAACGTCTACTGTGTAGTGACTGTTGGACATGCGGTGTTCTACGTTGAGTCCTATAATTTACAATACAGTATGAACGGTTCCGTGTGGGAAACTGTATTGGACACGTCTGGTAATGAAAAGGTAAATGGACATGTATGGCTTATACTCGAAATGAAACTGCTCCTAGAATATATGAACCGATAAACCTAAGACAAGTAATTGCTTCCCAAAAAGCTAAGAAGGCTACCATACAGCAATATTTATTAGGAGACTTTAACAGGAAACCTTGACGAATTGTTCTGATCACAGTTAGCTGGCATAGTTCTGATTATAATTAATTTCTGAAGAATAATAATTTAAATGCTTTCACATTCAACATAAAAGATAATCAACTTCATGATATTCATGAAAGGGCTACAAGGACCGTTCCGAAACAAAAAAGTCTCTTTAAAACAATTATAACATATAAAATTGATAACCTTGGCCAAAGATGAGGTTACAACACCAGGTTTTGCCGTATGGCGCAGTAATAGTCAAATAACGCGTTGTAATTATGACGACGTCGGGAATCATAATACGACCTGCGTTATCAAAAATAACGTTTTGTTTATTTTAAGTTATTCAGAAGGTGTAGTGGGCCTTTTCCTAATGCTAGCAAGTTTTACATGTACATTTACCTGAACAAGTTTGTGAAATACATAATATACACATAGACACAAGCATAACATTTCGATCAAAACTGTAATTTACTTTAGCGCATACAGATCCACAATTATCCCCTAAGTAAAGCCTATAACGGACAGTTTTTACAAGTAGGTCATGATCATCTAGTTAACAGTACGAGTAGGCTATATATAGATGCTCCATGCGCTCCCGACAATGTAAAAAAAAAACAAAAAAACACCGAATATTTGAAACCTCTCTAGACTTAACCCTTATATTCTACTCAGTACATGTAACGCCGCCCTGTGTGATTTCTGAGAATAATATCCGACAACAAGTATTAGCTTCCTCAAAAGCTAAGAAGGCTACCATGCAGCGTTATTTATTAGGAAACAACTATATGAAAGCTTGTCGCATTGTTCTGTTTATAGTTAGCTGCCATAGTTCTTATAACAATTCATTTTTGAAGAATGATAATTTAAATGCTTTCGCATTCAATGTAAAATATAATCAGCTTCATGATATTCATGAAAGAGCCACTTGACTACCTTTCCGAAACAAAATAATAATAGTTTCTTTGAAACAATTATAACTTAATATAGCCAAAGATGAGGTTACAACACCAAACAAGTTGAAGTTTTGCCATCTGGCGCAGAAATAGTCAACTAACGCGTTGTAATTATGACGACGTCGGGAAAATGAACGTTTTGTTTATTTTAATAAAGTTGTTCAGAAGGTGCAGTGGGTCTTTTTCTAATGCTAACAAGTTTTCCGTCTAATATACACTATACTGATATACATGTACTTGGACAAGTTGGTGTATTACATATACGTATAGAAAAGGCATAACATTTCGGTTAAAACTGTACTTTACTTAAGCGCATACAATCCTAACTTTGTTTCAGCATGGACGGACATTTACAAGTAGGTCATGATCATCTAGCAAACAGTACTAGTAAGGCTATATATAGTGGTTCCACGCGCTCCCGACAATGTAAACAAAACTCGGCAAATCACCGAACTTATACAATCGCGACATCTCGGAGTAATTTCCGTCAATTTCTCCGAAATCTATACTTTACTTTAGCGCCGCCATGTGTGAATGTCCAACAACAAGAAAAAACATTCGGAATTCTCTGGGTTTATCAAATGATAATTTGTTTGCAATAATTTCCCCACCGGTACCCCTTACACACATGAAATATTCAACAACAAGTAACCAATCAACACACGTTAATCGTTTTGGCCAGCCAATCAAAGTGAACAGACTATTTCTCTGGGTTTGCTTGCAATAATTTCCCCACTGGTACCCCTTACACACATGAAATCTTCAACAACAAGTAACCAATCAACACACGTGAATCGTTTTGGCCAGCCAATCAAATTGAACAGATTATTTATAACCATGTGAAATCCAAATAAAGTGGCAGGCAAAGCGACCGATAAAATAGCTACCATTCCATGATGGTAGCAATACATTTGTATATATTATAATATTCACATTTCTGTTTTCTCTTTACTATATAATCTTACCTGCCGGAAAACCGTCTACACTTGCGTAAATGCAGGGGTTGTCGCGCAAGTATACACACACCGAAACGATGACTTCAACAAGTAGTGTGAATGCGCATCCGGTTACGCCTATTTGTATTGAAAAACCTTCAATATAATTAATGTATAAATTTAATGGATATCTTAAATTATATATCAGGAAATGAAATATTTAAAAAATATTGTATAAATGACACTGACAGCTTCTGTTTGCGGCCGCCATTTTTTCTTTCATATGGGACGTTGTGCGTTGCTCTGGTACTGCTCTCCCCATTAAATATATATTTAACTTATGCAAATGCATAACAGGAGTAATTAAACATTTTTTATTAATTTTTTCAATAAGAATGATAACACTTTGAAAATTAAAAGCTATAGAATGCAATCAAAATATCCACCAAGGCAAAGATGAGTACAAGGAACCATGACGTCACATAACATCAACAAATGGCGCGAAATCATTGGATTCGCATACGTGGCACTCCAGGCCTTGAATGGCCACTGAGAAATTCGAATCTTTGAGTTCATTTCTTTGACTTCATGCTAGACAATAATTACATCATTTACTGCTATAGTTTAAAGTGCGTCCTTTTATTTTTAAATTATGTCTTCTACATGAAATAGAAAATAACATAAATAAATAGAGCTTTGCTCTTCCTATGCCATGCATGATTCATATTAAAACATCTGGCTACGCCCTTTAAGGCTTTGCCTTCAGTCATATTAACACAAACACTGTATCATAATATAGCATTAACAATAAAAACTTATAATGATAAGACAAAGGAAAATAATGCTGAACTCAATAAACCCCTCGGCAAGCGGAGGACGAAAGTGGAATCTAGCGAGGCTTTGTTGTGATTGTCAGAACACTATAAAACGGTTATGCTTGTATTTCCTCGCGCATGAAGAAATACAACTTCTTTTGGTCTCAGGTAAATAATCTTGAGACAAAACCGAAACAGGGTAAAAAATGTTAATGAATGGAAGAATAATGAATAATGAATGGAAACGACTAAACTAAGACACAGAGGGCCAACCCTTTGGGAATGCAATAGGTACATATAGGAAGTGTTAGGAGGTCATAGTGGAAGTACAGCTTTAAAGATCGTTCATATCAAATTTCTAGCTGATCTGTAAAATGTGTTTGATTTACCAACGATTATTGCTGATTTTGATGTTAAGTTGTGTGTACGCTTTTGTATCCTAACATATATAATGCTACAAGTCGCCTTGACAATAGTAATAGAGACCGTAGAACCCCAAGAATTTGAATAACTAATGAATGATCAGATATCTTTCAAATCCGATCATTCATGGCTAATTTTGAAGAAGCTCACCTCACGCAATTGTGAATATATTTTTACAATATGAAGCATCTTGCTTTAAGGTGGAGTGCCATGTTTTTTTTTACCACAATTTTCATAAAATTCCAATGTTAATTATCCAACCTGTCAGAAGCAGACAATTCAATTGTTTTTCACATTTTACATCTACATGTATTGACCAAACCAGACATTAAATATTTGAAACTGATACACCCATGATACCTAACTAGCAGGCTGGCCCCGAAACACCTCATATATGAAATCTCCAAAATGGATTTCCAGAATTCTATTTTAGTTTGATTCTGCAGTTCCTGTTTCACACTAATCCCGATGTATATCCTTACACTTAGTTATTTGCTGCCAATGATGGTCAAGGGGACGTGGAGACCACACGATGCCTGCCGGAGCCAGTTGTAGCGAGATATGTCCGAATCAATATACGCAGTCATAATAACGCCTTGTTACTAAAGTTTGATTTCATTGGATGTAACGCTACAGGTATTTTTAGTTCTATAAAGATTGAATTCGCTAAGAATCGCCATATTTACTGCTACATTACATTGTCCTCTAACAAGAACACAAATTTACAAGCAAATAGTAAATGAGTTTTATAAGACAAAATCGATTATTGGACAATTACCCTGTGAGATATTTATGAACAATCCCTGAACATTTATGAATAATTCATTATAGTTCATGAATATAATAAATGAGTATTCTTTAATTATTTAGGAATAAGTCATGAACATTTTTAAATGCGTCATACTGCATAGATTTTCATTTCTTCTGTTTCGACGGGAAATCCAAGTCAGATGACTCAAGTACATGCATTTGATTCAATTTGATAAATTCTAATGAAAATCAGTTTCATGTATGAATGAACGTTCATGAGTTATTTTTGACACTTGTAATTTTATATTTTTCAACCGAAAATTTGATTACAATAATCGATGGCGTCACAAATGAGAGCGAGTATCTAAATATCTTATTTGGATAATATTTTAACTTCAAAATATAAAAAAAGAAATCATGTAAACTTTTCGCACATTCCTTTACTGTTGACATACTCCAAAACATATTCGTTATTATACTAATCACATTTGTATATATTTTGACAGCAAATGTAGAGGAAACGTTGGAGCAGTTTTTCGGTAAGATCAAAACCGAGACCTTATACAACTTCATCAAATAATCTGTAAAACTGCAGACACTCAAGGAAAAATATATATAAATTTTGCATTTTATTCTATCCTTTTGACTATAACATATACAAATAATTTGTTGAAATAAATTCGCAAACGAATACATGTAAGCCTATTACTATCATCATACATTGTATATCTGTTATGGCACAATATTGAAAATGGATAGGATAATACACATGTCTCTCTATTATACATATAGATGGCCAGTATTGTGTGAATTACCTAAGCAGTGGGGACAGCCCAGTATGGGACGAAAGTTTCACCGCTTCCTCATTCCTACTTACTTATGACACCGAACCATGGATGGGGCGTCTCACTTCAATATTTGGCTGGGGACCAGCGACGTTATCAACTGGCGAATATGTACAGGTTCATACCTTAAATTTAGTTTTAAATTTCGACTTTGTCGTTGTTCTTCAACACATAAGCCTGGGATATCTCATTAAATGCCTGAACAAACAAGCATACCAAAATAAAACAAAAGCTTAATCATATTTTAATGATCCCTTTCCGTAGATTAGAAGGCGATTATCTCTTCTACAGTTAATGATAGTGTAAGGAGATTCGTTCGGTTCGATCACCGTTGACCAGGGCCCAGTTGTCCAAACAGTGATAGGGTAATTGCTATTTAACGACAATTTTCTAACCATTTTCAAATAGTTGCTGGTCACACGAATTTTACAAAATTTTATAAGATTCTAGTAAAATCCCTTCTTTACCTACTTGCTGATTTGAGTGAAGAAATAAGCACAATTTTTTCAGCAAATGAGAAATGAAAATTTCACTAATCATGTGATTAAGTTAATCATCCGTTCAACAACCGGAACCAGTTGTAGCCTTTAGTTAATCGGAAGAGCATCTGGCCCCTACATTTTCTCCTGTCCTTTAATACTCTTCTGTTTTTCAACACGCCTCTCGTGTATGATTAAATACAATCATTCAAACCAACATACATGCAATGTTTTAGAAAAATGCAATAAACGTCTTCTTATACTTTCATCGTAATGTCACTTTCTTTGTTTGATCAATAGGTATTTTAAAGTTGTGAGGAGTTTAGCGAAAGAGGTCTACCGAAGAATAAGATAACTTTATTGGTAGAACATAATGTACTGTAGCTTTACTTAAGCTATTTTAGTTAAGTTCTATTTTAGTTCGTTTAATATTATTGTGGTCAAATAAACACCAATAAGATGTAAGTTAAAACCATTGAACTTTCGCGTATAATAATACAAAATTATATTTGATCTACAGTGTAGTGGAATAAACACGCAATGTACTTACTGTATAATGTATCTACTACGTAATGTATTTACATTTTCAATCTCACAGGTTGATCTCCAGTTCAGTCGGATTGTCCGAGCCATAGTGATCGATGGATGTTCACCTGCTGTTCATGTTCGAACTTTTTATGTTAGTTACAGTGCCGACGGGATAAACTTCGACTTCATCACGGAATCCGGATCTCCAAAGGTAAACAAATCTTAAAGCACACATTTCGGTTGCGCTGCAAACCTTTGATCCTACTGTGATCCGTGAAATCAAAGGAAAATGATTTGTTGTTATATGCATGTATAATCTCTTCACAAAACTTGTCCATGAACTATTTTGTAGTGATCCACCAGAACGATATACATGGAAATGACGAGTAATAGCGATACAAAGTAGTTTTTTTTTTAAATGAGTTTTAATTCAGCTTATAGATTGTGTATGGACAGTTTTTAAAATAAACTTACCCTTTGAATTGGCGTAATATTATGTACACAATCATTAAAGAAATGTAATGCTTGAACTCAGGTCAATGTAGAATTTGTTAGCCAATAGTGTGATTGTTACTGTCAAGAATTAATATCACGATATTGAGCTAAAAAAATATGTCATTTGTTATCTATAGTCAATAGTAAACACAACTTTTGTTTTCTTCCTCACGACAGCTTTTTCTCGGCGACGACGGGGTGGACTATCACAACGATTATATTATGTTCCCAGAAGCAATATTTACACAATTCATACGAGTTACTCCACACACATACTGTACATATAAATGTATAAAGTTCGATGTTTTGGGCTGCTCCAACAACACTGATGGTAAATGTATCATTTAAAATATTATAGATTTAAGATCTTTAAATTTAATATCCACCTTTAAGTTAAAAATGGCCATAGTCATAGACAATTATTGATGTGTTTTGCCCTATTTAGTTTTTTGTGAATTGTGAGGTGTACACTTTCCTCAAGTTGGTGATACATATGTTTGTATTGAGCTTTAACACTTTGCTTCGTGTTACTAAAAGAAATGGGAGATAATATTGTAGATTCGATTTATTTAATTTCATTTTTGATACTTTATTTCTTCTTCTACAGAATATATCGAAAACGTTACTTGCAGTTACGGTAAGTAATATTTGCTTATATAAGAAAAAAAAATCAAATATTGAATTGGCTTTTAATTAAATGGTAAAATGGTATAAATACATCAGTGTATATTTGCTTGGTACATGTGATTCTGTGTTAAGGTTGTAACAAATGATGTAATACACGATATGCTTATCTCGCAACATTTCCCGTACTACAAATAGGGTCAGAGATACTATTTAATATTTTCAGCTGGATCTCCATGTGAATCGTATTTGATAACTGAACTATCGTTATCGGACGATAGTTTCACGGCCAGTTCAACAGCAGGAACGTACCTGGAACCTTGGAATTCCCGCTTCAACTCCACTCATGGCTGGTGTGCTCGGAACAACGATAGCAATAAATATATACAGGTATCAGATTATATCTATGTAATGTACAAATCCGACAGGAACACCACGTGATCTAGAATACGGACCACGCATTGGGAACATAGATGGGTGCAATGAAGGGATTGTACCTATTCCTGTCAAACACAGCACATTAGTCTAACGCATTTAAACGAGTTTCCTGATTGTATGCAATAATGCGTCATTGACCCAAATTCTGATGGAGATAATCTCATATCATTTGGATCAGAATTAAAGTATAATAAGGTTTCTGTTGATAACATATTGGCTGTTGACTCATGTTCAACCAGTACCAAATATTTGACAAGTTATGTTGCTGAGATGCCTATGTTTGGAGAGAGTTAACTGGGCATTTGAACATGCTGTTTTCGTCTCCATAAAATAGCAACTCCAAATTAGATAGTTCTAAATCATAACGAGTATATGTTTATGCAACTTTAGTTAGACTTAAAGTTATACTTAACTCTATATGGTTTTGTTGCACTTGCCTCAAGTCAAATGTACATTCGTCTTGACTAATATTCAAGATAGTGAGTGCACATGTACTCGTATGGTTTTCATCTGCTATGTATTACACTTGTAACTTTTTTTAAAGGTAGACCTACAAATAGAGCACTTCGTGACGTGTATTGTGACACGGTTTGCCGTAAACATGGGAACAACACGATCTTATTACATCCAACACTGGAACGGTACCAACTGGGTAGAAACCCCTGAGGTAACCAGTGCTCGTTTATTTATTACCGAACACTATACAGAAGTAAAGTAAGTATAAAATAAAATGATATGCTTTTATCGAGTATCATCGGGTATTATACTTAAAACACTACTATCGTTCGTTTTCAATACACTGCAAGTACCGACGGGAGTCCAAGGTTGGTAATTTTAACAATAAATGCGATTGGTTAATAACATTTACATATCGGATGAATTATTTGTAATCGTCTGAGAACGAAATCGGTACTTAACATGTTTTATCTGTCTGACTGTTTGATTAGTCTAAGGAACAAAATAGGAACCTTGATAGAGTTCAAAATTCGTGAACCCGTGGAATGATTTAATTAAGGGTTTAATAGAGGGTCACAAATAATATTTTTTGAAATTGAGCAATTATTATTTACAGCTTATTCCAGGAAATTACAATGACGAATATACCATGAAGCGGTCACTTCCGGATCCGTTGTATACCCGGTATCTCCGATTATTTCCGTACAGTGGGAATCACTGCCTACGGTTTGATATACTAGGGTGTCGGAACTCATCAGAAGGTAATCAGACTGTAGTATTACAACTAACACAACACAGTTGGACAAGTTCTGTCCACATGTATATAAAACAGTAGTGAAAAGGAACTAACACAACACAGTTGGACAAGTTCTGTCCACATGTATATAAAACAGTAGTGAAAAGGAACATCGTCAGACTGTAGTATTACAACTAACACAACACAGTTGGACAAGTTCTGTCCACATGTATATAAAACAGTAGTGAAAAGGAACATCGTCAGACTTAGTATTACAACTAACACAACACAGTTGGACAAGTTCTGTCCACATGTATATAAAACAGTAGTGAAAAGGAACATCGTCAGACTGTAGTATTACAACTAACACAACACAGTTGGACAAGTTCTGTCCACATGTATATAAAACAGTAGTGAAAAGGAACATCGTCAGACTGTAGTATTACAACTAACACAACACAGTTGGACAAGTTCTGTCCACATGTATATATAAAACATAGTGAAAAGGAACATCGTCAGACATTAGTATTACAACTAACACAACACAGTTGGACAAGTTCTGTCCACATGTATCGTCAAACTGTAGTATTACAACTAACACAACACAGTTGGACAAGTTCTGTCCACATGTATATAAAACAGTAGTGAAAAGGAACATCGTCAGACTGTAGTATTACAACTAACACAACACAGTTGGACAAGTTCTGTCCACATGTATATAAAACAGTAGTGAAAAGGAACATCGTCAAACTGTAGTATTACAACTAACACAACACAGTTGGACAAGTTCTGTCCACATGTATATAAAACAGTAGTGAAAAGGAACATCGTCAGACATTAGTATTACAACTAACACAACACAGTTGGACAAGTTCTGTCCACATGTATATAAAACAGTAGTGAAAAGGAACATCGTCAAACTGTAGTATTACAACTAACACAACACAGTTGGACAAGTTCTGTCCACATGTATATAAAACAGTAGTGAAAAGGAACATCGTCAAACTGTAGTATTACAACTAACACAACACAGTTGGACAAGTTCTGTCCACATGTATATAAAACAGTAGTGAAAAGGAACATCGTCAGACAACACAGTTGGACAAGTTCTGTCCACATGTATATAAAACAGTAGTGAAAAGGAACATCGTCAGACTGTAGTATTACAACTAACACAACACAGTTGGACAAGTTCTGTCCACATGTATATAAAACAGTAGTGAAAAGGAACATCGTCAGACTGTAGTATTACAACTAACACAACACAGTTGGACAAGTTCTGTCCACATGTATATAAAACAGTAGTGAAAAGGAACATCGTCAAACTGTAGTATTACAACTAACACAACACAGTTGGACAAGTTCTGTCCACATGTATATAAAACAGTAGTGAAAAGGAACATCGACTGTAGTATTACAACTAACACAACACAGTTGGACAAGTTCTGTCCACATGTCCATGTATAAAACAGTAGTGAAAAGGAACATCGTCAAACTGTAGTATTACAACTAACACAACACAGTTGGACAAGTTCTGTCCACATGTATATAAAACAGTAGTGAAAAGGAACATCGTCAGACTGTAGTATTACAACTAACACAACACAGTTGGACAAGTTCTGTCCACATGTATATAAAACAGTAGTGAAAAGGAACATCGTCAAACTGTAGTATTACAACTAACACAACACAGTTGGACAAGTTCTGTCCACATGTATATAAAACAGTAGTGAAAAGGAACATCGTCAGACTGTAGTATTACAACTAACACAACACAGTTGGACAAGTTCTGTCCACATGTATATAAAACAGTAGTGAAAAGGAACATCGTCAGACTGTAGTATTACAACTAACACAACACAGTTGGACAAGTTCTGTCCACATGTATATAAAACAGTAGTGAAAAGGAACATCGTCAAACTGTAGTAATACAACTAACACAACACATATGGACAAGTTCTGTCCACATGTATATAAAACAGTAGTGAAAAGGAACATCGTCAGACTGTAGTATTACAACTAACACAACACAGTTGGACAAGTTCTGTCCACATGTATATAAAACAGTAGTGAAAAGGAACATCGTCAAACTGTAGTATTACAACTAACACAACACATATGGACAAGTTCTGTCCACATGTATATAAAACAGTAGTGAAAAGGAACATCGTCAAACTGTAGTATTACAACTAACACAACACTGTTGGACAAGTTCTGTCCACATGTATATATAAAACAGTAGTGAAAAGGAACATCGTCAAACTGTAGTATTACAACTAACACAACACAGTTGGACAAGTTCTGTCCACATGTATATAAAACAGTAGTGAAAAGGAACATCGTCAAACTGTAGTATTACAACTAACACAACACAGTTGGACAAGTTCTGTCCACATGTATATAAAACAGTAGTGAAAAGGAACATCGTCAAACTGTAGTATTACAACTAACACAACACAGTTGGACAAGTTCTGTCCACATGTATATAAAACAGTAGTGAAAAGGAACATCGTCAGACTGTAGTATTACAACTAACACAACACAGTTGGACAAGTTCTGTCCACATGTATATAAAACAGTAGTGAAAAGGAACATCGTCAAACTGTAGTATTACAACTAACACAACACATATGGACAAGTTCTGTCCACATGTATATAAAACAGTAGTGAAAAGGAACATCGTCAAACTGTAGTAATACAACTAACACAACACATATGGACAAGTTCTGTCCACATGTATATAAAACAGTAGTGAAAAGGAACATCGTCAGACTGTAGTATTACAACTAACACAACACTGTTGGACAAGTTCTGTCCACATTATATATAAAACAGTAGTGAAAAGGAACATCGTCAGACTGTAGTATTACAACTAACACAACACAGTTGGACAAGTTCTGTCCACATGTATATAAAACAGTAGTGAAAAGGAACATCGTCAAACTGTAGTATTACAACTAACACAACACAGTTGGACAAGTTCTGTCCACATGTATATAAAACAGTAGTGAAAAGGAACATCGTCAGACTGTAGTATTACAACTAACACAACACAGTTGGACAAGTTCTGTCCACATGTATATAAAACAGTAGTGAAAAGGAACATCGTCAAACTGTAGTATTACAACTAACACAACACAGTTGGACAAGTTCTGTCCACATGTATATAAAACAGTAGTGAAAAGGAACATCGTCAAACTGTAGTATTACAACTAACACAACACATATGGACAAGTTCTGTCCACATGTATATAAAACAGTAGTGAAAAGGAAATCGTCAGACATTAGTATTACAACTAACACAACACAGTTGGACAAGTTCTGTCCACATGTATATAAAACAGTAGTGAAAAGGAACATCGTCAAACTGTAGTATTACAACTAACACAACACAGTTGGACAAGTTCTGTCCACATGTATATAAAACAGTAGTGAAAAGGAACATCGTCAGACTGTAGTATTACAACTAACACAACACAGTTGGACAAGTTCTGTCCACATGTATATAAAACAGTAGTGAAAAGGAACATCGTCAAACTGTAGTATTACAACTAACACAACACAGTTGGACAAGTTCTGTCCACATGTATATAAAAAGTAGTGAAAAGGAACATCGTCAGACTGTAGTATTACAACTAACACAACACAGTTGGACAAGTTCTGTCCACATGTATATAAAACAGTAGTGAAAAGGAACATCGTCAAACTGTAGTATTACAACTAACACAACACAGTTGGACAAGTTCTGTCCACATGTATATAAAACAGTAGTGAAAAGGAACATCGTCAAACTGTAGTATTACAACTAACACAACACATATGGACAAGTTCTGTCCACATGTATATAAAACAGTAGTGAAAAGGAACATCGTCAGACATTAGTATTACAACTAACACAACACAGTTGGACAAGTTCTGTCCACATGTATATAAAACAGTAGTGAAAAGGAACATCGTCAAACTGTAGTATTACAACTAACACAACACAGTTGGACAAGTTCTGTCCACATGTATATAAAACAGTAGTGAAAAGGAACATCGTCAAACTGTAGTATTACAACTAACACAACACATATGGACAAGTTCTGTCCACATGTATATAAAACAGTAGTGAAAAGGAACATCGTCAAACTGTAGTATTACAACTAACACAACACAGTTGGACAAGTTCTGTCCACATGTATATAAAACAGTAGTGAAAAGGAACATCGTCAGACTGTAGTATTACAACTAACACAACACAGTTGGACAAGTTCTGTCCACATGTATATAAAACAGTAGTGAAAAGGAACATCGTCAGACATTAGTATTACAACTAACACAACACATATGGACAAGTTCTGTCCACATGTATATAAAACAGTAGTGAAAAGGAACATCGTCAAACTGTAGTAATACAACTAACACAACACATATGGACAAGTTCTGTCCACATGTATATAAAACAGTAGTGAAAAGGAACATCGTCAGACTGTAGTATTACAACTAACACAACACAGTTGGACAAGTTCTGTCCACATGTATATAAAACAGTAGTGAAAAGGAACATCGTCATTACCAATGTTATTTGAAAAAATATCAGCAGATAACGGTAATATTTTAATTACATATTATTTGTTTGTTTGATTGATAAATGTAACGGCCTATTAAAAAGTCCCATTATGCTTTCACCAAACTTTGCTTAAATATACATTAACAACCCTTATGAAAGGTTCTTCATTTGGTATCTTTCCAATAATCAATTTGTAAAGAATTCTTGAAATAGAACGGGTTAATTTGTATAGTTAAAAATACCTCGTGTATTTGTATATGTTCGATACCCGGATAGTAAACAAAACAAGTATGGCCGAGAGAGAGGGTAGTTTTGAGCAAACAGTGAGCAATACAATGTTTTATAATTGTTTTAGTATATGATACATATTTGATTTCACAGAATAGAAATGTGTCCTGTCAAAGGTTATATATAGTTTATATAAAGCTTAATACAAAATACGTATTAATCAAAAATAGTGGATGTAAATGGTGAAATGCATACATGGGGCACCACATCGGGTATTTTATCGTACAGATATAAACACCAGGCCGTGACAATTTCGGTGATGATTGGTTGATTTTAACTTTCCTCTCGTGTAATGATTTGAGATAAATATATGAATAAATATCATGCTACTACCAATCTGTTCATAATTTGAGAGTTAGGAGAGCACAGTATATCTAAATACTTAGAACATACGTAAAGAGGTGGACTCATAGCTTACTATATACATATTATTATAACTGCTTTCTTCTTTGGGTATCTTATAACGATATTCTTATGTCTATGAAATATGTGATAGTATATGTAGATGAAAGGTCAATGGAATCGGCGCTAGTCGAGATACATCAATCTGTATGTTGAGACATGTTTGTATTTTCTCTCATATCTACACGTGTAATACTGGCTGATCCAGTGCAATACACTCATGTCGTCTGAGGCTGTATTGCATGGCTACCCATGCAATAAAACCTCGTGACGTCACAGCGTCAACAAAATTACTATTTTCTAGGCACAATTTTAACAATTTCTTTTTGAAATTAAGCTGTATTTACTTTAAAAGATACAAACAACGGGATCTGCGTAGAAAATATCATGCATTTTTTATGTATGGAGATTTGACTTGCAGTCGCGTTTTTTTCAAATTTATTTCAAAATAGCGGAAATTAATACAAGTAAAATTGCAAGAAAACGTAGAGGTATGGGAGAAAAATACTCTTTCATATGTGGATATAAAGGATAGGGATATTCTACCCTCGGGGTCACAAAATCCCTATTCTTCATATCCATGTATGAAAGAGTCTTATAATATTTCTTTGCTCATGATCAACACGGCACTTCTGCATGGGTATATACGTTATTTGTAAAATGTAATGTATATATTACATATCGTTCTTATATATTATATATATATATATATATATATATATATATATATATATATATATATATATTCTCAGTATTCATGTACCCAACACATATGTGTTTGTTAGGACCCAGCACTTTATTGACATATATACCGTTGCATGATTAAATGATTAAATGTTTCTCGATTACGTTTCGTGTGGTTAGAAAAGGATCATCATATATTTCATCAGAGTATGCGTGTATATACATCAAGTACTGATTATCAGGTGCATGGGTCTTAATTATCGCATGGGCATTTTTAAATATAGGCCTACAATTTTATGTACACCGAACGAATTATACTAATCAAAGACTATTTATATTAGTAAAAACGTTAGTATTAGAGTGAACTAAGGGGATATAAATATTGTCAGACTATTGGAGTTTCATCCTTAAAAAGACACAACATATATTATTTTGACCCTTGATGCTACCTGGTGGACTATCATTTGCCGTCAGTACGTAGTTCTTAGTATCGTATACATGTACGTAGTAAAAAGGAAAAGGGAATTGAAACTGAAATATCTCTATTTTCACGAGTGTGCATATTTTACGCTGAACGTGAATTATGTTTATTAGCATTCAGCCCATTTGTGTCCATAGAAAAAGTTCGATTTGTGAAGCAAGTCTTAAAGTTTATGTGCTAAATAAAATATGTAAGAAAAAATAAGTTCGTGATGCCTGCTAGGACTTTACCAGTCTTATTAAATCGGATCATGATCACTTGTCATGGATATATCCGATAATGCCGATATCGTCGTTGACCCTGTTGTCTCAAACACTGGTCTTTATAAGTTTATATTCGGTCTTCGATGGAGTAGAAAATGTAGGCTTACCAGACTTTGTATGTATGTATACATCACTGTATTATTATAAAAAAAAGAAACAAAGTATTACATCTATATAGCAGGTAATGATATGGCGTGTTTGTGTTTACCTTCATTTGTTTACGAGTTTTGTCGAGCCACCCCATGGAGGGCCTCATCAGGTAACACAAACGTGTGTACATTTCAATAAAGCTAGATTAGACCCTATATGCATCTATATTGTATAAATCATTATTACAAAATGCATAAGATCAGCAATTACCATTGTAATAATTCTTTTGTTAATTGCTTGCTTTCCATTCAAGAACAAAACTTTTTGAATAGTTTTAGCCTAGTTTTATATAGACACTACATATAAATACATACAGGTACAACATGTATTTGTAGGTCCACGCGTGGAATGCGTGGGTTCGTAACGTGCAGTCGATCGCGATCGAGCAACTTGACCGCTAAATTGTCGTTGTTTGAAGAATTGGTCTCGCTCTTCACCAAGTTCCAACGGACCAATGTGTGTTCGCTGACACGTATTTGGCGAGTTGCGTTCGCAATGCATGATGTTGAAGTTTGTCAGGGAAATTCCACTTTTTATGTGCCTACGCATGCGTACCAGATTGTTTTGGCATTGGGGCGGAACTACGGATTTCCCCCTCTCCGAAGAGGGGTTTTGTATTGTTTTTGAAAAACATGGAAATGTTAGGCATTTTTTGTTTGAGGATATTTTCATAAGGATATATGCTCTACTATTCAGTAAAGTTTGGTACTTTATGACGATATTTTTCACCCCAAAACATAATGGGGCTTTAAAATCCAGGGTCATGTAAGGACGGCCTCCCGTGCATACGGTGTGTTGCGTGTACGAAGTTTGTGGTGTGTGTTTTGGAAGGCTGAGATGTATTTGTGTTGTGTTTTCTTTATAGTGGTACTAATGCCCTTTTTCTATTATATTTACGGAAGACACCAAGCAACACATCCCACCCGCCCACATTGTGCTGACAACGGGCGAACCAGTAGTCATACTCTCGTTATGCTGAGCGCTAAGCAGAAGCAGATCTAGAAACTTCCACTTTTATAGACTATGGTTTGTCTCGGCCCTACTAACAGTGCCGTATTTATATCTTATATTTTATTTGTGGAAGCAGTTTTGTCTCGCAATATTGACGAGACCATAATTATGTAGTCAAACTATGTTCTAATAGGCTTTTAATTACATGTATAATTAGTTATTTATCTGTATCTGTGTATGTTCTATACTTTCAACAGTGTCAACAGAATGATAAATACATGACAAAGGAAACAAATAAATAAATATGCATGTATATACAACGGCCAAATAATTTTCGATTAACAACTTCATTTTTCATATTTTGGTAAGATAAAGATTTAGATATATAAGGATTGTTTACCCAAACAATGTATTCAGTTATTCGATATGCAATATTTTATCCAAATGCCCCTACAAGTGTGGCTCATTGTCACTACCCAATTTTCATCTAACATCATGACTGGAACAAAACGATTTTTCATTGATATTGTGAACAACGTAAATGACGAATGAAGATCGTTTTCCAGTTAATCAATTACTAATTTGATTTTATCGAATATTTTCAGCTCTTTGGTTTCCATGGCTTCACGACTTCAAACTTGTTATCTACTTTGGGTGTTCTGTTGATTATTGTTATTTTGATTTTTTGATGAAACAAAAATATTACTTATATACCAATGATTAAGATAAGGCCTATAATACAAGTCGTCTTACAGGTTCATTCTTGTTATGTTTCAGTGTTCATTCCAGAAACGAAAAGTGAATGTCGTTATGGTAAGATTGTGTAGATAAGTATAACTATCTTGGTAAATCTATCATTTCAGATATATCTACTTTAATGCAGTGATATTAATCAACTGATCCCTGTTAATCACTATGTTCTCTATATTTAATCATTTGTCGATCGTATTGTTTCTCAAGTAGGGAGTTCAACAAAAATACTTTGTATGAAAAAAATTAAAGGGACAATGCTGTAACATAACCACAAAACAAAATATGGCATACGTGCATTATTCTACATTCCTAAGGAAACATACAATAGAAATATTGACAAAATCCACGGCATTGTTAAGAATATAAATACATACTGTTGAAATTCAAAATCGTATAGCAATACGATTAAGCAGGTACAATATGTACGTAGTACCCACACCAGAGCCAATGTCAGGTATGTTAAACAAATGCAATACATATCTACCGAGGAGTGAATGATTTTTTTAGGCAATAAGGTTAACATACTTCTGTTAAAGCGATTTGAGTTGTTCTAGACAATAGTTGCTTTCGACTGACAAGGGCCAAGATTGGCATACAAGGCGTCCGACCACAATGTGTAATCGCGGACAGCGAGCAAGTTCGAACATTTCACACGCCTTTCACCACAATGTACTCTTGGAGTGAATTTTCTCTTTAATGATGCAATTCAGTCTAAGAGTACATTAAAATTTGCACATATATCGGAAACAAACCAATTCCAATAGAAATTAGATTAGTTGATCATACTGTGATATGCTAGAAAAGCCCACTGTTGTGAAATGTATGTGAAATGATCAAACTCGCATACTGTCCGCAATTATACATAGTGGTCGGATGTCTTGTAAGCCGAACTCTAGCCTTTGCTAGTGTAGTAAAGAATATTTTGTCTAGAACTACTCAAATCGCTCTTACAGAAGTGTGTTTACGTTATTAGATGCATGTTCTTGTCTAAAAATAATTTCATCAAATCCTCAGTGATTATGTATTGCATTTGTTTCACGTGCGTAACTTTGGCTTAGGTATGGGTACAACGTACACGTTGTGCCTGCTTAATTGTATTGATCAACGATTTAGAATTACAACAGTATCAGTCAAAATACTTAACAATGTCATGAAAGTTGCCAATAGTTTTTGTTATGTTTCAAAAAGAATGTAGAACAATGCATTTATGTCATATTTTGCGTCGTGGTTATGTAACAGAAATTGATTTGTCCCTTATAAGCAATATCATTTTCTATTAGACTTCGGTGTTATTTTTAATAACTGATGAATAACGCTATTTGAGTGAGTCTGTCGCTGTTGATGTAATTGTTTGAAATAGACACTGAGTTCATTATACATGTTATCCTCTTGTGAATGTAGAAGGAAACCTTTGCAACAGATATCTGCTTCAATACGTGAACGATGCGAACATCACAGCTTCGTCATCAAAGGAGGGCTATGGTCCAGAGATGGGGAGATTAAACTCTAGCTCTTCGTGGACCAGTGATGGCCTTTCGGACCAGTATATACAGGTGTCAACCATTATCAATCGTAATCGAGACAAAATTTATCCAAAAGTAATTTTTGTAAAACTGTAAACATCCTTAAACCCATCTTACTTCCGTGATGAAATAATGTTCTTTGTAACAGGTTGACTTTGGGACGCAGGTGAACATTACTTGTATTGCAACGACAGGTGATGGACTGAGTAGCAGTCATGTTCGTTCTTATAGCCTGTCCTACAGCTCAGACGGAAGCCAGTGGTTACCATATCTAGACATTCATGAACAAGAAAAGGTAGAGCATTAAAATTTACGAATAATTCATTCAGAAATGACATTCATTAATTCATTAAAAAATAATGGAACGATACTTATGAATGAAAAACATATTAATAACTTAAAAACTAACAATATAAGCATGCTCCCTGAATAAATTTTGCCATACTGTTAAATAAAACAATCACTTCTGAAATCCTGACGAAACAACACTTTCATCATTTATACTTACAGCTGTTTCCGGCGAATGATTTGTCCAATTATGCCGATACAGTGATAAGACATCTGGACAGACCTTTATACGCCATGTCTATACGTATCTTTCCAATCACCTATGTCACTAAGTCCTCGTTAAGATTCGACATCATCGGCTGTGGATTCCCAAGTGAGTTTTTGCCATGAAATGCTAGAACATATGCTTCCAAATAATTACTAGACAATAACTAAATTAGTAAAAATTGTCAACAGCATCCAGAATACCTTGAATAAGTAGTCAGTTGAACATAAAAAGATATTTCTTTTGTAGTAGAAACAGTAGAAACTACAACAGCAGTAGCAAACACAACGACAACAGCAACAGAAACAACTTCAACAGATGAAACATCTACAACTGTAGCAGAAACAACAACAGCAGCAGAAACAACAACAGCAGCAGAAACAACTATAACGACAGCAGAAACAACTTCTTCAACAGCAGCAACAACAACAATAACATTTGAAATATCTACAACTATAGCAGAAACAACAGCAGAAACAACAGTAACACCTGAAACATCTACAACTGTAGCAGAAACAACAACAGCAGGAACAACAGCAACAACTACAGCGCAAGCAGAAACACCAACAGCAGCAGAAACAACATCAGGAACAGAAACAACTACAACGAAAGCAGAAACACCAACTTCAACAACAGCAGAAACAATAACAGTTGCAGAAACAAGTACAACAACAGAAACTACTACAACGGCTGTAGACATAACTTCAACAGGAGCAGAAACAACAACAGCAGAAACAACAGTAACAGTTGAAACATCTACAACTGTAGCAGAAACAACAGCAGGAACAACAGCAACAACTACAGCGCAAGCAGAAACACCAACAGCAGCAGAAACAACATCAGGAACAGAAACAACTACAACGAAAGCAGAAACACCAACTTCAACAACAGCAGAAACAACAACAGCAGAAACAACAGTAACAGTTGAAACATCTACAACTGTAGCAGAAACAACAGCAGGAATAACAGTGACAGCAACAACTACAGCACAAGCAGAAACAACAACAACAGCAGAAACAACAAGATCGGCAGCAGAAACAACTTCTACAGGAGCAGAAACAACAACAGCAGCAGAAACTACTACAACGGCACCGGAAACAACTTCAACATTAGCAGCAATAACTGTCACCGCTTCATCAGAAACAACAACGTCTGAAATGGTATCCACATCAACAGCAGAAGGTCCAACAGCAACAGTTCCAACTCCATACATCACTTCAAACCATGAGGCTTTTTGTGCGTGCAATTGTATATTAATAAGTAACATGACGCTTGAAATCGACAGTTTAGAACTAGCAAGAAAACTTGAACAATTGATAAATGCAACAAAGATTGCAAAAAATGATACCATCGCTGCCACCATGAAGAAAAAAAGTGCGTCTGACGATCGTCAGAGCGCGTACACTATGGGCGCTCTCGGTGCTTCATTACTTTCCGTAACTGTAGGAGTATTTGTAGTTTTGGACATTTCTCGATTTATTTGTAGTAGCTTTTGCAATAAATCTTGATTTATTTGATACTATCCTATAAGAGAACAATTAATTCATTTCACGGATAAATAAACATCAAATGCACATATCACGAGTGATATACCCTGATAATCAACTAAGCAACGGCATTAGAACTAACTCTACTTACGTGTGTATTTAATTATATTTTGCTAAAATTACGTTTCTTTAAAAACGAACATGAATGTCAATGATATCATCTTGTTATTTATTAACATATTTTAGTTTTTAGGTCACTTAAGACGGAATATATTCTATTCTAATCACCTTTTGTCCGTCGTCGTGCGTCGTGCATCGTATGTTCGTAAACAATTTACATTTACGACTTCTTCTCGAAAACTACTGAAGCAAGTTCCATGAAATTTTGGATAAACTTTCTAAGGCATAAGACCAATAGATATTGTGAATTGTATTGTTCCCACCCCCAGTGCGATATGGGAGGGGTCAAAAGGGAATAAAAGGGTTAAAATTTCAAAAATCTTCTTCTCAACTCGCAGATGTGGTAGAATCAAATACTCTCCATAGATTGAAATGTATCAAGGCTCTCTACCAAGATTGTGAATTTCATTGCCCTGGGGTCTCAGATTTTTCCCCGAGGATGGAGTCAAACTAACATAGTTTATATAGGAAAAACACATTAATGTGTAATGCTCAATTTTCATAGGAAATGAGTCAAACTTAGTTAGAATTATTAGCCTGAGATAGAATCTTAACGTCACATCCATAAAGGTTCTGGGTGACCCCCAGGGGCCAGAGGGGCGGGGCAAATATAGGTCAAAATGGCTAAAATTCCAAACTTAACCAATCGCAGATATGGTAGAATGAAATACTCCTCTTAGATTGAAAGGTCTCAAGGCCTTCTACCAAAATTGTTAATTTCATGGCTCTGGAGTCTCAGATTTTCCCCTGGGAAGGGGGTCAAATTTAATATAATTTATTAAGAAAAACACATTTATGAGTATTTTAGGCTCAATTTTCATAGGAAATGAGTCAAACTTAGTTAGAATTATTAGCCTTAGTGAGATAGCATCTTAACACTACATCCATATATGTTCTGGCTGGCCCTCAGAGGGGCGGGGCCAAAAGGGGACAAAATGGCTAAAATTTCCAAATTCTATTCTGCACTCGCAGATGTGGCAGAATCAAATACTCTCCATAGATTGAAAAACAAATACTCTCCATAGATTGAAAAACATCAAGGCCTCTACCAAAATTGTGAATTTCATGGCTCTGAGGTCTTAGATTTTCTCCTACGGAGGGGGTCAAATTTTCTTTAATTTATTTAAGAAAAACACATTTATGAGTATTATTTGCTCAGTTTTCATCTTTAAAATTAGGTAATCTTCTGTAATAATCTCTATTTGGCCGCTCGTCCTCATGGCCTGCTCCAGACAATTACTGTGTGAAACATCATTTGATCATATTTCCATAGATGTATAGTGTAAACCTAATCGACTGTGTTTGTAATGAGGGATATGGCATTGCACAGTCATGCCCATGGATGATAAGTTATATAATGGTCCTCTGATATCCAGTGAATTTTGCCCAGATGCTATTGTTGAATATTTCGTTAGTGTAATACGACCTGGAACGTCAAGTCTAGACGTCAATAGATAAAGACATGACGTCATGCATAGACGTCTATAGATAAATACATGACGTCATGCCTAGACGTCAATAGATAATTATATGACGTCATGACTAGACGTTAATAGATAAAAACACGACTTAATACATAGACGTCAATAGATAAAGACATGACGTCATGTCTAGACGTCAATAGAGAAAGACGTGACGTCATATCTAGACGTAAATAGGTAAAGACATGGCGTCATGCCTAGACGTCAATAGATAATTATATGACGTCATGACTAGACGTTAATAGATAAAAACATGACTTAATACATAGACGTCAATAGATAAAGACATGACGTCATGTCTAGACGTCAATAGAGAAAGACGTGACGTCATATCTAGACGTAAATAGGTAAAGACATGGCGTCATGCCTAGACATCAAAAGATAAAGACATGATGTCTTGTCTAGACATCAATAGATAAAACATAACTGCATGCTTAGACGTCAGTAGATAAAGACATGACGTCAAGCATATACGTCAATATATAAATACATGACGTCATGTCTAGACGTCATGCCTAGACGTCAGTAGATAAAGACATTACGTCATGATTCCAGGAGGAGGTAATTACAAAATGACTGCAAACGCTAAAATTTTGGCATCATCCTTTGGCAATGAAATCCTTGGATATGTAGGCTGTTGTAGGTTTGCGATCAATTAGTGTTTTGATTAATTACAATATAGCGCTTAAACAATCAAATATTCAATATTTAAAGAACAATTGCCGTTTGAATACGAATTAAATGTATGGGATGGGAGATTGTAGATTTGCATTGGCCATTTTGTATCAAGAAATGGGGGAAAAAACAACTAAATGCTATGTCATATTCCAGGGTGATTTTCTCATTTCTGTTGATCGTTGCACAGTGGTTCTGCGATATATTCATATATTCATATGTTATACGGATGACAATAAATTAAGAAAACGCTAGTGCGATTCCACTTTTTCTCCAAGCTAAGTTATGTCGGCAACCTCGAGACAATATTTGTAAAAATACGACAGACGCTGTTTAGGAGCAAAAAGTGTATTTATAACAGTAAAGGATTTTTTAAAAACAACATCATATATATATTGAAAGAAGAGTTTGCTGAAGATCGGTATTAGATTTCAAAACGAGGATCACAAGCGTAACACAATTTCTTCATGTAGAGTAGAAATATTTCACGCTTACATTAAAAAAAACTATTTTCTTGACGATAAAACATTTCATTTAATGTCTACAAGAGTAACTAAATATGTCTACACTCTAAGTAAATGTTTCTGTACATTTGTGTGATCCTGTTTCCTCTGTCTGAAACAGTACAACATATCGATAATTAAAAAACTATATATATATTGATGAAATCCATAGAACCTTTCACCAGAATGTTAAAAAACACATTTTTCTCATACAGGTCAATTACGGTTTGTCGACATTGTTCGATTGGATGTTTGTTGTTTTAGTATTGTTTTTAGAGGTTTCAACCGGCGCCAAGGTCCTTTTCCTATGTCGAATGATCAGATAAACTAACAAATTTAGTACACCGCCAACATTCGAAAACGTTGTGACGATTTGGAATATCACTACTGGTGGTACAGTAAAGAGATTCCAAATGCCGTTGGCAGCAAGAGCCCACCATTGGACAAAGAATGCTGTGAGAAACAGGAACATGTTCCTGGCCGCTCTGTGTGACGCTTTAACACTGGCACTGGCGCCACCTAGTGCCGACTCCAAACGCTTGGCCTCGGTTGTGATACGATACCAGGTAAGTGCGTATAGTACTGAGTTGACCGTTAGGATCAAGCACATAGAGCCAGTGGTCAAGACTATGTTACTAATCCGAGCTGTCACTCCGTCTAGGAAACAGCTGAAATATAAAAAATAAGAGATATTAAAACCGAAATTGATAATCAAATTCAGGCAATAGGAATAGTCTGTCTCATACTCCGGCTGAAAATCAAACAAGCAATAAAAATTATAGATGATACGGTTGATGAATGGATGCGGAAATGTAACCCCTGGTAAAAGTACATGTTTACGCTATTATCATATAAAACATACACTGTTTGTTATACCCCTATAAAATAGTTTCTATATAAAGTCTATTGAACAAAATGCCAATAAATAAACTGCCCGTCGAGCGGTCCAAAGAACTGGTAAAATCGACTGTTAAAATGTGCTGTTGGACCGGAGTGACGTCACACCTACAATTCGTGACGTCAATGCATTGTTTTGAGTCAATGGGTATAACAATATAGTTATCGACAGGGTTTCGGGCAACAGATGATATGTTGGACCCTCAAGCAAACTGTTGATCGAGGCCTTCGGCCAGTTTGTCTTCGGGTTCAACATATCATATGTTGCCCTCAATCCCAGTCAACAACTGTATAATGTTGCCTTTCGATTATCAGCCAATGTCATTTATGGATGTGCCAGGTTAAGAAATTGTAGGAAAGCCATATTACTCGCCGATATACTACCGAAATACGGTCAGTACCAGACAACTGCACCACATGGGTTGCAAATGGATTTGGGAAAATAAAATATCAATCATTCTAATTATTTTTTATTTAAATGGATGCAAGTGAGGCATATGCTCAACTACATATTTATGTTTTCAACATCATCACAAAAGTATGTAATGAATCTTTTAGACAAAAGAGTATGATAATGATAAAGTGAGTGCTGATCCAGCAATAGACACGGGTTTGGATATATATACCGTATGATAGGTCAGAATATAACCATACTCATATCAATACCCCAAAAATTCTAAATAAATGCTGATTCTACCATTTTACTTGCTATTGTTTATTTTTGATTTGCACACGGTTGATAACGCGAACAGGGGCCATACTTGATAGAAAGCATTTCCATTTCTAATAGTTATTATTTCGAAATCGTGCAACATAATGTAACGTTACTAAATTCAACCACCCGTCATGAGGAAAGTTTAGATAATTAAATTATATTAACCTTGTAGATTCAACGAAACGACATCCTTATAAAATGTAATATTATTTGATTTGATTTTTCGTCCTGTTCCTCCCTTCCCTATTAGAAGAAATAATATCTTGCTTTATTGCTTTCTGAAATGTTATTGATAGAGTATGATTGGTGAGGTATACAGGGATCCTGGTTCACGTTGTTACCGGCGAGTGCTGTATTTACATACACTAGTGTCCGTAAGAAGATATTAATGTTCCAGAGCGATGGTGTCTAATGATAAAGCCATGTAGCGTGTTTATTAGCAGGATATTGTATTGTGCATGAACTAATGTGCATAGAGGTTTATGTACTGATCTAAAAGTGCATACATGGTGTTAACAAATGCACCCATGCAATGGCTACCTTTAAAAGTGTAATGATATTTTCTTAACATTGTCCATTTAAAGCTTTCTATCATCATTGACGTCAATGGTCATATTTTTAAAGGCTCTTGGATGGGTTTTATGCAGTGCATAAACCATTCGACAAGTGTACACAAATGGAGGTCTCAGATTGGCTGAAATTTCGATAATATTAGATTTACGTGAATATTAGTATACATGAGTTATGGGGTATGCTGAAATACATGGGAGCACTTTTAAACTGCTTTGTTTCCATGGAAACAAAATGAGTGACTCTGACTCGAAATAAAAAAATTACGACTGTAGCCTTCGTGTTGTTGTAGATATGTTTAGTTTAACATATATCATTAGGAAATCAAATATAATTCTGTTTTCACACTTTATTCAATTCAAATAGGTGTTATCTACAAAAGAGGAAAAGATAGTCTCCTATTTTGTAGAGTTATTCGATATTTCTTTCCCATTATTATTTGATTTCCGTCATCAATAGCTGTTATCTTTGTTAATTGTAATAAAAATCCAAGAATATAAATGCACTTATTTTAAAGTGTAAATGGTAGTTTACAAAATTCTATCACTAATTGTTGTTTTATTTAGGTATATTTAAAATTTAAAATCTGCATGAAAAATGCTGACTTTTAGACAAATCTGAATGGCTACGTTTCAGTCTTTTTTCTCGATTTAAATTTCTTATACTTATGACATGTTTTAAAATGATAGTACAATGAAATTAGTAATGCACCTAGACATTAAACCCCACCTTTCAAATGACAGAATAAAAAAGCTAGTTAAGCATGTTTTGACATTTTAGACATGTTTCACTGTAGTTGTTTTAAAGTGTTTAATATGATAAAAAACTTTTCTTTTGATTTGATTCTGAAGAAAACTTAGAACTCGTTATGACTCGAAAATAAACAAATGATGACGTGTTTTATGAAGTATTCTATAAAACACTCTTTATAAGGTATTTATTCCAGTTTTATTTCCTTTAAATGGCTAAATTGGGCTTCTTCAATCTAATAGAACTTATTAGATGTTAGCAATATTGATTACTCCTTAAAAGACCACGACTCATGGATCCTTTGAAGAACGCATAACATTATCAGGTATCTTGGGTCTAAAGAAACATATTCTAGATGGTTTTATGTTCAAATATATATTGGCTGTAGGTGAAAGTAAGCTAGCTGGAGAGATTATCGTATAACTTTATGCAAATGATTAACAGACAACAATTAAAATGTAAAACAGAGGTTAAAGAAGGAAAGATTATTGCGTACGAATAAATGGAATTCTGTGAACGTAATCACAATATAAACAGATTAAGCTTTTAAGGTATCAAACCAATGGTATGTTTTAATGACAACCATTATGTGAAAAAATGTGATCATATTGATTTCAGGTCCAATTTTCGTTTCTTTATAAAAGATTTATTTTAACGAAACGTGACTAGAATATATAACATCTATTATGTCGTATATCAAAGTGCTTCGTTCTACTGATATTATTTAGAGATAAATTCCAAAAGAAGTCATTTTATCTTGGCAGATGAAGTCGATGAATCAGATACTTAATATTTTCGTATATATAAAACTTGATGTGTCACAATGGGCCGACGTGTAATTAAGAGCTTTAATTAACTCTCTAGTGAATAAATTTGTATTTTACAAAATCATATGATGTTCGAAGTTTAACTTATTGGAATAGCACTACAGATGTCGGCCGTCACAGGTTTGTGTCTGCCTCTATTCAGGAAAAGTGAAGTAACAGATCAATCGACTTGAATTATTAAATACAGATTCATTCCATATTGGTAAGTTATATTCCTTTAGAAACAAAAGTAACCACAAAATTATTTTTTGTGATATTGTAACATTCCAAAGCATCTCACTCGTACAAAATTTACCAATAGTCACTCATCATTTAAACTGTTTCACTTTAAGCTGTAGCTCATGTTCGTATTTTATTTTAAAAAAATGTTATATTTTGTCTACAAGTTTTAACTCGAAATTTTCGACGTCGTTTTGTTAGTATTCAATCTTATTTGTTTAAACCATTAATGTTTATCAATAGTATTTTTATGTTATCTGTTAAAATAAGAAATGTAGAGAAAGAATTAATAAATGACAATAACAACAAACATCTGTCTAAATTGTTATTCCGTAGATTGGGCATGAAATACAGCTACGGTCACTTTTTACGTCAAAGAAAGGACATAAATAACGGTTAATATATGACAGCTCTCTTAGTGTAACACCTAAGTTAGTACAATACCAGGATAACTTCTGAGCGATGTCAACCATGAACAAATCGATAAAACAGAAGTACTAATTACACTTCAAAGGTGCGAATTACTCATTGAAAATGAATAAATGACAGGCTAGACTACCGAAATATCGATTTTCGTCATTATAATTCAACTGTTTTCCCAGGTATCCTGACAAGTGAAGCATCAACCTCATTGGATGATTAAGTTATCTTAAACACTACATCGGGGTATATAGGGTACATGTAGCATTTGTTTGAAGTAAGTATGAAACTCTCGCTTCTTTCAGGCGTGGGTTAAGATCACATGTAAGGAATCTTGATGATTAAAACCTTTGGCCATTAAAACCTTTCATTAATGTGTGTAATCAGCATGATGTAAACTGTAGTACAGCAACAATAATATATGTACGTTGCTAACAAAGATGTATTTACCCGAACAGCTGACCATACGACGTAAAGAGTATTTGGATAGCAACGAGTTAATCAGTGTGCAGTAAGAGCTCTCGGTAAAGGACTTTTTTTCGGTCTAACAAGACCATGCATATATTTGTACTGTTATAGAAATCGATGGTTACGAAAAGGCTATTTAAATATTGAACTGTGACTTAAATATATTGTTCTCTTAATTCCGACCGTCCTTTTGTTTATTTCCAATGTGGCGTAAATCTTACATCTCACGGTTTATTACAATAGGATTCTAAATGATATTTATATCACGAGAATATTTGAAATATCAGATTGGTAAAAATATCAACTGAGTTTTTTGAAAACAAAATGACAATGGTTTATATTCGACGATAATAGAAAATGAAAATAAAGAAATCGAAATAAACTCTTTGCACAAGGCTATTTTTCATTGAATTTGTAGGAATGACGACCAATGTTCTTTTTAAGGATAGGGGATATAGAGGTATCGATTCAGTGTCTGGATGTCTCTTAACTGGACTCCTGCAGCTAAAGGTTTTGTTTCGAAAAATAGAATATCGTAGTATGACGCATATAGGTCCGTTTCAACCTAAAGGTGACCATTTGCAAAATGAAAACAAACACAAATGTCAAACTATGAGGATTGTAAATACACATACTTTACATTTAATATATATTTAGATGATCTTATTTCCGAAAAATGGTATCGAATCATTCTATGTTTGCATAGAGCTAATCAGAGGATTAATTCACCAATGACTTGTATCATTCAAAGGAAGAAGACACGGCTTAAATATAATTTATTAAAAGTGGTGCTGCAAAGCCCCCATACCGATAAATGAAGAAAATCATAGTTAAATAAAGATATTTATTCAATATCAGCTAGACTGAGAATTTATCAAAATCAGTATATCGTTAAGTTCCAGGCTCCGATTTCTTGCAACAAAACTGCAAACTTCATTAAAAACTTTTTTCTGCAATCTATGTAAAAATTAATTGAAGCAAATATTTTTTTTACTTAATTTGTTACGAGAAATCTGGGTCGTATGGCGTAAGGGGTTTGATCGTCGCACAGTAATCGGGATGCTCAGCATTCGACTCACCATCTTGTCTCTTTGTATATTGTTTGTCAAGCTACAGAAATCATTTGTTTTGACATACGAAATAGAGATTTTAAAATGTTGAATTGCATGTGGTATCATAACTGCAATATTGCAGCTCAAAAGACTTTTAGACAGAAAAAGTTGTCGTCTTAAGAGCTACAATTGGTGCCTTTTACTGCTAATGGAGCAAAGTTATGGTTATGCAAACCATTATTTAAACATTTGTATGTATTTTATCGTATTTGTTTTATATCGCTTACTACTAGGCAATAAAATTGAACCATATGAATTATCAAATTCTCAGCGAGACATTTTGTTTTACATATACACATATGAAGGCCTTTCTGAAGAGGATTTATACAACAAGTCTACAAAGTATGAATTTGAAGGTTTTTTGAGCGGTACGGTAGATATTAAGAATGGTAGTTATGTTCGTTTTCGACAAAAATAATATATAAATGCTTGTATACGCACAAAATAATTGGAAACCTACAAAAAAGTATAGAAAATTGTGCCCGTGTGATTTTCGGAGGCACTGCTCCACTAGGACACATAGGGACCAATTCGTACCTGGCCGAAAGGTATAGTAGGCCGGGTACGTATATTCGTTCTAGTGATATCACGCTAATTACTTAAAAAGTTAAAAAAATGCAAAAAAAAAAAAAACAAATGCAAAAAAAAAAAAATAAATAAAAAAAAAAATAACAAAATCTCACGATGTATCTCTTCACTCTGCTTCAATTGGACAAAGAAAAATTAATTGAGATAATTTTGTGATTGTTTGTCTACTTTTTGATAGTTTTTTTTTTTCTAAGAAACAATAGAACGCAATCTTGAACAAGCTTTTCATTAACCGATAATACGTAAGCACTTCAAAACCACCATTAGGTGATATACTAAGTCTAGGATGGTTTCCAGATGAAAACCGAATCTCAAAATGGACAACATGGATAATTATTTTCATAATTTACATAATTTATACATGATTAGGCTGGTTACCATAGCGACAGAAGCTGCAATAATACACAACTCGCATACTTATTGTAACAAGGATGCACTCGATTTTTAAGTTTAAAAATTGAATTCCTAAATAACAGGTTTGGGTGGAGGAGTGGGCAAAACGCGCCCAAACAGTACAAAGTACTGTAATAAAATGTTTCTTTTAAAGGAATTTATGTAATCAACTCCAGTTTACATATTTTCAAAAATCTGTTTATATCTATATTAGTTATACATTCCAGTCTACATCTTATTTTTACCAACCTCAATTTCTAGGATGATTTATTATGCTATCAGGATAAGTTACATTTTTTTCTTTTTCTTTCCTTGCAATCTTATCTGACTAAAACGCATTTGTTGCGAAAAAATAAAAGCTGAAAAACATTTTAACGTTTTAATAACTTTGTTTATCCATTTAATCAAGTTTTTATCTATCTGATTAGAGCACGATAAACCAGTAGAAAATCCATCCTATCGAAAGATGCCATATACACATTCGAGCTGATTTTGAAGAAAAAATGTCGTTTCAAAGTCGTAATTACTGTAATGCTTACTTTGCAATTTAATAAGTAGTAGTATTGACAATTTGGATGACTGATTAGAAAAGAATGTTCTATTGTTTCAGTCTGTATACATTAGTTGATATCTACCAGGAAAATTAAAGTTTCAAAGGACAGTTTATAATTTACCTTTATCAAGAAATCTTCATCAATTTTAATACTACCTCGCAAAACTATGATTAAATTTAAATTTTAATGCGAGAAGGCATGCCGGCAGAGAGTAATTGAGGCAAAACAAAGGTACAATTATAGTATCGTCGCATCAGTTTGCTATTTTCCTGATTATTGAACTAAATCGTACACAAATAACAATAGACCTTATTTGATATGTTATTTCTAAAACTGAACAAGAAAGTTAACTTACTATGCTCCTGTTGGTCCGAGTTGTCCCGTCGACAACAGTATCATTGCTATCAGGAATGGTGTTCCGAACGTCCATAACAACAGACGCCAATCACGCTTACCAAAGTCAATGTTCTTCCCGAAATATATCAGAACAAATACATTGATAGCTACCACGTTGACCATCAGAGTTTGAGCGAACACAAACTCGACAAGGTTGACACCATAAAAATTGCAGAGCGAGGCAGGCCATACATGGTCCTTCGTCAATAGGATATGCAGATGATCAAGTGAATGACAGATGTTGAAACAGGCATCGCAGGTAGCCAGATATACAACAAGCCTCTCACTTTTAGACCAACTGAAAAATGTTCGAAGTCCATGCTGTTTAAAAGAGGCTACGATTATAAACAAGGCAGACGATAAACTCAGAAAAATGCAAGTTATTGCCAATATGTGCAACTCATAAAAGGCACCATTGTCTAATCCAAAAACCGGTAGGTCATATCCATTCCTGTAGGTCATTATTACAAATTCTTCGCATTCAAAACTATTCTTAGAAACCTCATACAGTAAGTAAGTGAATAACAGCGGGTATCAATGCACGCAGCTTGCTATCTCGGACCTCCAGTTGTACGCATCGATCTGACAATGTGCTGATCCGATCTTAGCAACATTCTGAAACTCACCTGACACGCTTCAAAAATCATTAATCATTATCTTAATTTGCTTGGACAAATCACAGCTTAGCTACATATCATATGTTCATATACCCTGTTTTTTCTGTCACCACGGTTGTCATTAGTTTGTTGTTTATTATTTATAAGTTATTTCTTTGTGATCATTCTCTAGATCTTTTTACTGGAGGACCTCCATTCTTTACTATAAACAAATCTCAATACATTTCTACTTCATCAAAATTATGCCCAATGCTAATATGTTTATTTATTATGCCTGTTTCCTAAGGAGGGAATATCGAAACAATGCAAAATTGAAATATAAATCATTAACATCTTCTTGTAAAATGCGACACAAATACTAATGTTGACGTCGGCATGTCAATGACGCCATATTGTATTGGCGTCTGGTCACATCACCATTATGAGATAATGATGCATTACGCCTGGAGTTCATACTGATAACATCTATATGTACTAATAACGATAATATAAAAATTGTCCATGTTCTTAAAAGAAATTTATTTTGAAACATTCCGTGCGTCATTGCGCTTACGCCATTCTTCGTGCCCCAATGTAATTACTCTTCAATTTAAACATAAAAATAACAATTTCTTTTGTTGGTAACAGGACAATTAACAGGTGTGTACATTTACTATCAAATCGGTGTAGGAGTTCGACTACGGAAAAAACAAATGCTAACACATAATTAAAAGAAAAAAAGTTATGATAACTGCCAAATATAGCTCTATGTCTGTCCTCTATGCTGTCTTTGTATATTACAGAATTATCTCATTGGTGGGAAGGTACAGATTGTAGCGTCAGGATTAAATTTCATGTTTAACATGTCGATGTGATGTATAGTTATTTTTGTCCTTTTGAAAAAATGCCTGTAATATGTAATATTAACTTTACTGCTACAATGACACGGTTCCACTTACTAACATGAAAAAACGAATTTAGTTTTTTAAACACGTGGCCCTAATCCTCTTCCGTAACATGGTCCTGATAAACACAATGTGTTAAATTAAATAGTTTATCAATTTTTTGTAAAAAATATTGAATACTAAGTGCATAATTTAATGACGTGTTTCGTATCATTTTAATAGATAATCTCTTGCTTGATTCGGCTACAACTTAATGCCAGAGGTACCGAAGTACAAAAATACTTGGGTGTGGTGCACTTTAACAATAGATTTGTGTTCTAACAAAGTCGACATACATAACACAATAGTATCTGACTACTTTCAGATCTTGCTAACTTGCATGATCAGTCGATTTTATCTTTTTATAAACTCTTCCGTGAAATAAACCCCTATATGGATCTATTCCAACTTTTACAAATAAGTACGATGTTTAATATTAATTCGATAAACGTAATTTAATGTGCGTGAACTCAAAAAGAGAAAAGTTTTTGTTCAGAAACCTTTGTCCTATTCTTTGTTTAAATGGAACCTGGATTATACAATGAAAAAGTTTATATTGTGGGAATACGTGTTTGCATGAGATTACAAGCATCATCAGGATTACTCGTGAATAACAGAATATAATAATAATTATAGACTCTACGTTGATAACTCGTATTTCATCGAATTATTTTGTTTGTCCTGTCTCTCGTATCTTAAGTATAGTAGTCACTGTCGACATCGGGGAATGCATGCAGTGTTTTGAAGTGTGTGACAATTTGATTCCCGATAATATGGGTTTTGTACCGTGATTTTTATGAGCGCTTTTACAAGAACCAATGACATGATGACAATTGAGGTTGTTGAAATGATTTAGAATTTACTCAAATATGATATTAAAATCCATTTATTTTGTTCTATTGCACACTTGCCCTAGTAATACGCTTTCAGGTATAGCGATCTATTGTTTCATGTCATGAAGTATTCCTGAAATAGTAACAAATCGTTATTATAATAATAAACTCTCTTATCTTCAATTCCTATAGAGGTGCTCAGCTGTTGGGATTTAATACATGTCATAGTCATTGATTTAAGCTCAATAAAGTGATTAAACATAAGAGGATGAAGTCTGGTACCAATCCTTAGGTATCGAGTGCCTATTTAGAGAAGTTCTAATAATGGCAGCATGCCTGTCATAAATTTGTTACTATGTACGATATACCATAATTTATTTGACATCTACAGTCGATAATCGAATACTTTTTTGTACGATAGCCTAGTATGGCACAAACCATAATGTTTTACATAAATGTCGAAATAAAATTTCTGCCACAATGCGTCGTGTTATTCCACTTTTAGTCCATTGCATAAATGTACAGGGTGTTGAATATATATATTGATATTCCACAAGTCGAATAACACCTTCCGGTCTTTTGATTGGTCGATATTTCAAACTTTGACCCGAACTGCTTTTTTTGTTCATTGTTACGTCACCAATTGTTAACGTCCTCAATAGTCGGTGACCGCCTTATATCCCTACGGACTAATAGTCCGAAGGCGCAATAGTCCTAAGGCCCAATGGTCCGAAGGCCCAATAGTCCGACAACAGATAATGTATATGAAATTTAAATGCGAACAGTACTCAAAATGAAACAAATATTTATAACAGTTTTCTATACAAAAACATATGTAGTAAGATAAACTTATCTACCTATTTAGATGATTTGACACTGAAAATGATTATAAACAACGAAATGTAGCGAATTCAAAAAAAAATATAATCTTGAAATACGTATCTGATGTTAAAGAGTATATACATTTCATATTTTAACACTGCAATCCTGTTTAACATATTCCCTAACAAATATCATTATGCGAGCAATTTACATCATTTAAGAAGAGAATAGATCAAAGAAAAAAGAGGGAAATGAAGAAAAATAAGTAATCAAGTACAAACATATATTTATCAATTATGGACCTCAACAAGGTGTTATAACGCCTTGGTATAATTAAATATAAATTACTTTAATGCATTGCCAGAAAACGTATGCATCAAAACCCATCGAAAGCATACCAAACTACAAAAATAACGTGAAATATAACAACGGTATAGCTTGCAATATTTAAGGTTCAATACAGGAGATATCGCTGTACAAAAACATAGGAATATTAGGAACTTCGTCAACCAAAGTGTACCAAACTGTAAACTAATGGTTCAATACAGGAGATATCGCTGTACAAAAACATAGGAATATTAGGAACTTCTCAGTCAACCAAAGTGTACCAAACTGTAAACTAATGGTTCAATACAGGAGATATCGCTGTACAAAAACATAGTTAGGAATATCAGGAACTTCGTCAACCAAAGTGTACCAAACTGTAAACTAATGGTTTCAATACAGGAGATTATCGCTGTACAAAAAACATAGGAATATTAGGAACTTCGTCAACCAAAGTGTACCAAACTGTAAACTGATGGTTCAATACAGGAGATATCGCTGTACAAAAACATAGGAATATTAGGAACTTCGTCAACCAAAGTGTACCAAACTGTAAACTGATGGTTCAATACAGGAGATATCGCTGTACAAAAACATAGGAATATTAGGAACTTCGTCAACCAAAGTGTACCAAACTGTAAACTGATGGTTCAATACAGGAGATATCGCTGTACAAAAACATAGGAATATTAGGAACTTCGTCAACCAAAGTGTACCAAACTGTAAACTACACATAGGAATATTAGGAACTTCGTCAACCAAAGTGTACCAAACTGTAAACTGATGGTTCAATACAGGAGATATCGCTGTACAAAAACATAGGAATATTAGGAACTTCGTCAACCAAAGTGTACCAAGATGCGCATCAAAGGGCCAAACTACCATTTACTGTCAAACACAGTATTCAGATTGCTATGATGTATGCAAGATGTTGACATGACCACAGAGAAGTAATATAACCCCTACCCTCATGAATGCTAGTTATGTACCATATATCCTTATTTAAACCACAGAAATGTGTTAGCAAAACTAACAGAAATAACATACGTAATAAGAGGCCCAAACATTGAGGGTCATGCAACGTTTAAATAGGACAATTCTCTGTCGAGATACATTAGAAATCGTTCAGAGAGGTTTTATTATTGGTAAGAATTTACTGCATCCTACAATGTCATCACCTTTTTGGTCCTAATTCATCGTTCGTAAAAAACACATAATCAGTCTGATATTCAGTGATTTCGCCGATGTAATATTTTTTATAAGTGTAATATGACCTGGAACGATTTTCATTGGGTTGAAATTCATTGTGACGTCAGCCAGAAACAATGAAATGCGTCAGGAAAAATGATGTGACGTCAGGATTATGATTACGGCCGGACAAAATGGCGGCCTCTGCTGGATTTTTACATACATTTTGACATGGAATTCTTTACTATGTAGGTATTTGTAGTTATGTGATAAAAAGTATCTTAAATTTGTGTAAATTTCTTATCAGATTTTATGAAACTCGTCTCGAAGTTTTAATTTTTGCTCGCCAAGGCTCGCAAAATTAAAAATTTCTTAAACTCATTTCATAAAATCTCATATGAAATGAACACTCATGTAAGATCCTATATATGTTATATAATGTATTACACGTCAATAGAGTCTGAATCGACAATCCTAGACGGCGATGGGAATATCACTTCTTGATTTGAACGTCTTTCTAAATGAGGTTATAAACTAAAATGGTCTTTATTGAAAGTAATTAATCCATACATTGTATTTAGTAGTTAAAAGGATACATATTGACAACCTTTCTGACCATCATCTCACTGATGCAGAAAGTGCCCTTCTGACTAAAGGTCTAAACTTTTTCCCGGCTCCCAAAGAAGTTAACCATGCCGATATCTTTGATGACATGGAAAAGTTCTAAACTTCTCAGATTACGTGTGCATTTTGCCAGTGATGATGACCCAGATGGTGTTGATGATAGACCACCAGCTCCACCTCCTGTTGCACCCTCCAAAAATCCTCACCAAAAAGAACACTTTGAACTCACCACCCAGTCGAGAGCCTGGCCTTAAGGCATACACCCAGGCAGTTAGGGAGGAAGTTGCTGCTCACAATGATCGTGCCCAGATCAGTAAAGACAACCTACATCAAAACGCCGAGCACTTCATTCACTACGACAAAAAGCTGAAATTGTCATCAAACCAGCAGATAAAGGCGCAGCTGTTGAAATAATGAACAGGAGAGACTACATTACAGAAGCAAACCGTCAGCTCTCTTAAAATACAATTCTACCAGAAACTGGATAGGGACCCCAAGAGGAACACACCAAACTGTTCAACGACACCTTAGATAGATCCTACACCGCGGAGATATTGATGAAGACACAGCGAGCTTTTAACGACCAGAGAACGCTTAACCAGGCTAATTCTACTTCCTCTCCAAAATCCACAAACCTGGCGACCCGGGCAGGCCAATCATCAACTCTAGAGGCCAACCTACCGAAAATATATCTAAGTTTATTGATTTCCGTTTACGTCCCATTGTTGAAAATCTACCATCTTATCTAAAATGTACTACTGATTACTTGAATAAAACGCCATGCCATGACCTACCAGATAACAGTCTGATATTTACGATGGATGGTGTCTCTCTCCACACCAACATCCCGCACGCAGATGGAATTGCTGTCTGTCATGCGGCATGGGACAGACGTGTGTCTAACCATCCGTCGACCCAGAGTTTAGTAGATCTCCTTAAACTTGTCCTAATCCTTAACAACTTCAATTTTAATGACGAAAACTACTTGCAAATCAGTGGTACAGCTATGGGCACCAAGATGGCTCCTTCGTATGCCAATGTATTCATGAGACACCTTGAATCTGCAATCTTAACATCAGCCCAAATCAAACCTTTCAGCTGGCTCAGATTCATTTACGATATGAAATCAAATGGAGCTCCAACCGACAGCCTCCCGATGAATTTATTGTACATGCCAACACATTCCACAATACCATCAAATGCACTGCCGACATAGATCCATCTTAGTTGCCATTAGGGGCCATTAGTACTGACTTGTATTCCAAACCTACTGATTCTCATCTATACCTCCGTCCCACCAGTTGTCATCCCTCACATACCACCAGAAGCGTTCCCTATTCAAAAGCTTAATGAATCCGTCGAATAGTGTCCGACAATACCACCTTCGAACCCCGGTGCGAATAGATGAAATGCCGCCTTCTCTCTAGAGGATACAAATCGCATCTGATCGACCAAGAAATCGACAAGGTCAGCACCCTAGATAGAGCCAATCTTCTCATATACCAAACCAGAACTGCCACTCAACGTGTTCCCTGTGTGGTAAACATTCCATCCTAACTTACCACATCCTTAGGAACCACTAGAAAATCATCGAGTCATCAACCAAACTTAGGCGTATTTTCCCAGAGCCACCGCTACTAGCCTACCGCAGACCAAAAAAAATGAAAATGACCTTGTAGTGAGCAGCAACTTCCTCCTCTTGCTCCTGCGGCACAAACGGGTTCATTCAAGACATACAACAATAAACGGTGCATGATGTGTCCATACACAGCATCCACAGACACATTTAAATGTACTATCAACAACAAAGCATTCAACACCCGACAGAACCTGACGTGCAAATCCAGCAATGTCGTCTACCCTCTGTCGTGTAGGAAATGCACAATGCAATACGTTGGGGAAACCGGTTGGAAAGACAAGCATGTGATTGCAATTGAACACTGTTCCTTCTTGACACAAACTAAGCGTCGATCGAGATAGAGATTCTGGATTACCTATCTACAGACCCGCTATCCCAGGGGCATTAACGTTAGATATATATATACATGTAAATTGCAAATTGACATCGACTGATCACTCGCTTTTCAATTGCTAATACCTACTTCCAGCATTTCCCGTTCTTTCCTAATTTAGGACTTTGCTCCTTTGCACACACACAAACACACTGTGGAGATAGGCGACTAAATTTGCATTCTCTAAAAATGAGCACTACGTATTTAAATTTTGCCACACATTTGACATCACACGTGACACGCTCTCCAGCAATCGCTCATATTGTAGCGTTCTGCCGAACAGCATGGCTCCTTTTTGGTAAATCCGGCCTTCGGCTGCCACTTGCCGAAGGGTTAATTCCGCTTCATTGTGCTCTTTAATATTTGGTTTTGTCCACAAGGTTCAAATTACGTCTTTGTCGTATATTGACAGAAACATAAATGCACAGAGATTCTTTGTCTTTGCTGACGGTAAAAGGACCTATTTTAACTTAGCTAACTAGTTTTAAATGTATTTGTTTTAACATAACATTGTTGCATAAAAACTGTTTAAATATGACATCATACTCTGACATGACCAGTTTTTCGGATAAATGTTTTAATGTGATATGTGAAAGTTTGAAAATAAGTAATTTTACCCTGATTTCAAAAATTAGACATTCAAAAGCAGAAGTGCATATAGTATATAAGTTATTTTTTTTCATTTAAAAATGTACTCTTACCATCGAAAATTATTGAACTATTATACCATATCAAAGTAACCTTCCTGTATTTTTAGTAATTATGAGAAACCCAGGCAAAGGCAGTACATATCTGTCGATCGCAAGGAATTGTCAATATCTCTTAGATGTTTCTGATGTTGATGAAGCCTACTGGAATGGAAAGTAATATTAAGGTAATAAACTCATATATATAGTATAAAATCAACGTGTGCGTAGGTACAAATATAAAAAAATAAACCTCCATGCTTCCTTTCTAGGCCTTTCTGCCTTCACAGACGTCTTCAGGCGAATGCTGAATACTCATATATATTATATGTAACTCAATATGTGTAAATAATCACTTTATATATAATATTTTATATATAACTTAGAAAGAGAGGAATACATTACTATGGTATAGATATGGAAATCAGAATGAGAGGCCTTCTGTGAAGGGAAAATGTATTATTTTCAACATGTAATATTGAATAAAATGGGTTTTTTGTAACAAAAAAAAAAACAAAAAAAAACCAACATTTAAAAGAATTATAATAAAATATATCTTTTTGTTATTTGGAACTTAGTGTATAGTAGAGTTAAATGTTATTCGGTCTCATCTATTTCATTGTAATAGTTAGAGTAGCCCTTTAATACCATATAATATGGTTAATATGGATGACGCAAAGTTACTTTTACCGTTCAGTTTAATCATGGACAAAGGGAGAGAAACATAACAATTTATTTTTGTTTCTAACGATTTACAGAAATGTCTATAACACCATTGAGTATTAACTATCTTACGATACAATACCCCCAGCAATTTGTTAACACCAATGCACAATGTTTTAGTCACGCGAATGAAAACGTCATCTTACCTTACGGATGCTTCTTCCTTTGACAGAAATTAACACACACAGTTTAGATAAGTAACATATCGTATTGTACTTTTTTCAGAAATAAGAAATTTGACACATGTTAGCAGTGATTGGAAAAAGTATTTTCAAGCCAATTATCGTTAAGAAATTTATAGAAACATATAGAAACGCAATTTGTATGTGTTTCTCAACTACTTGTAATTATTATCTCTGTAAGTAATGTTTATTCATTTTTAAACTTAAAAACTCTTTCGAAGGAACTGAAATACTATATACGATAAAAGATATTGCGCAATGATTTATTTCCGTATTAATCAGCTCCACAGCAAAATTATATTAAAACTAATGTAAAATCATGTTTCACGTCTCCTATATGTATTTAAACTTATTTTGGTCATAATATGGGTTAGAATTAGAAGAGATGTTCATATTATGTATTAAAGGCCAAATATCTTTCTTATATTTTTCATGATTTAGAAAAATGTTGTAAAAAAAATCTTGTTGTAAGTCATGCAGAGATAGGACTAAATCAAAGTCAAGATGAGCGATTATGATTCGGAATATTTTGATGAAAATCAAATAAATATGAAACATCGCTAGGTGGGTCCCACTTAGTCAACAAGCCGAAGTTAGCCGACATTGTAACGTCGTTGCCGATAACGTCATGTGACTACCGTAACTACGTAACGTGTGTCCGAACTCTTCCGAAAACGGGTCATGAACTTTCCAACTTCCGTTCGGCAATAATCGTAACTTCTATGGCGACCAGTTTAAAATGAAGGCATGTTTACATGTATCGACTTTCAACAACTGCTGTGCCAAAGTTATTAAAAAAATCATTATAAATATTCTTTAATATATCTTAATTTCAACTACATTTACAAATACTAACAATATCGGAGTCGAATTTTAGTTGAATTTTTGTTGATAGTTACGTATAGTGTGGTTTTAATGTACACTTACCAATATCTATATTAAGTGAAAAAACCTATAACTTCTCGACAATCGTCTCAGTAGCTGGACACATGTAAAGCTGGGACAACAATGCACCAACAAATTGAGTTTCCTTGTATTCATACGAGAACAAACATTTTTTGGTGTCTTAAAGTGCTTCACTAAATAGAGTAGACCTCACTTATCATTTGATATCTTGACAGCTATGTAATTATTTTTTTTATCAGGACAAGACACATCCTGACATAAGAATCGATACATATTCGTGTATAATGAGTTCCTGTCATTCTTTGCGCAATCCATTTTGCGTGCTATCAATATATTTTGTTCCTAAAACGGCCCTAAATTGACATCTCCTGGATATTTGACATCCGATATCAATGACACACATGAATAAATCTCTGCTAACGACTATACATTAGACCTCATCATCGAACATTTTGACTAATCAACCGTGGCATAAGTAGACTATTATTTAATTTACTATCAGGTCACTTGATTTATAATATGTGCAGTGAGGCTAATGTTACTTTACGTCTAAAGCCACTTATGGCGTATTTACCCAAAGGTGTTAATGAGTGAACAAAAATAACTAATTAGTAAAGTTATTGCCAAAATGTTTTTTTTTTCTTTGAAGATAACGTGATCTACATATCCATAGTGTGAGAGATTAGTGTTCACTTCTAAGGTATTGGTTAAAAGGTCAAAACTCAAACAAAGACATACATCTTCATGTAACCAAATATGTTAACGTTGCAAAAACATCAACATAAAGTTATCTAATGTTTCTTAGGTCATCACCAACAAGGTTCATCGCGTTTTTCGCTAACTGTTAGGACAGAAAGTAAGTGGCATATTAACATTATATTTTGTTATATTTCAATGGTCATCAAAGTCGTATATAATTGCTATTAATTTTAAAGCAAATATTTATTTTGGTTAATTTACAGTACAACACTGTAATCACGAGCCTATGGGACCAATGAAATCACTTCGATATAAACAAAGTTTGTTATACTCGGCGGGGAAGGAATCGTAGTACGTTACAGTCATGAATTCATTGTATGCATAAAGGTGTTTTATGTACATCATATTTTAATGTAGGTGCACCTTTAGCAACATACATTGTCGAACTTTTTATGATTTTAAATTGGTGACTATATCGATTTCTTTCAGAACAAAACGAAGTCATATAGCTGAATATCATAACAAAAGTTATATATGCAAAGGAAATTCGTGTTGTTTGCAATCTATTGCTTGGTTTGTTGAGTGCCGGAATCTGCTTGATCATTAGCCTCCTCCACATAATTAAATACCCTCAATATTTATCCCGATTCGGTTCTAGTTGAAGGTTACAACTTTAAACTGTTGGGTTAGAAATGTAAAAATGAAATATTTCAATATATGGCGCTATTGTGCTGAGAGGAATGTTTTTACATAAATTAGTTGTGAATATTTAAGAACAACAAACCTCATTGCTATTATTTAATATTTGTTTCTTACTATATTTCATTACAATATTCAGCCCATATTTTTGAATTTACAAACTTACTAATGTTCCATACAATTCACCACTAAACGAAAATTTATAAAATGATGTCATCGATATCAGAGACAATGTAGAAAAGTGTATGTCTTTTCCATGACTAGATTTCACGATCCCATTGTAAAGATAAAAATAATGTTTTCTTTGTTTTTATACTTAATCTTTTTAACTCTTTGAAGAGATGATCCAAAGGTGATGCCAAAACCCGACGTTATTGTATTGACTTGAAAAAATATTACATGAAAAACAAGGACATCGTAAATTAAACTATTTCATTTTATCAAAGTCCGACAAAATTATTTGAAGTATTTATGTCACTTTTGTATTTTTTTAAATTCCATCGGGATATGAAAATATAATTTTACAGCTGTTTAAATCAATGTAGCAGAATCTCACACAATTTATCAAACATGTTTAAAAATTTACATCCCTATCGAAGTAAAGAATTAAAATGCGTAAATGTTTAAGAACAATGGTATCAAAACCAATGTACCATTAAGATAATTTGATAATAACAAATGAAATAATAAAATAATAACTCATTAAACGCATTTTATACTATGACGATATAAAAGCTTTACAGAGTAAGACAATTTTTTGGCCTGAGAAATGGCAAAAAGTTTGTTATAAACGTCAGTAAACACTTAAAATCAAAAACATAATTTTCAAACTATCTTAAATAAACTTCTAAAGGAGACAGCAAGCACACCTTTACATTTGATATTGACACGTGTTATCAGTCAAGTGTAACATATCTACTATAACTAATATGTGCAATTCGTATAACAAAGCAATACTGTATTACACAAATATTTGAATCCATACGCAATATGAAAATATTAATTTTGAATATATTAAACAAAAGCTAACCACATTTTATCAAAGCAAAATATTTGTACTATGACAAGTTTTGGACGGCTTCAGAACGGGGCGTATTTAACATTATCGCATTAGACATTTGTTCGGTCTTATTCGTCATTACTATACCTTAAACAGATACCCTCAGTATACGTCTAACATGATATACATATTTTAGTACAACATAACGACATGGGAAGTCTTCCAGGACCCCGTTCAGGCGATACCAGATTGTCCTGTCTTTTGGTGCCTACTCTCTGAGATATGTGTTTGTCTCGTTTGATCGTCTACTTCTGCCGGAGTGACTCTTCGTCTACGTTTGATGATGATGTAAACAATCCCATTCAGAATACCGCCTATGTTGGAGAACGTGGTGACGAATTGGAATATTGCCTGTGGAACATCTGCGATGAGTTGCCACACCCCGTAGAACGCCATCGCCCACCATTGGATGAAGAACGCCATGACGAACAGAGACATTGACTTTGCAGCCCTGTGAGAGGCGGCGACGGTTGATGCGTTCTTACCGACAGTATTCTTAATTCTTTTGGCTTCGGAGCGGATTCTGATCCAGGTTAGGATATACAGGATGATGTTGATGACCAGAACCAAGAGAAGCGGTACCGTAGTGAAGAAGATGTTGGTAATGACTCCCTTTACTCCATCAAAGTAACAGCTGTATCAAAATACGAAAAATAGGGTTGCTATTCAATATCATCATTTCAAAATAAAATTAACAGTCAAAACTGTAGCGTATTTTGAAATAAGACAATAATGAGATTTTCTTTCGCTTAAACGGCGAATTAACTTAAAAGTTTGATCAAGTTTGTTAAATGCTTTGTTTTAACTAAATGTATTCTATTGACTATATAACTCATTAATGTCAAGAACTAAAGCTTTATAAACGCGTGTGTAACGGTAATACTACACAGTCACCTTTGGATGGTGTACCTGTTACAGTTAAAAATAATGTCAAGCAATGTTCTTCATTAGGAAGAGCTGTACCATAGCACATTATCAAGAAATATGTAGAGTATAAATGTACCTAAAGAAAAAAACATGGTTTGTTAAGGTCTCTTAACATATACATGTATAGCAAAACACATTTATTATCAACAAACTTATAACAATATCCTTATTTTCCTTATATAATTTAGCGAGTATAATATGTTTTGTTGACTGCTATTGTGCGACAATAAGCATATATAAAGAAAATTATATGTATGTTTTGTGCATTTTAATTAAGAAATCGGCTATCTGTCCCTAAATATTACTTACAAAGCTCCATTCGGCCCCAACTGTCCAGCCATACCTGCCGCAGTGGCACAAACACAAGGCAGTCCGAAAGTCCATAGTAACAATATCCAGTCATATTTCCCAAAAGAGATATGTTTCCGAAAGAATATCAGCACAAAAGCGTTTATGGCGGCAATATTGACAAGTAAATTTTGGGCAGTGATAAATTCGGCCAACATAAATCCGTAAAACTCACAAAGAGCCAAAGGATACACGTGATTTCTGGTCAGCACAATGTGACCATGGTCCAGTGTGTGGCAAATATTGAACAGGCCGTCACATAACGCCAGGTAGACAACGAAACGTTCACTTTTAGACCAAGAGAAGAATGTCTTGATGTTTTGAGATTTAAACGAAAATGTCAGGACGAGGACTGCCGATATGAAACTGAGAGCAATACAAGTCATTGCTGGGATATGTATGAGATAGAACTGACCATTGTCCAGTCCGTACACATCCAAATCATAGCCACTCAACAATGACTTGTTCGCCATAATGTCAAAATATTTAATCGACGGAAAAGTATTAGTCAACAAATTGCTACTGTCAGAAACAAATGCACAATATAGACTTTTATACGTTTCCACTTGATGATTTAAGTTTACAAATAATTTGTTTAAATCATATATGTAATATCAACCGGATATTTGATCTAAAATGGTAGTGTACGTCAAAAACAAATTGTTACAACAGCCACAAGATGTGGCGTTAATCCTAGATATCCTATTAACCAAGGTGTGCGCGTACACTAAGAATCACAGTATTGTACCAACCGGCTGACAGCACAGTGGGCTGGATCACTTAAGTCAAACTGTTCAGGGGAGGAGTTAACCGTCCATAAAAAACTATTAGTAAAGTCATCGATTCTATAATGTATTCTACTTTTGGTAAATATTAGGTTGCGTTGTCATGGCTACTTCACCATTTTTCACGTCATAGTATTTTTTGTTGTTGATAAATCAACAGAATCAAGTTACTAAATAGATCACGAGACACCTGGAATCATACTTCGGTCGATGATGGTAGTTTGATTATTTGTTTTGTTTTGTCGCTAATGATGACACCTCGGTATTTGTAGACATATAATGGTTAGCTATGATGATGGAATGCTCAATCTATGGATGATAAACACCGGTATCTTCGTATCGTTGTGATAAAGTATCCGACATGCTATTATTATACTGGAATACAAGAGAACAAGAGAACAGAGAAACATAAATAAGTACACGATACAAATTACAGTACGTCTTCTGTTTGTACTAGCTTAATGACATCTTTTCTATAAAAAAAAACAAGTGATCGTAATTTAATCAGGTAAATCAATGTATCGATTTAACAAAGTTATAAATCCAAAAACTGGATCGTAAATAACACTATTTAAAGGTGCTCCACCGCCGAAGATTGGTATTTTTGCTCTATCAAAAACGGGAGCAGACAAATTAGTATTTTTCTTCAGTTTCAAAAGTCACTTACTTTATACCATTACCATCATTGAAAAGTTTGAGCTTCTTATTTTACTTTAATATAAAAATCTCAAAAATAATTAATTGCGTCCCGAAGAAATTCTAAGGCACTATACCCTATATGGAATTAGGTACTCTACTCATTGAGCTTGCACTAAAACAGAACCAGTTATTTTATATGTATTTTGTTTTAATCAGGCACATATGTATACACAATTATACATCAGTTATTCTTCAAATGATGAATATCGTGTATACTCTGTCGGCGATGGAGCATCTTTTAGTATGTAATAAAACGTTGTTGTTTTCTGACATATTATCCCAACACCAGTCTTTTTCTGAAAACATTTAAAAACATGCCTAAAAACATGCGTCTACCTAGACTTTAATTGAGAACATTTGAAGTGAGATGATAAAACTGCTGTACTTTGTGATTAATTATTTTGAGTAATGCAATCAAACGTATATGTAACTCTTGAAAGTGTAATTATTGTGTAGTTACCAAGGATACGGGTCTGATTGGAGTAGGTGGTGTATTTATCAAAGAAGAGCTGACTTCCTTAATGAGCATACTTTACTCTACAAAAGTAATGAGGATGACAGACAATTAAAACTGACTGTGCAAAAACATTTAGAGTAGTTGACGTGGTGCAGTATACGTTAAATGTAATTAATAAAGTTTCATGATTGATCAAAGCGATTCCGCGTTGTTACGGTTACATTATCTTGCATCATACATAAGGCGGTTATTTTCGACAAATAAGCAAATTCTGATTTTAATTTAAAATTAGCATCATCGATATACATGTATCTAAATACAAGTTGTAACTTGACAAGTCGCCTTTTCTTTCTGACCGACTCAAAACAACAACTTATATATCAAAACTTAACTGCAATATTGTAGCTCAATAGCTATAGGTTTTTTAACAGATAATGGTATCGTATTTGGAAAGCTTTGATAGACCAGAGACGTATATTCGTTCTAATTAAGACAGATCGTGAAATTTCTAAGTTACTAAAATTAAACATTATCTTTTTAGTTGCAATTTTAACCGTCGTGAATAACCAGTAACACGGTATTAGATAAATGGCTATAAGCATATGGACACACTTGCATAACATACCTGTCTGTCTGTCTGAAAATCGATACATATAGTGTAAAATGACACACATTTCCCATACCGTGGTCTATATTAAACATCATAAAATTGTCTTGTTCACGGGTTTCTTTATCCTTACAATAAAATATGAAAAATAGAACGATTAATATTGTTCTGCCATAACAGTGATAAAGATTTAGACTTATAAAATCTATAATACATCTTCTTGTGTTAGTGATTCTATTTTACCCTTTATAAATAGGAATAGTATATTTTATCCTAGAAAATTCACTCACTGATATGTTACTTTAACTCTATATGGTCATATTTATGTTTATTTTGACCGAAGGTTGCTCTCATCTTAATCACAATGTCCCCTCTGAGATAAAGATTGCCGATCTCCGATCACTCTCTGTTCTCAATGATGACTTACTGCTTAATCTTAAAAATCATCTGTATGGATCTTTTGATGTAGATGGATCGATGAATTTGTCCATCTCCGAAATCGTTCAGATATTCATTATTGCTACCTGATGATGTTCGTAAACAATTAAATTATTACAATTAAAATAAGTAAACAAATGCAAATTTACAGAAATTTAATTATATCATAATTTATTTGAAAGATTTACGTATTGTTTTTTGTTTCTGCAATGGAAATAATGCACGTACCATGTGATACATGATAACGTTTTGTTGGGACTATTGTTGACGGAATGACGTCAAAAGATAATACACTGCGCTAACGTCATTTCAGCAGGAAGAGTTACGTTCCATCACCAGTAGTTATTTACGAGCTACATGAATGAGCTCCTTTGCACACTTGTGTCCAATGCCTGTTTTCATAGAATCAGGCAACTCAGTATTCTGAAATGAAGATGATTTTTGAAAAGAGTGATGAGTGAAATAAAAACATTCCAAATATTAAAATTTCAGAAAAAACAGAAAAAATGAACTCCTTGAGTAGCTCATTATGGTGATCACGTTTAATATTGCTACTTAGTAATACTTGGAATTAAAAAAAACATAGTAAAATAAAAGAAACCCTTAAAGTCATACATTTCGCTTGATATCTAATGTTATAGCTGACGTATTATGTTTGTGTATGCCATTAGACTAGGTGTATTATGGCATAAGGTGCATTGAAATACATTTAACGCTATTTACACGTTACACCATCCTTGTCCTTTTACAAGTGGAATAAGACAAAATATAATTTTAAGAGTTACAGTTTGTAAACATGTTTGTTTGTCTTACCCTAGCTGTATAAGGGCTCGTAATTACGAATTAGAATGATGCATTGACCCTGTCTAAGGTCATGTATTGTACTATCTTCCTCATACACAAACACATACATGCAACGTATCATGTACGATATCCGATAGGACAAATATATTGTTCATTACTCAAGTGGGGGCGGTCTACTCACTCTTGTTTACTCAACAACATTGTTAAGTGTCAAATCGCCTCTTGTTAAAAGTTACTGATATTTCAGTTATACTTTTGCATGTGTTTATCATATTTCAAAAATTGCATATTTTTATAAGGATTATCATATCAAAGTACATGTAATCTACAAATCGATCTGTACCACTCGTTTGTATTTTTATTCTTAAAATAAATGTCATGTTTGCATAATATTTTTGTGAATTGGTTTTATGAACATCTGTATATTATTTTTAACAACAGATAAGAGATTATACATGTATTATCAAAAATGTAAAAGGACGTGAAACAAATTCCTTTCGAGTACCCCGAAAAGGAATCACTACTACTGATGTTTCTAAATCTGAATCCGAGTGTCCAAAACCACCTTCCATAGGTTACATGTATTTAGTCTGGCGCCAATGTACTGGAGCAGAGAAAATACACATTCCTGCGCAGCAAAAAGTGCAACGCATGTTTTACATAGGTTTGAAAAATCATGCGTTAAACGTATGTTTAAAACATGCGTTTTACGTACGTTTTGGCCACCATGCGTAAAACGTACGTTTGAACAAAACATGCGTTAAACGTATGTTTAACATATGTTTTACGTACGTTTGTTTTCCATCACATGTATGCGTTTTATGATGTACGTAAAACGTGAATGCACTTTTCCCTGTGTACATCTACACATAAATGTCGAGAGATCCGACCATTTATCGAGCCCAGGTCTACGGCGTGCAAATCCACGACTCTACCGTACGTGCAGAACCATGCCACGGCAGTTGACGGAGACCGTATTTAACACTATTTACAACCAGCATCGCCAGTTTGAATCTGTTTTGGCTTCAAAACTTTAACTTTGAACTCCCTAACTTTCTCACCCGTATAAAGGTTTTACCCTGTATATCCCAAATATTGTCGTTTTAAGTTTTTTACCTCATGAAACAAATATATTTTACCTGACTTTCCCAGGTTTTTTACTTTGTAAACCCCGGTGGTTTGGCGGTTTATTGCTTTGTATTTTAAGTGCATTTTTTTTTACTTTGTACACCCCACATTGGTTAAGGCGTCGATTTTTACTTCGTAAACCCAGCATTTGCTTTTTGGTTTCTTAATTCTTGAAACAAATATTGTTTTACATGTCTTTCACATAAGTTTTGTCATGATTCAACTCTCAGGGTATCAAATAAACGATGCAGCTGTTGATTAACAATTTGTTTATACCTCACGTGGTATAAACTCTATACGCATTCTGATTGGTTGACACGATGAACTTTGACCGAACTACGTCTTTCTCAGTGACGTATCATCATTTGTAAACGTCATCAATAATCGAGTTACGTCATGCTATGCTGTGGTCGCCGCTTGACACCAAAACTGCTGTTGGATTGCGTACTTATCCTCCTCGTATTTATATCGGCTAAAATCGGATGTTATTGTGGTAAATAGAGGTTACACAACGAGTGGTTGTTGGATATTGAATGTATTCCACATGAATGAGTTACTTTTTAAAAGTTACAAAAGACACTCGCTAAAGCTCGTGTATTTTGTAGCTTTTAAAAAATAACTCATGCATGTGGAATACATTCAATATCCAACAACCACTCGTTGTGTTACCTCTATTTATCACCCTGTCACTCTCTGTGAGGGTGGCCGTATTCAGTCTATATGGTTATTTAGTTGTTACTTGTAAGTATGCTAATGCATAAAGGTAATTATATTTCCGGTGGTAAACACACTTACACCTCTCTCCCTCTTCATATTAAAATCGCCTTCTGTTAAAAGTAAACGCTTATAACGCATATATATATTATTTTAGCAGTTAAAGTCAATGCAAAAATGTACTTGTGATAAGCGTTCCATTCATATATACAATTTTACACTTTAGAATCCGTGTCAACGGTATCCATTGTTCTGTCAATACTTGGGCCGTTACCCGAGTCAAGTTTGGATCTAGTTTTCGATTTTTCTTTATCATAGTATCCACTCATCTTACGACGTCTGATAATCAGGTAAACGACACCATTCAGGATCCCCCCGACGTTTGAAAATGTAGTGACAAACTGGAAGAGTGCTTGTGGCACATCTGCGACCAGTTGCCACACGCCATACAATGCCATCGCCCACCACTGTGCAAAGAAAGCAGTCACGAAGAGGGACATTGTCCGAGCTACTTTATGAGATGCTTTAACTGTGGTCGCTTCTTTCCCAATCACGTCTTTTAGGCGCTTGCCCTCTGTGTGGATTCTGTACCATGTAAGCACATAGAGGATAATGTTTATTATCAGTACCAGTAGAAGTGGAACTGTTGTGAAAAACACGTTGGTTATCTCGCCTTTCACACCATCGAAGTAGCAACTGAAAAAGTCAAATGGGAGTAAATGTTAACTATCGATAAAAGAAATAGGATATATAGTATTATCAGTTATGTATCGCTAATCCCACCATGTGATCGGACCTCATTACTTAGATATTAGGTACTAAATCGAGTTCTGTAGTTATTCCTGCTGTTCCTACCGTTGCGATGTCTTGCAAATTATTAAATAATTGATAACACTTGAAAGAGGACTTATACAAAGTATTTAAAAGGAAAATTTACGAAGAAAATTTAAAAGTACTTATCTTGTTAAAACCATTTAATAATAAAAGATATATTTGGTCTTTAAATAATTCCTTATTCAAAACTTACAATGCTCCATTCGTTCCAAGTTGACCTGCTATTCCAGCGATTGTCGCGCCAACGAACGGTGCTCCGAATGTCCAAGCTAGTAATTTCCAGTCGTATCGCCCAAACCCCACATTCTTTCTATAGTAGATCAACACGAAGGCATTGATGGCTACCACGTTAACCATTAGGTTCTGGGCTGTGATAAACTCCGCCAGCATAAAACCGTAAAACTCACATAGCTGGACTGGATGGACATGGTCTCTGGCTATCACTATGTGGAGATGGTCCATCGAGTGAGCTATGTTAAATAGTCCATCACACACGGCCAGGTACACCACAAAACGCTCACTCTTAGTCCAGGAGAAAAAGCTTCTGAAAGATTGCAGCCGATAGGAATCCACCATGATCAGCACGGCAGAGATGAAGCTGAGCATTATACATGTCAACGCGGGGATGTGAATCGACAGAAACTGTCCGTTGTCGAGTCCATACACCTGAAGATCATAACCGGTCTTCAGCGTTTTTTCTGTAGATGTGTTGATCGAAGCTGAAACGTCTGTCATGGTCATAGGTTATGTGTGCAATACTGGAATTCAACGCTCGTAAATACGAACCTGGGGGTTTTGTTGGCTTAACAATAATGATCTTACAGTTCCAAATGCTACTGAAGAGTTCAGAAAAAAAGATGTAACATTTAACGTATAAGGCTTAACGTCTTCTGTTGGGATTAATGTTTCCTAACTGTAAGTCTTCCTTATACTGACACACTGTATGCTATTTACTGTTATCTAGTGATTATCTATATTAACCGCGGCCAGATAACATTACGCACAACCCGCGCTCGCCCTTCCTTTGTTTGATGGTTTAAGGAAGTCAGTCATTGGGAGGCGTGTATAAGTCAATGATCATCCCTTATTATAAGCGTTCATATCTTCCCAACAATAATACTTAAAACGTATGATGATCAATGACGTAATGTTCAGTTCATCGAAAAAGGGAACAACATTTGAAAAGCGGAAAGTTGTGAGTGTAAGATCGGTCAATTGGCAACACTTTTTTATTTGAGGAACCAAGTCATAAGATCAAGCACAAGGTTAACATCGGATCAAGTAACACTTTAAAAAATGAAAATACGTTTTACTCATGAACGTAAAACATCAATAATTTCAGAAAATAATTTGTTGAGATGTATGATTCATATGCGGCAATTTAAAATCCATTCAAGATTCAAATACAAATGACTTATAATTGTTGTTGAAAGCTATCGCTTCAATTCAGGATTTTTGTACTTCCGGGATATCTAGGTCAAACGATAAGAATATTTTCCTTCATATTTGCGTTACACAAATAATATAGGTGGATATGACGATAGATACTGCATTTTTATTTGTTTTATACCCGAAGATATATCGGTACTAGTTGTCACTCTAAATTATGTCGGTATTAGATGTCACACTAAAAAGTATCGAAAACAAATCCCCTACATGAAGTTGATTTTTTTTCAGAAAATAACAAAACTTTACATGTTGCCTGTGAAGTGCTGTAAAGGCCAGTCATTATTTAAACAAAACCTATATGGTTTTTTATATCACTTCAGCAAAAGGATTTATGTATTTTTATGACACATTTTGTGGATTTTATTGTCATTTTTCCGCACCTGAACGTCAGCTATTGACATTTTAACATACATTGTATTCAAGCTGAAACTGTGACTTGTTTACATAGACTTAGTTCCTAAAATACCAATACATTAATCAGATCAAGGAAAATATTATTAACCTTTCAATCTCATTTCTATCAATCACATGCAACAAATTACGGTTATACATTACATACCAGTTCGATCATTTATGCTAGATTATGCTTACTTCTTTGAGATACCAACTGGTTATGTACATCATGTATAAATGTCTCTTGTTAAATGATTTGGGTTGATATTATTTCACGATCTATTAACAGCCAAGCACGTGCTGGGTTAAGGAGGTGGAGTAAATTGAGAGTAACTGGATACAAAACACCGACATGCAAAACTTGACAACTACGCTCACGTAAAGTTCGAACGCAAAAATCAAAGGCTATTTGCAATATGTCAGAGCACCTTTACATTCGGCCACAACAACCCTCAAGTATCATATCAACTAATAGCTTAATATAGAACGAATGGGTCGGTAGGGTTAAGTTACAACAACCTAGTTTAGAATTTCAGAGCTTCCAACTCATGGAATAAGTATAACATATAGAAATATAAATATTTCATGGATTTGTGGGCAAGCTTTACTCAAAAAAACAAATGTCTAACTATATACAAGCACAACCTAGTTTCATTTCGATCAGCATTTATTTTTGCACTTATTCGAGACAAAAAAAGCGAATGAACATAGCCACAACAGTACAAATGTCACGACAAATTTCCAAAGCTAATGCAAAGCTTCGGTTCTCTCTTTTGACCATGCAACATCATTTCTTTCCATTATATATTCATATGGTGATTTGTAAATAGTTAGCAATCGACGACATGACACTCAGCTTTATTAGAAATCAAACATCAAACATAACAATAGCAATACTTAAGTGTATACAATGTACCTTTTGATGTTGGATTGCAAGTTATGCTTGACTCCGTATATCTTCAGTCTTTAATACGACCTATGCATTGTGAAATAACATTATACATGTACCTGGAAATCAAGGAAGTCGTAAACACTATTAGTACGTGTAGGTCGGTTTTATAGTTATCTCTTTAACTCTGCTTGACATAAAAAAGGCAAATTGTACATACATCGGACTTCAATACATTTTTGTAATCGATTTGCTATTGTGGTTACTCGATATTAATATATGGCATAAAAGGATAGTAATGTTTTATTGAATTGAAGATATTTCATAAAATATTTCAACAGAGACACCTATCAAATATATTCAAACATCCGATCTCCATTTGGAGCCGTCTTCTCGTTGCTAGAGTCACGATATCCACTAAATCTTCCTTCCAAATCCTCCGATGTTTGAAAATGTAGTCACGAGATGAAGAGTGTTTGTGGAACATTAATCGTTGTCAATAACCATCTGCATTTTCTTAACATCGCCATCGCCGACCAATGAACGAAAAAGGCTGCTACAAACATCGATATTGTCCTGCGATCTTATTAAATGCTCTAATTGTCATACTGACTGGTTGCCGAGGACGTCCCTAAAGCGTTTACCTTCTGTACGTATCCTAAACCATGTCAGCGAATACAAGATGACATTGGTCACTAACATCAGTACAAGAGGGACTGTTGTTAAAAATATGTTAGTTATCTCCCGTTTCACACCATCAAAGAAATAACTGAAAATAACAAATACATAGATATTATAAAGTGTTCCCATAGATTCTTGTTTTGATTTTAAAGTGTGTGATCAAATATTTTCATTATTTATTTCAATTAATATAATATTTTATCATTTTCATTATAAATAGAATGTTGATGTATAACGTAACGTTAAGGAGAAAAGTTAAGTGGATATGCTTATAATGCCCCTTTTGATCCAAGCTGGTCTGCTATTCCAGCGATATGGTACCCTGAATGTCCAGGTTAAGTCGCCAATTATACCGTCCAAAACGTACTATATGTCCCATCGCTTATGTATTCCTGTCATATTTGTTGTTATGGATGTTGTTATAGTCGTCTCGTTGTTACTTTGTCTGTTACCTTTTACGGCGCGACAGAGCCTCCGTAGGATGACACAGGTAAGCGAGCGCGCACGTGCTGGACGCCATGTCGATATGACTTAACAGAGAACACATTTCAGTGATTTAAGGTTCCGCTATAGTTAACCAAGGGCCATCCAAAATCAAAGTTTTTCGTCAGAGCTGTCGCAATAAATAAGACAACCAATATACCAAAATGTTCGTATTTGTATATGGAAGATTAATAACAGAGTAATATAACAATTCCTTCAACCAATCTTAAAACATTTACCTTTAAACCAGGTCAACTTCTTAGAAATTATATGAAGTCAGCAAAGTACAAACGTCTGCAAAGAATAGATAATATTCATCTTAAAGACATTAATAAGGTGATGGGGGGTTGCTTTCCTAAAAATATCAGTGCTACAATACATAATCTTATTTACAAAACATAAGGTCACACTTGAAAAACATGGAAGCCATGAGGACAGAACTACTTTTTCTATGAAAGTATGGAAGCTGTGTGGTGGCAAATGTATAACATAGAAACAGAAATATATTAATTAGTGCATTTGTGTGAGCTTGTAATTTTTACCTAAAGCCACAATTAAAACTCTTTTTAAGCACTTTAAAATGTGATGTTTTCATTTTTATGCTTGCAATCTACAAGCACATAGAATAACTCTCTACTCACTTTTAAATATCCATGAACACTAATGCTGAAGACCTGTAATCTTCTAGCAGGTGATCCACTTCGTATGGGTCCTCTTCTCCCTCGTACTGAACCTCATATACTGCATCAGCAGCACCATCAACACCGGACACAACACTCAAAACTGTCCCCTTATACCATTCGCGTTGGTTTTTATTTTCATCGATAACCCATTGCTGTTTTATGGTTCTTCCCACAAACTTCACCTTTGATGTGCGGGCTCTTGATAACCTAGAAAACACAAATTAGGCAAAATATTCAAACACATGTTTTTTTAGTTTTAATGAGCTAATGATTATTGTTACTTCAATTATAATTATAATACATACTGTTGAATTGTTTGTAATAGAAATTTTGCTGAAATACATGTTCTTGTAACGAGAAATAAATAATAAATTATTATTCTTAATTCCTCTTGTTTCATTTTTTAAAACAAAACTTTCACTTGATGATACCTTTGTGAGGTAGATGCTGAACTGCCAGCTATAGCTTCATTGCAAGGAGGTGCTTTGGTCACTTCATGATTTTCACTGTAATATTTCAGACATTAAATTCAATAATATATTTTGAAATAACAGTAATATTGGTATCACTCATATGTGAAATGGTTTAATCTGTTATATCTTAATAATTTCAAACTATAAGTTATAGGGGCCGCCTGGTTAATATGTGGGGCAGGTTAATAGTTTTTTTGGGTACAGTTCAGTGATTTAAGGGAGTCGCCTAGATGAGTCCTGGACTCGTCATTTTCCTGTGGGACTCACCAAAATTTTGAGAACCTTCCATATTTCTTTGTACTGGGACCCATCAAAATTTGAAATTTAGTGTGATGGACTCGCCTTAAAAAATCCTACATAAATTGCTGAGTACTCTGATTTTCCTACACCATCTAAAATGGCATGTTCAATAAATATTATTGTATTATGTACACAATTTCAATTTACCTTGGCAAAGTTGATGTATGGGATGTGGGCGTTGGAACATTACTTTTGGCTGCGGTTGTCTTGGAATGTGTTCGTCTGCTTCTTCGGGTCACATTTTTCTTGGCCGATTCATTATACTGAAAAGACAAAAAGTGTCAGTGTTAAAATTTAATTCTGTACTTTTACCATTCAAAACTTAGATACTTACCACAGAATCATGTATCACACCCTTTCAATGATTTTTCCTGAATAAGCTAACTATATAATATAAAATATTAATTATGTCATATTTAATATTAATAAGCCTATCAATTCTTCATATTCTATACATGTCTTACCCAAATTCCCGGCTCTCTGATTCCTGGACTTTTCCCTTCTCGTGGTGAAGTTAACTCTGGAAGTAGAGCTTTGTAGTAAAAGCTTTCAAGCTTTGGCAACATTTTGTTTTCCCACAACTGAATATTTCTAAAAATGCGTTGAATGTACATTTGGTATGGCTGGCTTGTGCGCACTACAAGATCAATCCAGGGCTTATCACAAATGTTCATCAATCCATGGCATTGATAGAAATAGTCATGGTTTTCTCGCAGTGTTAATTTGCCCTCCTTCAATTCCAAACAAAAGTTTTTCTGAGTTTCAGCTGCTTGATACAAATTAAGTGGTTTATTGTACAGAACATTCTTCACTTCAACCAGGCCAACTTCCCCATTTCGAACAACAACTATTCCATCCGGACTGGCACCTAAAAATTTGTTGCATCTGTCAATGACAAGGCCACTCGATTGGATTTCCATATTGATATTATGCTCAGTCTTTTTCAGTTGGTATTCTTTCAGGCTATTTTCTTCTTGCAAGAGACCATGTGTGGTGTATCTATTTCCTCTGAATTTACTGTAGAGATGTTTGCGGACTAAACATAAGACAGGTATCGATGGATTTCTGCGTATAATAGGGCCAAAAGTAGATGCTGTGATTCTCTTTCGTCTCTCTGTATGCCAGATGGATGAATGTGATTGTTGGAGGGTTGATTTTTCAATTTGTAAGATTTTGCTTTCACTGATGTTAATCTCTCTCTTTAAATACTGGTCTTTCAATTCATCAAGTGTTTTTGGTGATACATCCTCTGAGAAATCTATGGCCTCTGGTCCATATGATAGTCTAGCTTTCTTGGAGTTCGCCTGAGTTGCGCTTACCATTTTTCTCTTCCATCTTTTTTCTTTTGTCGTTTGCTTGCCTTTATGTGTGGTGGTATTTAGGTGCATCTGGTGTCTTTGCCTGTACAGTTTAGAAAACAGGAACCCAGGCTCTGTAGCTGTAGCGGATTTCCACACCGTCGGAGACCATTGTGGTCCAAGATTCATTCTTAATGCCCCACCATAGCAACGACCATGCCAGGAACCACGATTACAAAGGTTGTAGACCTTTCCTCCGTCAAATTTAGATCGAATGTGCATCCAACTTTCAGCCAGGTTGGTAGTGAGGCATCCAATCAATCGACTGCTCTTCTCTGCCAGAGGTATTAATATGTTGGTGACATCTTTAATTATGCACTGATCTACCTGGTCAAAAACTGTATAAGTGCCTTGTCTTGCCTCTTCTTGAGCCTGTAATGAGGTGCCGTCTGTCCACATGTTAACCTGCTCAGTGATGACCTCATCAACATGGGTGTTGTTGGAATGTGAGTCTGCATTATCGTCACATGGTGGTAACGTAGGAGACGTTGATTTGGCTTTACAGAAATCTGAACAGTTGGTATGGTTTCCAAAGACATGATGCACAGATTGACGAATATCCCTGGATAGCTTCTGAGATGCCAGATGTCTGTTTCCATTCTCTTCAGCTTCCCTGCTTCGCATTCGAATGGCACAACGAATGGCACTTACAATCCGGATTCTGGCTGCTTTGGTTAGATGGTGTCTACCTTTATAAGAGGGATTATCCACTACCAACTTTTCTAACTTAGATCGGACACATTTGCAGGCATGATTGCAACACTCTAGTTTAACAACATCTTTGCCCCATATCGGCACTTCTTCCCTAATCTTTGCAAATGTAGAAGAGTCCCCATCACCGATGACTTTGGTGTACCGCAGGCCATGCTTTGTTTCTGCCTGATTGAAACCTTCAACGATTATGTCCGCCTCCATGGACTGGCTGCTATCTTCCCAGTTCTTAAAACACTTATGTGGTCTAGGTACCTCCTGTTTTTGTTGTGACATATTGCAAATGTAACAGTACTTGTTACGTACTCCTATGTGTAACAGTTTCTTTGTTTCCTGGCCAATAATTATAGCTACCCCACCCAGAGCATTATATGTGTGTTTGTGTGTTCTCTTCGACCATCCTCCGTCCGTTATGACTGTTATGCATGGTACCTCTCCATGATAATTGCCTTTACTGATCGCGATCTCTCGTTCCTCAGCACCTGCCATCAATAGTTCCGTTTCTAGGGCATCTTTCCACCACTGGCCTATTTCCTGTTCAATGGCGGAAAAGGAGGTTTGGGTCATACCAGGCGAATCAAGGGTGGCGAGGAATTCGTTCAAATGGGCTGGACCATTACCTGTTACCATGCTTCCCCACACGGCTCTCACATTGATGTCGTACCGTTTGGAGTTAGGCAGCTTTGGACTTGTCTCAAATTTGAACATTTTTTTGCAGCCTTGACACTGAGACATGTAAATTGACGCTAATCCTAACGTACGCTCCTCTGATACAAGTTTTATGGGGGCTTCACCTTTCACCGAGAGTTTTACGGCTTCATCACATAAACATGCATGCATAGTTATCGTCGATACATATTTCTGAACACATTCTAAGTTTATTACACGAAAACCATTGCCAACAACATTGTTCACTCTTTTTATGCACAATTTGATGGTACTTGTGTCAGAAACATTACGCACACTGTAGATGGGCTTCACTTTTTGATGGCTAACCAAATGCCTCCGTGTTGTGAACATACCTTTGTTGGAAAAGTTTTTTTTTCTCAAAATTCTCATGTGAATACAACCAAATGTTTGAGGTGCATCTTGCAAAGAAACTTTGGCAATTGTGGGGGCTAAACAAAATTTGTATTTGGGTCTTCCAGGTCTCAAAGTTTGACGTTTCACAGAATTTATGCCGGATGATAATCCAAACCTTTTTTTGGTGTTTTTTCTCTTTGTTCCCATGTCGAAATACTGTTTTCTATCCCTCTCTATATAGTCTAGCACTGACGACGTGTGTATGAGTTTCCGTAGTTTTACTGACATGACATAACTTTCTTGTACGCTTTTGTAAACACTTATTTAACACTACCGTGCATCTTAATTCCAAACATAACCAACCCAATAATGCAAACCAAATTTTTAATAAAGTAAAAAAGAAGAAATAATAAAATGTTGTCACCGGATGTTTATACAGTCTACTGACAGTTAGCACGTAAACAAGACTGCAACATTAATGTTTGTACTTACCTTTAAAGTCCGATCGATATTTTGTAGTAAAAGCATTGAACAAATATGAAATGAGCAAAGATTGCCACGCTTACTTACCACAAATACCTTTTGTTTCTTCAGAATTCATCTATTCGTGGTTTGTTGAATGGACCGTATCACCAACCGGAAGTCCTGTCACGCAGAAGAGACCTTATTCATAATAAAAAAAAAACAAATAATTACCGATCGGATTTAAAAAATATTATGTTAAAAATATGAAGTCGGGAATTGTTAAACCAACAACATTTTAAACAGACGTCTAATCGGTAAATTAAAATATTTTCATTTTGTGCGGATGAGTATCGGTACTTCCTGCAAGAAGCTGAGAGGGAAATTGGAATGAAGCCGTGGATTTCTGTCGTAATTGTTGTTTATAGGCTCGAGAGTATTTACAATTGAACGTTAATTTGACAATATGATATTTGTGGAACCCGCAAAAACCCGATTTACTGATATCAAGGCCTTCGATCTTTCATAAAATCATTTTACTTTTTGTGAACTGCTGCTGCTACTGAATCCAATATGGCGACGCCCATAAAAAGATATAGCCAGACAGTAAAACTTAAGATTTCGTTTAAAGAGAAGAGAAAATCTTAAACTCGCTATCCGGAGCATGTGCTATGGATAGTCTGTATCCTATATCGAGCATATTTAGAATTGAAAAATCTATAAGGAATATGCCACATTTCTTTAAAATTATACACGTGATTATTCATATAGAGTTATTTCAATAGGGCAATGCATAGGCTACATTAGTTCTATATAATTCAATACTACATTAACAGAATACCCTTTTCATTATTTTACTAGAAATGGAAATGAATAAACCATAATAGCACTCTTTATGATAGTAAAAGTTAAATTGTTTGGAAGTAGGGTTGTATGGCCAATTGGACTATAGTGGAACCTTAAAGCTAATACGGGAATAGAATCATACAGCTTATGCAAATTGATGCTGGACAGGAGCTACCGTATGGACAAGACGCTCATTTCTGTGCAACACATTGCGCCAGATTGATACTGTTACTGGCAACCTGTTATACGGCAGCGGAGCCATTGAGAGGGCCACATCATATTTAGAGCCGCCATATCACTGTGTCAGAGACGAAAACTCAACTCGTAACGTCATCGATGTAACCCCTGCCACCACACGGCTGGGCAGACAGGCTATTAAGCATGGTGGGCCTGTGTTATTGTGGACACTGCATATGTCATAGGTTGCTTCCGTCATTCGGAAAGACTACGTTTACAGGGTCTGCGTCAATGTACAGCGTCTCAGCCTACGTTTGATTCGAGGGAGTCAACAGAGGGACGTGTGCAGAGACATTATTTATTGTGTGAAAGAAGGGTGGATGTGGTGTGAATAGGTTGTAGTTATCATATAGGTTTTGTAATATTTGTAAATATCTTGTTCTAATTATTTTGGTGTATATAAAATGTCTATTTTGTTTCTTAACACGATATTGTGTTTTCATTTTCCTAACTGAAGTCTTCGCTGGTCCCACGTTACACTATAGTAGATTTATAGTAAATTAACACGAAGGCGTTGACGGCCACCACATTGACCATCAGGTTCTGGGCCGTGTTAACTTCGCCAGCGTAAAAATTCATACAGCTGGACTTGATGAACATTGTCTCTGGCTATTACTATATGGAGAAGGTCCATCGAGTGAGCTATTTTAAAGTTGTATGGTCTAACACTTTCGCTCTTTTTGTCATAGTGAAAACTGTTTAAGTGTTATACACATTTTCCCCGTCTCTCCGAGGTTTAAACTTTCTACTTTTACCACTTTTTATAAAGTTGCAGCACTGGAAGTATTTTTAATTATAGAAGTAAAAAATCTTTTTAACGTGTACACGTCAAAAATAAGCTCGAAAGATGCCGAATCATTCCGAACTCTTCCGAACATCGTCGCGACAATCTCGAAGTAACACGAGAGTTGTGAAACCAAATGTCAACAATTTGTTTCATAAACAAAACATGCGGTCGACCTCAGCAGACTGGATCTACATAGAAAAAAAATGCTTGCACATTACAATATTTGATACACACAATATTGAATTACGGCAATGTGTGAATTAGATGTTTCAAATACTCGCTCTGTGGACATATACCAGCACGATTTGCTCATATTAGCCAGAAGGAAAACGTAAACAAACACATGTGCGCTTACGCTAGTTACCTGGATCACCACGTGCAGGACGTGTGGACATAAGTCACGTGGTACGATTCGGAATGCCGACAAAAGCCGAAGGTACTGAACATGACGGTGATTGAAGGCGCTGTATTCAAAACCAGGAATATATGATCCCTAGATTTCGGCGCTCTTATAGGTCGACATATTCTTTTGGGGAGCTTAATCAATAAGTTACATGTGCATGTTCAAATATCAAATGTTTAAGCAATATATCGTTACAGTGAAAATTACCAGAAATACAACTTTAAATAGTCAATCACACACGGCCAGGTACACCACAAAACCGTCATTCTTAGTCCAGGAAAAAAAGGACCGAACTCCTTGTAGTCGGGTTCCATCAACTAACACAGCTACTGCGCATGCAAGACTAATTACGATGCATGATAGCGCAGAAATGTGAATAGATAAAAACTGTTCATTATAAAGTCATAACCGGATAGCAGTGGTTTGTCGGTCGTATTGACCAGGGTGGAATTGTACCCAGTCATTGTTGAAAGTCATTCCAACACTCAACCGCCGTAGAATCAGGTTCATGTAGGGTATTGACATTAATTGTTTAATGTGAGATCTTGCTACATCATATTAAACGTTGTTGTCCGCATTTTCATGAACTGTGGCGAAGGTAGGACGGATAGGCGAGTTCGTGGAGGAGAAAGAAGATTTCAATTGCAAGCGTTAGCCGTAGAAATGACAACCAAGACTTATGTAAACCGTAAGTCTAATCAGAATCGTCAGGGAAAAGCTGTGAAACTAGGCTAAGGCGAGAAGTCTAAAAAGCCGGACAATCCAAAGTCGTGTTTTCATTAGTACGTCGAAGGAATCTGACGTGAGAGGCAATGACGATGAAGTTGGATTCTTATTCGGACTATTTTAGTGAATGATACGTACAATTCAGGATACAAGGTAAATCTAAAGCTGGGCGGTAATCCAGTCGAGTTCGAGACCGATACGGGTGCGGCAGTAAATGTGTGTGCGGAGAATGTGTACGACCGGTACTTTTCTCATCTGTCATTTCCCAAACAGACCGTGAGGCTCAGAGGGCTCAGAGACTTTGGTGAATGACGTGTACCATTACTTGGTGAGATACTGGTTACCATCACGTGTTGTTTGTGGCGATCGACCGTCATTGCTGAAAGGTAGAAACTGGCTTAAACGCGTAAAATTAGACTGGACAAGTATAATTGCCTTGAAGTGATATCCGAAATCTGATGGTGTGAAATCCGAAGTGGACAAGCTGCTTGTGAAGCATCAGAAACTATTCGAAGGTTAAAGATGGTGCACAGCCGATATTTTGTAAGGTAAGACTTATGCCATTTTCATTGACGGAACCCGTACGACTACAGAGCGAAGGAGCTTTAACAATTGTCGAGCGAAGCGATTGGGCGACCTCTATAGTTGTCGTGCCAAAATCGGACAAATCGACACGCCTTTGAGACAATTTCAAAATGATTTTGAATAGGTGTCTGGACGAACAGCAATATCCGCTACCGAATGTTGAAGATATGTTTGCTGAACTAGCCGCTGGACAGAAATTTACGAAGTTGGATCTATCGCAGGCATATCAGCAATTGAGCCTGGACGAACAATCGAAGCAATACCTGACCTTCAACACACATCTAGGTATGCTTCTTTGCCACAAATTAGCGTTTGGTGTGTCATCGGCTCCAACAATCTTCCAGTCAGTCATGGATCAAATACCGCACGTAATATGTCATATCGACGATATCTTGATAACCGCTCCGGCCGATCGTGAACACATAGAAATCCTTAGCGAGGAATTGAGCCGTCTCGACAAGCACAACGTCCGGTCGCGTAAAGACAAATGTCTGTTCATGCAAGATTTCATGGAACTTGACATCAGATTGCGAAGAAGCATTCAGATCATGTAAGTTTCAGTTTGTCAGATGAGCCTGTTCTGGTACATAACGACACCAACAAGCCTTTTAGATTGGCTTGTGACGCGTTTGCATACGGGGTATGAGTTTTTCTTCCAATATCAGCAAAAACGGTAAGGAACGACCGATAGCCTATGCATCGAGGACGCTTTCAAAGAGTGAAACGAACTATGCCTAAATTGAAAAAAGGCACTCGCGAACTGTGCCTAAATTGAAAAAGAGGGACTCGCGAACTATGCCAAAATGGAAAAAGAGGCACTCGTGTTAGTGTACAGGGTAATGAAATTTTCACCATACCACAACCTCTATGGCGGGTTACGTTGGTGACGGATCATAAACCGTTGACAACGATTCTGGGTCCGAAGAACGATGTTCCGACTTTAGCTGCTGATCGCATGCATATCAGTACGATATCCTTTACCTGAAATATGAGGATCATGCGAATGCTGATGCCTTATCGCGCTTGCCACTAATGAGAAATCTGAAGAATGGGACATTTACCATTTCACACTATTGAATGGCTTGCCCATTACGTCTGATGATATAACGACAAAGACACGAAGCGACCCCGTCCTCTTGAAAGTGCTAGACTACACCCTGAGGAAATGACCAAATTGTACATCAGAGAGTGATCTACAACCGTACTTCCAACGCAAAGATGAAGTTTCAAGTTAGCAAGGATGCGTGTTGTGGATTTTGCGTGTTGTCGTACCGCCAACTTATCGCGAGAGATTTCTGACACCGCTACCGCTAGTAGAACGATTGAGGTTCTGCGTTCGCCGTTTAATTGGTATGGTCTAACAGAGGAGATTGTCTCCGACAATTTGCCGTAGTTAAAATCAAGTGAATATTAAATATTCCTTGGCAGAAACAGAGTGAAGCATACGCTCATGAAGACTGTGACAGAAGACAGAGACCAGAGACAATCGATGATCTAGTCGTTTCTTCATCGCTCGACTATGTAAATGTAAAGGATCTACCAGCGAAGCCCCCTCCGGCAAAAGTGACACATAATAACAGTAGTCCAAAAGGAGATTTGTCAGTCCCCACCACCACTCATATACCGGCTTTACCCTGCAATCCAACAATGACGCGCACCACCAAGATTTGATCTGTGAACTGTTGATTATGTTATATAATATTAACTTTCTAAGTGATAAAAGGTTAAATTTAAGAAAAATTATGAAGATCAAGAACGACTTTTGAGGATAATTCTTTATTGACAGTGTTAGTTGATTTGTTCAGCAAATTTGTGAGATGACTTTATAGAGTTCTGAACGATACATACTGTGCTCTGAGTCATGAACATTTACGTTAAAAGATGGAAGAGCGCAGTATATTGGCATTTATAGTTCAATGTGGGCTCTCGCTACATCATGATTAATGTTATTTTCCTCATATAGTATGACGTCCGGAACTACGTTTCCGGTTTCCTAGTTTTACTTTTAAAATAAAGTTAGTTGTTAGATCACCGCCATTTGCATGAGTTGTGTTTCGTGTTTCGACAGAACCAAAGATATTACAGTACAAATGTCCACTTCCTCCTGCTGCTTTCGTCTCGTGATATTATAATTCGGTTAGAAATTGCCTTTTTACAAATATCATATTTCAAATACGTCTTACCTAGACAGAAGATTACATGTATGGTGAATACTACGTGTTCATTTTTACAATTTTTTTTAAAAGATACACTTCACCGATTTATTATAACACTTGCATTACCGGCTGTATCTACTTTCAGGAATTATATAAATGCCACGTCACCGAAAATTATCGCCATGACATGCATGTGTACGATGGCCCATATCAGCCGGCATTCTACACTCACAATTTGTATTTGTAGAATGTACATGTACAATTTGCTTTTCTGACATTCTACACTCCAAAGTTACATGTGTAGAATGTACATGTACATTATGCCAGTTTACTCTTCACAGTCTACTCTCCAAAGTTACACGTGTAGAAAGTACATGTACAAAATGCAAATTAACTAAGCATGTACATGTACAATTTTTTTTTATTTTACTCTGAAATTCTAAACAGTGATAATCTTCAACCGAAAAAAAATATAATCAACGATCCGGACATATCTTATAGGTGACATAAACAAGAAACGTGATACGCTATCGGATTTGGATTTTTAGTATGCCACCTTATACAAATACAATAGAGATGCAAAGTTGAAACAAGACAATACAAGATATGTATTATTTGAAATATTATATTTAGCAAATATAACTGCTACCATAAATGTAGGAGAATGTACAATGTCTGTGACATCTGTGAATTCAGAAGAATGTTTTCTGAAATCTGAGTCATTACACCTTTTGGTCCCATCTCTCTGACCCCTCGGGGTCAGCCAGGACCAATATATATGATGGTAAAATAATACCTTTGCCTTATAAGTATAATAATATATAAGTTTTGCTCATTTCCTATGCGAAATAACAATGTTCATTCATGTGTGTACCTATTTCATTTCAACAAATTGTATTGCAACTAATATACAAATGGCTTTGGCAACAGGCAAAGCCTATATTAGCCATCTCCAAACAAATCCGGTATAGTACAATTATCGACAAAATAACTTTAACATTAAAATTTTATTATGAATGAATATTGTTATTAGTGTTTACCTATATAAACTATATAGTAAATGTGACCCCTCCTCAGAGGTCTTCTACATTGTACGTTACTTGTTGTATAGGTCAAACATTAAAATCAACCCAAGAGACTCTAAGGATTCAACTATAACTGTATTTACAGTCTCAGAAAATGGAGTTCTTAGAGTGGAAGAGTATCTAAAACTTAGAAGTAAGGTAGACAAAAAAGACAATTTAACACGTTTCTGGTTTGTGTCACCTTTACGAATGTTTATTATATCTTTTTTTTTCGGTTGAAGTTTATCACTGTGTAGAACTCCAGCGTAAAATAACAGATAGTAAACTGGCATTTTGTACATGTACAGTCTACACGTGTAACTTTTGAGGGTAGACTGCCAACAGCAAACTGGCGTATTGTACATTCTACACATGAAACTTTGGAGTGTAGCATGTCAGAAAAGTAAAATGTACATGTACATTCTGCACATAAATTGTGAGTGTTAAATGCCGGCTGACATGGGCCATCGTACATCTGTAAAGGTCTCAGACATTGTCGCTTAGTTTATATTTGTACTGTTTGAAACAGGTAAATTAAAACGTTTTTAAACCCGGAAGTCTTCCTTATAGGCGTCAAACACAATCACTGTGATGAATGTCCATGTTGTAGATGGGGTGCAATCAATTTAAGTGAATAATAAAAAGTCATTAAAACACAGAACAATAAGCTAAATAATAGGTACCATTCTTATAGACCAGATTGACTGACTCCAGGCCATAACTACATCACCGTATGTGGAATATAAATTGCTAACAATGTAATACTGTCTTTCGTTGTATATTAATTTAACTGTTTGTACAATATATGCACTCCCCTACCAATCCACCACAAAATAATCATCGATATGCGATGAATTTGTGCAAATATAAGAAGACAAAAATTGCATATTTTGAAAACACCATCACCTCCACAAACAAACCTGGCACGTCCTTACATGATCTTGGTTGTAAATAGGACGGTAAACTTATAAAACCCATAAAAATTGATTTATGGGTAATCTATATTAAAAAAAAAACAAATTTATAACTATATACCAGCACAACCTAGTTTCATTTCGATCAGCATTTATTTTTTGACTAATTGGAGACAAAAAAGCGACTGAACATAACCACAACGGTACAAATGTCACCACAGATTTCCAACGCTAATGCAAAGCTTCGGTTCTCACTTTTGACCATACAACACCATTTCTATCCATTACATGTTAATATGGTGATTTGTAAATAGTTAGCAATCGTTGACATAACACTCAGCTTTATTAGCGGTAAAATAAACAACACATAACAATAACAATACTTAAATGTATACCTTTTGATGTTGGAGTGTAGGTTATGCTTGGCTCCGTTACTTTAGTCTTTAATACGACCTATGTAATGAGAAATAACATTTATTATACATGTACCTGGAAATCAAGGACGTCGTGCACACTATTAGTACGAGTATGTCGGTTTTATATTTAACTCTGTAACTCTACAAATTTTTGACAGAAAAAGGGCAAATTGTACATACATCGGACTTCAATACATGTTTGTAATCGATTTGCTATTGTGGTTTCTCGATATTAAATATATGGCATAAAAGGATAGTAATGTTTTATCGAACTGAAGATATTTGTAAAATATATCAACAGAAACATCCATCAAATATATTTAAACATCCGAACTGCCATTTGGAGCCGTCTTCTCGTTGCTAGAGTCACGATAGCGCATCTGTTCTTTATCATAATATCCACTCATTTTTCGTCGTCTAATTATAACATAGACGACACCGTTCAGAACACCTCCGATGTTCGAAAATGTAGTCACGAGATGAAAGAGTGTTTGTGGAACATTAATCGTAGCAAATAACCATATACCATACATCGCCATCGCCCACCACTGAACGAAGAAGGCTGCCACAAACATCGACATTGTCCTGGCGATCTTATGAGATGCTCTTACAGTTGCTGCCTGTTTCCCGAGGACGTCCCTAAAACGTTTACCTTCTGTGTGTATCCTAAACCATGTCAGCGAATACAAGATGACATTGATCAATAATATCAGTACAAGAGGGACTGTTGTGAAAAATATGTTTGTTATCTCCCCTTTCACTCCATCAAAGAAACAACTGAAAATAACAAATAAATATTATAAAGAGTTACTATATATTATTTTTTTTTGTTAATTGTAAAGAGTGTATTTACATATTTTTATTATTTATTTTAATTATAATCGTATTTTATTATTTTTCAAATATAAATAGACTAAAAAATCACGTAACCTTTAGTAAAAAAGTTTACTGGATATACTTACAATGCCCCATTTGGCCCAAGCTGGTCTGCTATTCCAGCGATTGTCGCGCCGACGAACGGTACTCCGAATGTCCAGGTTAACAGCCGCCAATCATACCGTCCAAAACGTACAGTACTCTTTCTATAGTAGATCAGCACGAAGGCGTTGATGGCCACCACGTTGACCATCAGGTTCTGGGCTGTGATAAACTCCGCCAGCATAAAACCGTAAAACTCACACAACTGGACTGGATGAACATGGTCTCTGGTGATCACTATGTGGAGATGGTCCATCGAGTGAGCTATGTTAAATAGCCCATCACACACGGCCAGGTACACCACAAAACGTTCACTCTTAGTCCAGGAGAAAAAAGACCTAACTCCTTGAAGTCGGAATGCATCAACTATCACAGCTACTGCGCATATAAGACTTATTACGATGCATGATAGCGCAGGAATGTGAATAGATAAAAACTGACCATTATCAAGTCCGTACACTTTTAAGTCATAACCGGATAGCAGTGGTTTGTCGGTCGTAGTGACCAGGGTGGAATTGTCCCTAGTCATTTTTACTTGTCATTTCGACACTCAACTGCCGTAGAATCAGGTACAGGTGCCCACATCCTGTTAATTTTGTATCATGAAATTATAATTCGGTTAGATACAAATGATTCTTACCTAGCCGGAAGATTATCATGTATGCATATCATGATTACGACAAGGTTTCTACTATAGTTTGTTTTTAAAAGATACACTTCACCGATTTAGTACAACACTCTAATTAAATAAGTGGCTGTATCTACTTTCAGGAATTTATGTAAATTCCACATCACCGAAAATTAACGCCATGACATGTATGTGTAAATTCCTCTGACATTGTCGCTTAGTTTATATTTGTACTGTTTGAAACAGGTAAATTAAAACGTTTTTAAACCCGGAAGTCTTCCTTATAGGAACTTATTCCTCACTGTGATGAATGTCCATGTTGTAGATGGGGTGCAATCAATTTTAAGTAAATAAAAGAAAATCATTAAATCACATAGAACAAAAATTTGAATAAAAGTCATCTTTCCTATTGATGTTGTCACATTGACTGAATGACAAATTGACTAACCCCAGGACGTAACTTCATCGCCGTATGTGGAATATAACGAAACGTGGTTAACAATATTGTTAACAATTTAGTATGATCTTATTCTTACGCTGGGGAGGTGTTGCAGTATTGAGATAATATCAATTATCACACATTTTCGATCGCATCATCGTAATTTCGCTGAAGAATTGTCATCAAAGTCATCGATTCTGTGATCTGTTTATCATCTAATACATATAGATATTGAAAGAGCTTGGTATAATTATGCTTTAGTTTATCACATCTATTTTTGTAAGGATATACTGATAAGCGATCAAGTTTATTTTCCCTATAAAGCCTTATACTCAGTGACAGGTGGTGTTCGATAAGCCACATGAGAAGTCTGTACATTAGTACACTGCCTTACTCATTGAATCATATTAAATCTATTTCTAGAATAGCCTGTTTTGCTAGATTGTGAGCCTTCTATCCATTTCGAATGGAACACGTCCGTATTTCTGTGTAAAGTACAGAGTTTGGGATAACATGTCGCAGTGCCCTGATACCTAACAAGCGGGAGATATTTTAGCCACATGGTGATTTGTGAAGAAATCGACTGTAGTATATTGTTAAGACTATAAATATATACCAGGTGATCTCTTTTCTCTCCATTCTAATATCTTATCACATCAAGCACTCAAATCTGCTGTTAGTTTAACATTTGAAAGTTAAAGTTTATATACACTCCATGACACTTTTACTGTTTGCGTTAACATTGGCGAGATGGAACGTTGTCAAGTCCCAGTTTCTCTTGGGCCACAGGATGTTATTAGATTGCCATTCTGTTTTTGTTTTGAAGTTGATATAGAAGAGTTACCGGAATATACTTTACATCATTACCATCAGTGAAAAGTTTGTGCTTTTTATTTTACTTAAGGATACAAATAGTAAATATTATTAAAAATTATTAATTGTGTCCCGAAAAAAGCCCATGACACTATGAATTATATGGAATAAAATATTGCCAAAAGCAAATATTTTTTTTAAGATCATGTTTGTGTTAATTAGCCATACATTTGCATGAGTAAACATTTATTGTTAAACTCATGAGTATCATGTATGCTCTGTCGGCGATGGTCGGGGAGGAGTTCTTAAAGGACGACAAATGTGATATTCGAGTTCATTACTTGTTTAGGTCACTTAATCACTATGAAGGAACAGATTTGGATAGAAAAAAAAACGTGTTAAATACGTGGCCATATCTTCGTAGATCCTCAAATGTCATTTGTATTAATTACTCAAACATTAAAAAAGCAGGTGTACAAGTATTAAATTGTGTGGAAATAGTAAATAAAATCATTGCAACTGGATTTTGTTTTTAAGTTATCAATCTAATGGCTCCCAATTTATGTATTTATTTTTAATCTATTTATTGTCAATTTAACAGACCCAGGGACCCACTTACAGAAGATTTCAAACATTTTATTTACAAATATCAAATTGATTATATTTAAAAACAAAGTTATTAACTTTGACTATTCATAATTGCAAACACTATATTTTCGTCCATTGATACGGCATTTTGATGGATAAATACTTTTAGAGCTACACGATCCTACAATGTAAATTTCTCCCGCTATATTAATGCAATCAAATAGACTGTGTGTATATATGAATAATAATATGGCGTTAGTACAATTTCTTCTACATACTAGGTTAGGAGCGTTGTACAAATTTGTACAAATTACATTTTATTGTAATCTAATCTGAGGTTTAAAAGATGTACTCTGCACTGCCTCAACCTGAATGATAAGAGTTTTTGACACAATAGTGTTCGTAAATGGCTTGTAACACTAAACATGTCCATGGCTTTATTAACAGTCTTTTAAATATGTATTGAATAGTTAGGTCAGAACTTATACTAAACTTCGTGATACATTTTGTATTTTAAACATTAAAACATGGCTGTGATGTCATCCATTGTTATAGCTTGAGGTATTGTCGGAGCGAAGTCTACTATTATCTCCTACAATGTACTACTGTGGAACAGTTGCCTTTTGCTGTGTACGTTTGTGAACTATTCCACTGGAAAAGGTAACTATTTCCACAGTTGAAGGTGAATGTAGCGACTGATGAACTTCGAGGATTTTATGAATGAGGATGTATTTCTGACTACACGCTATTAAAACTATGTTCATCATCATTCTACTCTCTTCTGATGTATTTATAAACTTATTTTCATAATACCGTTTTACATATATATGTATATACAATTTTCATCACTTCATTCCAAAACAAATTTCGTCAGTTCTTTCACATCCACTTTATCCATAACCAAAAAAATTACAGATGCCTGACATGTTTTTTCCCCCATAATTTGTATATCCAAATAACTTAATATTTCATAAAAAAGGCATCAATCAAACAAATTTACATTCCAACACCATTCAAGAAGATCATAATTCCCAAGGAATACTTTCAAAAAGCAAAAAAAAAAAAATGATTTCACTATTTTGTGTATATTTTCAAAACATTGAGGAATAATTTTTTTCTTCTAAATTTTCTAAATTAGCTTCCTCTAAGGCCTGTGCTGCATGGGAACAGATTTTTTCACTTCAAATTTATATACATTAATCATCACTACTGCATATACAGAGCTACATATTTATGGTCATCCATGTTGAACAGTGAAAACTAAACTGAGTAAATGTTTAATGTGAATACCAAATAGTACCTGTGAATGGATATTTTAAAAAAAATCCTGCAAATAATGTTTCTTGTTCTCCGATTGAGGTAAATAAGTGAATCACGAATAGGTTTCAGGGTTTAAATTGTAGTAAGGGTTAACCTTGAGCTGTGGAATAGTTAAACAATACCCAGTGTAATAGTAGATAGTACCAGTGACATTCAGTGCCATTTTGTAAGAAAAACACCTTAAACTGTGGAATAGTCGAGATAATGAATAGTTCTCGGCCCTTACCGCCCTCGAACAATTTATTATCTTGGCTCTTCTACAGGTTGAGGTGTTTCTCCTATACTTAAGGTTATCTTATGTTTGGTTAATGTCTTATGATTAAGCTTCTCATTCCAACGTGTCACGAAATTACACATACACGGACAAAAGGTTTATTTTCAAAATACAAAAAAAGCAAAATGCACAGTACATAATGTTAGTTCAAGTATATATGGGGTATATTATGTTCGAAGAGTCTTCCAGACTGACAGCTCAAGGAGATAGTCTGTTGTAACATCATAAATAATATGAAGTCATTCATGGTCACTAAGCTGCTGCCTACCTGTAATATTTATATTGTCAAAACCAGGTAAGAGAAAACAAACAAATATGTCCTTAACTAGCAAATTGACATTTTTATGGAGTTGACATATTGTCAATATTGCCAGGCTGTCATGTGAAAATACTTTACCACATAGTGTGCCTTGAGTGAATGATGGTATACTTTTCACTAGGTATAAACACTACATAAATACTCGGGTATGACATAGGTGGTGGATGACCCAATATTAAACATGTTAACAATGATCAGGTACTCTGTGATACCATTATAACGATCAGGCAATTATATAATACCTCTAGACTGTCTCTGCAAATTTTATTGCAAACAATATGCAAATGGAATTGGCAACAGGCAAAGCCTTTATTAGCCATCTCCAAACAAATCCTATATAGTACAATTATCAACAAAATATTTTAACATTTAACATTACATTATGAATGAATATTATTATTAGTGTATCTCCCCAGCCAATTACCGTAGAAAAATCTTTAAAAATATCTTTTAGGTTCAGATATATATTCTGATATACATTGCAATGAATAAGTTTTTTTTTTTCTTATCACAATTGTCACAGCAATGTAGTAGAGGTTTTGTGTTTATATGGGAGCGGGGAATATTAGAGTTATGTACTTTGGTTCTGAGTGATGATCTTTGTCCATTAAATAATGGACATATAAAAAAATAGTGTTCTGTTGTTTCATCACCAAGGCCACAAGAACAAATTGGAGAATATTTCAAATGATTATAATTAATTAGGTCATAATTAAGATTTCTAGGGGAATTTCTGAGCTGGCACAGAGTAATATCCATTATTCAAAATCCTTTGTTTTAAAAGTATTTGTTATATCAGATTCCATTTTTATTAATGCTAAAAAGGAGTGTTTTAAATTGTGCAACAGTGCAACAGAATTAACATTCGATAAGTCAAAGTTTAAAGTAAAATTAAATTCCCTATTATAATTCGCAATAATAAATCGTCACGAAAACATTCAATCAGTAGCACCAAGAGAGTTTTACCTAGATTTCAAGAAATTAATTCGAAAATTTTACAGTAGTTATGCTGTAAACTAGTTGTGAACTTAATATCAAAGTGCATAAATACTTTTATTTCATTTACTATATATATATCAAATGAAATATCAACTAACTTCATAATATAATCAAAAAGTAATCTAAATGATGAATAGTATTGAAAGCATTCAATCTCAAAGATCAAGCTATATATTAACTAGTTGTATTGCCTACCCATTGCCTCACAGGAAAATCCGAGAAAAAACAATCGCAGATTTTAGATACCAATGAGAATCAAGATTTTGATATGGATCTTGTTCTGAAAATCCATATCAAAATCCTTATTCTCATTGGTATCTAAAATGTACGATTGGTTTTTTTATTAACTGCTTTGTATGCTATGATCATGCCATGTCCTTGTTGAAAAGGAGTTTGCATGGAAAAGTGTTCCTTTGCGTCTTCGCTTGCACGGTTTACTAGCCATGACCAAATGGTGTTTATATATTAGTAAACAGTATACAGTATTGTCTGTATATGAAACACTTTCTAATCCGTTCACATGATACTTACAACTAAGCCGGAATCACAACAGCTATATACATACATTCTTTTACTGTTAAACTATAAATAATCGCGTTCTAAAGACAAAAATAAAATAATATTTTTATATACATGTATCGTGGCATACTGTGTTATTTCTGAGATAATATGTAATAGTATTATCAAACCAGACAGTGCATTGACCTACAAATTAACTATAATCCGCCCAAACTGCCTATCATACACATGGCAACACATCCTAGCCAGCCGTGAATAAAGATATTGTACGACGGTAATCACCTTCAACATCAATAAACTGCTATCAGTAGCGCTTCCAGTATACCTATATAAGCAGTGTCGTATGTTACCGTACTACGGGGTGTATGTTCACCTCAGCTTTTATTACCACTGTTTAACACAAATTTGAGTCAGCTGTCGTTGTAAGCCGTAGATTGAGTCGTAAATTTGTCCAATACGTTCACACATTGCTAAAGTAAACGAAAGAGGTCACTGTTTGTGGGTAATTTGCAAGTGATCGTGAACGCACAACAGGACAAATGCACGATTTTAACTCAACCGAAGGCTTTATGATAAAGCGGAATGCGCACGTGCGCAGAAATCTGCTGATCTCCGCATTAGTATCTTTAGTGCTAGGACTGGGTATTGGACTGCTGATTGGGCGATTCGCTACATGTCCAGAAAAGTCGACATCGAATGTTCAAGGAGTCTTCTTACCAGGGGTCCCAGACAGAATTGTACAAGATGGAGACCCTACAATCCGCGAGGCAATTATCAACAGCATTAAACCTGATAACATCAGGAATTTTCTCAGGTAAATGGGTTATTCATACTGTGGGGAGATATTCTTTCTTTCAAACAAGTAAAACTCTAAGGTATGCATTGATGCACACCAAAAATTAGGTATATCGTATTTCCATATGGGTAGACGAGTCATGAAATGATCATTTCACTATGGTTTTGTCAAATATGTGTAAATGTTTTCTACAATACTCTGTGTCTACATATAGGTCAATGGATTAAGACTAAATTTTCTATCATATGTGGATAGGGATGTTCTTGTACCCTTGAAGATACAGTGTATCCTGACATCTTAGAAGATGTTCAAAGCAATCGTGACTACAAGTTAATTTTGAATACATGGAAACTGCATTATTTTATCAACGTAAATGTCATTGTGTACATCAAAATACTAAAATTAACCTTTTATCGAGAAAGCAGCTATCTTGTTGACACAGTGACATCACGAGGCTGTATTACATGGGAGAAACCAATATTACACCGAGGTATAAAAGAAAATTATTTTATAATGCTTACTTGGTACTCCTAATATCATAAAAGAATAAATCAGATCTTTAATATGCCTCTAGTGCCTTGTCAAATATAATGTTCTAAATATAGATGTAAACGCCAAATATTGATGTTACTAGAAAGGTCACTGAATTATCTGCTCAACCTGTCATCTAGACAAACTGAAATGATACAGTCCCATCATATAAGTGAAATAATTATACTTCACTTTCATTTAGAATGTTCTGATTGGATCATATGACATTGAATAAGTTAGATTCTTCACCGGAAATGGAAGGTGACAGAAATAATGCCAGTGAAATAGTCCCTGATGGAAATAATAATAATAAGAATAAAAAATGAGTCGACGTCATATGCAATGTCAACCAACAATGGGAACGCTGTTACTTTTTTTTGCATTTTTGCAGTCCGAAGAATTAAGCAATGTTGTTGGGAATATTTTAATGAGTTATTTGACCAGATATTTAGATAGCTGATTGATGTTGAATACGACAAATTAATTAAATAAAATAATAAAATAATTGTGTCCCTCTGTATCGGGATACCTCTATAACTGTCTCCCTGAAATTGTCGCCCTCGAGAAAATAAATCTTACCTTACATTAAACGATGACTTTACTAAAGCACATTTCAAATGGTTATTTATTTCTGCATATAGACAATCTTAGTATTCCCGGATGAACATACCGTGTGGAGAATATACTGGACAACATACACGATGTAACACACCATTGAAGTTGAAGAGGCAATATAACGTCACGAAATGATCTGGCTTAAAGGTTAAAGTCATATCAGTGGTCAGTACATGTATATCGGACAACTTATAATGAACATACGATATTTTATTCTATTGTACTGTACAATGGATATGTTTGCGTCTAAATTCAATTTTTGCATGTGACACAATCGTTTGGATAGCTCTCCGATGTTACCAGAACTGCATCGATTGGATCGTTTGGAAAATACAAAAAGGCTGCGTTTTCACTCAACCCCACTAACGTCTTGAATGGATTAGTCCCTGTAGGTAGGACGTTCGAATTGTAAATGCTGCCATTATTGCATGATCGGAAATTTAGGATATTACCTTTCTTTTCTCCCTAACTAACTATCCTTTTCCTGACGTCTCCCTTGATAACAAATCACCTTTGGCCCTCTGTTGAGCGTTCGCCTTTGCCTCTGTTGGCTCTGGATGTTATCTCCTGGTAGAGACACACCAAAGTCTATAAAAGTAGTAGTTTCTGCTCCTGTTTAGCGCTCAGCATACCGGGAGTGGGACGCCATCAAAATGTAACAGTAAAGCAATCATAGTACTGGGGAAGAGAAGAGGTGTCTGCAAAAGTAAAATAAAAATAAGACAGACCCGCGACCCGGTCATATTCGTCCGCCGCTCTACTGACAGGACATTTTCCCGAGAGCTAAGCTAGAAGACAACCGAATTACTATGTACAATTCAAACCTTCTCCATTCGTATTAGTTATATTATAATTCGATTGTTTTTGTCGATTGGCAATACAGCAAATTATCAGATTTTTAACAGGTCGCCCAGTTTATTGTCTGTCTCTGCCTTAATATTTGATACCATTATGTGATCACAGGGACTTATCTGAATTCCCCCACCTTGCCGGTACTGCCGCGGACTACCGCCAAGCGAAAGAGCTTCACGACTTCTGGACACAAGAAGGGCTAGATGAGGCTTTCCTGACGCCATATGATGTCCTACTGTCCTATCCAAACGTCACTGATGACGATATGATGAACCGGATAGAACTACTGAACGAGACCGGTGGGATTGTCTACCAGTCCCCGCTGAGGGAAGACAAACTGTACCCGACAGAGAACAAGAGTGACGTTGTACCGCCGTTCAACGCCTACTCAGCCCCAGGGGATGTGGTGTCGGTATGTAGTGAATGTAATATTTAGTATTCCCTGTTTAAACTGATAACAAGTTACCATGTATCCAGTATATTTCTCCCTCACAACCTTATGGCAGTAAGGAAATACTCAATATAATATGTATAATGCTGTTTGACAGGAGCGCCTGGTATATGTAAACTACGGCCGAGTGGAGGACTATCATTGGCTCCTGAACAACACATCCATCAACATTACGGGTGCAATAGTCATTGCGCGGTATGGGAAGATCTTTCGCGGTGATAAGGTACAAATGTAACAATTATGTAGCCTGCTTTATTGGCAAAAACTCTGTTGCAACATATTTCGGTTTTGAAATATTTATTTCATTTTTTAACATAATTAATAAAATGATGTTAAAATAATTGAGACATGGGCATTATTAGTTTCTGACTTATGTAAGTATGACTCATATCCTTTTGCTTGTCTAGCTTAACAGTCTGTTACAATCACACATGGGTATGTTTTTATTTCCAATAGGCTCATTTAGCTAGTATGTATGGTGCTAAGGGCATCATTATTTATTCCGATCCTGCTGATTACACACTGGACGGAAGTACAGCGCGTGTGTATCCAGAGGACTGGTGGCTCCCTCCCTCCGGGGCACAAAGGGGCACTATATACCGCGGATTTGGCGACCCATTAACACCCGGCTACCCTTCAATAGGTATCGTTACATCGCAGCTAGTAGAAATAAATTGCATACTTTGATAATAGATTCTTTATTAATACTCATGCACATAAATTCACCTTCTTTACTATATCAAAACAAAACAAAATTACAATAAAACGATATTTTTTATGAATTAATTCTTTTTCTTTCTCGAGTTGAAAAACTCATAACGTGAAAGCGGGGTTGAAATTCATAGATATCCACAACATCGATTTATTTCGTTTTCAGATTGTTTTGCACCTTACGTGATTGTATTGCCTACGCTCTTTATAAAGAGCAATGCAGACATGAATATTTCGTCTAATTTTTTATCGTGTACATGTTTTGATTTGAAATCATTTGCACACTTCATTATTTCAGACACATCATATAGATATGCCGAGAACAGCAGCGAAGCCGAATTACCTAACATCCCTGCCCACCCTGTTGGGTATGGTATAGGACAGAAACTTTTGGCGTAAGGTTTTACTTTCAATATTTTCATGGTTTCTCAGATGGTCGTCTATTCTTTACCGAGATGCGTGCTCCATTGGGTTCTTTAATAGTGTTATTCTGTAGGTGACACTGATTATGACTCATTGGTATTTGGTATTTTGTTATTTGCTGTTAACACATCACCCGTTGTTTCACTCTTGGTTATTTCCTTTCAACAGGTTTAATAGTTTGGTAGTTTTTTTTAATTATTTTTGCCCCTTTCTTTATTGCTAATTAATAATACCACATCGTTTCACATTTTGTATTGTATCTCTTGATCTCCCTTTATCTAAACTATTCACGTTACCAAGCTGGTATAATTTTGTTATTCTTCGTATTCCTAGGGAATTTCTGGACTGTTTCGGCTTAATTTCCCCTCGTGCCACCACAGTACTTTGTATCAGAAGTACCAAACCATTACATCAAGCGTGAGAGAAGATTAAATAATAGACACTTTTAACAAATCACATAGTGATGACATTGTTTTGTTTTCTGATTTTCTTCCAGTGCTATGGCCGGAGAGGAGGTACCAACCGACTGGAGAGGCTCTCTAAATATAACCTACCGTCTCGGAGGACAGCTTATTTCCACAGGATGGTAAGTCTAAACGGTGGTTGTGATCAGACCTGACAAATACCACAGTTTTTACCTTCACTTTTATCCTGATTTATAAAAATAGCAAATTGTAGAACATTATATATAAAATTTAAATCATCATATCTAAGATTACTTTCTTTATTTCCCTCTTTCAAAAATAGAGTAGAGCCAATTTCCCATTCAAATGAATGGTTTCAGTTTAATAACCTTGGTAGCCTTATACCCATAACAGAGAAGTTGTAATTGGGAGATGCATTGTATCAACGATTAAACATATTTACATATGATAAAGCATGTTTGACCGAGGATATTCAATTGTCTTGTTTCTTCATAGGAAAATCAGAATGTTTATTTCAACACAAAATGCCATTAGGAGGACCTATAATGCATTTGGAATTATACGAGGGGCTATCGAACCAGGTAAGGTCTACCACTGTACCGGAATGTCATCGTCACAAATCTTATAAGTCATAGTGATGAATAAGTCTGCAGGGCATTCTTAGACAAACATTATGTACATGGCTTTATTGTTCTATTGTGAGACAGATCGCTATGTGTTGATGGGTAACCATAGAGATGCCTGGGTGTTCGGCGCCATTGACCCGTCTAGTGGTACCGCCACTATGAAGGAAGTGTCTAGGGTGATGGGTAACCTCGTCAAACAAGGTAAATGGATCAGGTGCAATACTTTCCATCATGCGTTATCGTTCCAAGACTTAAAAACCGCTTAACCGCTTCCAAGTGATGAAAGATAGGCTATAACGAAAATTGTCTTGTAACTTTCATTTCGTAATTTCAAACGGATGTTTCAGGAAGATGGCGTCCTCGAAGAACCATCATTTTCTGTAGTTGGGGTGCAGAGGAGTATGGTCTTGTAGGATCCAATGAATGGGTGGAGGTGAGAAGACGTGAATACCATGTTATGGCACAGATTGTTTTTGTAAACTATGCTAAATTATTTAGATATGTATCATCAAAACTACTGTAACGTGGTAATAGTGCCATTTCATACAGACAATAATAAATGAAATACATATAATTCAGTATAAAATATGCGATATCACAGATATTGTGAATATTTCAACAAATCATTCCTGTACAATAAAAAGACTAATTCATATTTCTGTTAACAGCAATATGTGAAGAACTTAGCATCCCGAACTGTTGCTTACGTGAATTTAGACATCGCTGTGTTCGGTACGTAGTTTGTTCTGAACACTACATGTATCATCCATCGACAATAAGTAGTTATAAGTATGCATGCTAATAATTACAATTCCTATGATCATATATACAAAACAACGAGTAATTTCCCTTTGCTTACCTATTGTTTGGGTTTGTTTGGTCTATTTTGTTCAATGACATATAAACACCATAACACTAGTGTTATAGAAACATATATTTCATATCTCAAATTTGTTTGTCATTATCATTTTGATTGGTTTTGGCATTCAATAGCGTAAAATCATATACCAGGGAGTACCAATTTCGCAAACACATTTCCTAAAACCCTTTACATGATCAGATTGAATTTTAAGGATTATGCTATGGAGCTAAAAGACAAAAAACACTCATTATTACACATTTGCGGTTTATTTCGAATACTCAGTATACGTACTTAATGTGTTATTTATATTTACATAATTAAATTCTGTTAAACTTATTTCTTAAAGAAAAGTAAAATATGTTAATATGAGAGCTTGTTATGTATTCATATGTACAAGCCATGTCACCTAGCTACATATTAGGCTTTTTAACTGTTATATTTTAGGAAACTACTCCTTTGAAGCCTCTGCAACACCACTGATGTACAAGTCTTTAATTGACGCTACAAAACAGGTACTTTTTGTCTGTGGATTTTAATACGCATGATATAGCGATAAATCAAGATATACAACCTTCATTTTGACAGTTAGCAGTAACTGGTAAAACTGGTAAAACCTGTCTATCATGGTTTTCCGTTGTAAGTAACGTTGCAAAAAAATATCACATATATATATGTGTGTGTATACCTTAAATAGACAAGTGATAGTTAATTGTTTCCTTTACTGTTGTCTAATTCTGTATAATATCTAGGTAAAGCATTATTTCTGAACGTTTCAAATTGACCATTCTTATATTTGGATAGTTTGTATTGCACACTGAATAATACATTTACTTAGTCGATGATGAAAAAATATGATTGAATATTTTAATGCCCTCACAATTACACACATTGATTAAACTTATTATTATATCATGCTATATATATACTTTTACATAATACAGCAATTAGCTTTAACGGTTTTATTTAATTTTCTTGTTATTTTGACTGCGAGAAAAACAACAATACTGTGTATCTATCTGAAAAAAAATCTACATGTATATGCAGCTGTTCAAAATTTGTTAGCTATACAAATTACATATAGTCCTCCAATTGTTCGGTCAAATATATTATATATAAATATAATGTTCAAAGTTTCAGTTACTTCATCTGCGTATATAACTAAACTATTGACTGAATTATTGGCAGGTGCCCAATCCTGATGAGCTAGATATACAGCAGGGTTTACACACAGTGTATGACAAATGGTTAAAAAGTTTCCCGGGTCAGGATAGCTCCAGACCTGAGTAAGTGATACTAACTGACACTGAAAGCTTAGCATGTGTGGTAGCAACTGGAATTTGTCTTAATCTTTTTCGAATAGTTTTTAAATAAACGCTGTTATCTGAAAAGGGGAATCAAGTTCAAATTAGATTTCTGCAATCTTTCACACCAACTTCAAACCATCTATTTTATTCACTATTTAAACAAAATGTAGAATCCTTATTTTGTTCTGTGGTCTTTTTTCCAATATATCATTATCAAGAATAGAGCATTAGACAATTACTGGTATTGGCAATGGACACTGATTAGTCGAAGTAATGTTTTAACAGTATAGGGACTTTGGGAGCGGGGAGTGACTATGCTGGTTTTGTACAACTTGCGGGAATTCCTTGTGTCAGCATGGACTATTCTTATGACAGCGTATGTGATTTCCTTATCTTAATCATTATTATTATTGTTCAATTACATACACAGTGTTTAAACATTATTCAACTGATATTTGACATATTTGAATTCTTTGTTGCTTAATCATGACAAGTATCCAATTAAGTATACATTCTTCCTAAGAATAATCACAAGGACTTTATTTGAATCTGCTTTCTTTTCGTAGAATTATGGGAATATGATACTAGTATGGCGAGGCAATGCAACATTTAACCTATGTATAAGTAATGTTTAGAATCATTAATCTTTATAGAACACATACAAGATCGATTTCTACCCCTTGTACCACACGGTGTACGAGACGTTCTACGCTGTGGATCAACTAATAGACAGGGGATTTAAGGTACAATGTAAACACCCATTGATAAATGGGACTACTTTGCTACTGATAGAAATATGACAATGTCGCGGGATATCTTAGTGTTCTAAGACCCTAATATCTTGTCATCTTTACAAAGATATATTTTAATACTTTACATACAATAAACATATCTGCATGTGAAAATAACCGGAAAGGAAATAATGTAACTATGAACATATCATTTTTAAAATGCCATCTTATATTAATCGTACGATGATATATTCAATCTTTATAATGTATCATATCTCATCAGGTAAATGACAAGATTTTCTATCAAGCTTCTTTAATTAAAATCTACATATTTTAAAATCCAGTCATCAAATAGATATGTTTCCCTGTCGTTTAATGAACAATTGAGTTCAGATAAGAGTTTATGTCTTATATAAATATAAAAAAAATGTCAACATACATTTTAGATGTAAAATAAACTTAAAAGCAATGGCATTAATATATATCTTATTCATATATTTTAAAGCATTTTGACACTTTTTTGTATTTCTGTTTATAAAATATATCTAACAACCTCAGATTTATGATCTGCAACATGATGTACACGGTTATATCGTATATTATTTCACTGACTATAGAATGCATGGTTATCATATGTAGTTGTGTTACCCTGCAGCGCCATAAGGCTATGGCTCAAACGTCAGCAGAACTTATGAGGAATCTGGCGGACTCTCTAATCATCCCGTTCGATGTGATAGACTTCGCCAACAACCTTCAGACATTGGTCAATACACTGGACACAGACTATGGAGTGCTTCTGAGGAGTAAAGGCATACATTTCAGTAAGCGTTCCAAAAATAGCAAGTGTCATAATCATTATAGTGTCACAGTCGACGCATATAGATGTAGTTCAATAAGCATTCCAGAAACAGCATGTGTCATATTCATCATTGTACCATAGTAAAGATATATTTATCATAGCACCATAGTAAAAGCATAAACATGAAGTTCAATAAGCATTCTAAAAATAGCACGTGTCATTATTATCATAGTAAATGCATATACATGTAGTTCAATAAGCATTCTAAAAATAGCACGTGTCATTATTATCATAGTTAAGGCATATACATGAAGTTCAATAAGCATTCTAAAAATAGCATGTGTCATTATTATCATAGTAAAAGCATATACATGAAGTTCAATAAGCAATCTAAAAAAGCATGTGTCATTATTTTCATAGTAAAAGCATATCCATGTAGTTCAATAAGCATTCTAAAAATAGCACGTGTCGTTATTATCATAGTAAAAGCATGTAGTTCAATAAGCATTCTAAAAATAGCACGTGTCGTTATTATCATAGTAAAAGCATATCCATGTAGTTCAATAAGCATTCTAAAAATAGCACGTGTCGTTATTATCATAGTAAAAGCATGTAGTTCAATAAGCATTCTAAAAATAGCACGTGTCGTTATTATCATAGTAAAAGCATATACATGCAGTTCAATAAGCATTCTAAAAATAGCACGTGTCGCTATTTTCATACTCAAAGCATATACGTGTAGTTCAATAAGCATTCTAAAAATAGCAAGTGTCATTATTATCATAGTTAAGGCATATACATGTAGTTCAATAAGCATTCTAAAAATAGCATGTGTCATTATTATCATAGTAAAAGCATATACATGAAGTTCAATAAGCAATCTAAAAAAAGCATGTGTCATTATTATCACACATGTAGTAAAAGCATATCCATGTAGTTCAATAAGCATTCTAAAAATAGCACGTGTCATTATTTTCAAAGTAAAAGCATATACATGTAGTTCAATAAGCATTCTAAAAATAGCACGTGTCGTTATTATCATAGTAAAAGTATGTAGTTCAATAAGCATTCTAAAAATAGCAAGTGTCGTTATTATCATACTAAAAGCATATACATGTAGTTCAATAAGCATTCTATAAACAGCACGTGTCGTTATTATCATAGTAAAAGCATATACATGCAGTTCAATAAGCATTCTAAAAAAAGCACGTGTCGTTATTATCATACTAAAAGCATATACATGTAGTTCAATAAGCATTCTAAAATAGCACGTGTCATTATTATCATAGTAAATGCATATACATGTAGTTCAATAAGCATTCTAAAATAGCACGTGTCATTATTATCATAGCAAATGCATATACATGTAGTTCAATAAGCATTCTAAAAACAAGCATGTGTCATTATTATCAAACTAGATATACACCGAACTGACTTTTACTGTGATTTAATTCGGGATGTTATTTATCATAATTTCAGATTGGTTACAGGATGCAGCAGCTAATTTTTCATCCGAGGCAACAACCTTCAAGACATTAGTGGAGAATATTGATAAGAACGAGTATGACACTTTCTATATACATTTACATTTTTATTCAAGATTGATGTTGTACCGATAAATCTGGTACTCTGGTCTAGGTTACAATTACAATGTCATATTTGAATCTCTATCCCATATAGGTTATTTACGAATTTGACAAACTATTTAAAAAATGTCTTAACATATTTAACTTAAGCAAATTTACTATAATAAAACAATTCAGTCATTTGATTGTGTTTACCTTCAATTTACACCATCCTGTTATTTGATATACTGATGCGTGATATTTACCTCTCCAAGTCCGTTTGCTATTCGGCGGATTAATGACCAGTTGATGTTGATGGAGAGAGCTTTCCTAGATCCCTCTGGACTGCCTGGCAGGCCACGCTCAAGGTAAGCTTCAGGCTAGATCTAAAATAATAATTAAAATAATATCTAATAATATTAAATTATCTTTAATATATCTAAAATAATAACTTATGGAGGCGAATTACACAAGCTGTGTGGAAATATGATTATAAAACATGCACCTAGCTAGATTGCAGCTATTGTTACTTTTTAACATATTCGTGCGTGATTTTTATCTGCATTTTCATGACTTCCGTTGGAACAGACGTAGCTAATTTGCCTTGAATATATATTGAACGTATTTGAAGAAGATATAGGACAAAATCCAAACAATGCCGACAACATCAATGTTGTTGCAATAAAACTCTAATTGTATAACGTGATACTACCCAAACTTTTTGGAGAAATAGTTAAAATTTTCAAACATGTGCTTGAATCGAGATTTTTCTTATAACATTCCACAAATAGAAGACCTCATGCAGGTTTAATTTCGTGATTTTTTACTTGTCAGCAGTGCATATATTTATAAATAGAGAGCTGTAAAGCATGTCCGGTCCAGCACTGTGTGTCAGCAGGTTTGAGTACCCTAAATAGAGTGTGATTAATAAATGTCTAAACATTATAAACAAATTGAATTCATTTAAAGAAGGTTCAAACAGTTTTTAGTTAATTTAAGTCATATGTCTTTCAAAATATTCCATTCGGCAATTGGATTCCTTGTTTTAAAATATATGGTGTTTTAGTGTTGTCGTAAGACGTAGTTTACCGGAGTTTTTCACAATTTTATTTTTTCATTGTTAAATAGAGATTATAAGCAACATGAAAAAATATGACTTATGAGAAATGTCACAGTTACTTATTAAGCACCTTAATTTTTGTTCAGGATAGTTATTGTCTGTTTAGATTGTAAACTTAATATTCTGATTCATATATATATCAAAATTGTATCAATTTGGGTAGCGTCACGTTATGTACAGTGCATGCTTCCATATATGCAATGCTGGATTTATGCAATGACTGCCTTATGATTCCAGACACATGCTATTCGCGGAGAGTAGTGTCAATTCCTATGCTGGAAGTAGCTTTCCAGGGCTAGTCGATTCTTTGTTTGAAATTGAGGATGTTCCAGCAGCTGAAGCCGATGCACGATGGGAGATTGTGAAGCAACATTTTTCCGTGCTAGTATTTACTATAAATTCAGCGCAGTCGACACTCCGTCAAGTATCATCGTTTATGCCAGAGTTTAAGTGAATGTACATTCTAGACACCATCACCGTTAAATAAATGATATATTAGATACAATCAATTTAATTCTAGACGTTAATTACACAACAATGTTTTATTGGCCAAAATAGGTGGTGATGTCCATGCATTCTGATGTTACAAAGTGTGCTTTATACCTGTGATTTTGTATGCTGCATGTTATTACGTTTATATTATTGATTCATCAGTTTGTAACTAATTGCCATTTTGTATATTTAAAGATGTCATATATATCCAGAACTGTTAACTATGAAAGTGTGATGAGTTCTAAGTGAATATAAATAAGTAAGCCGTCGTTATGTATAGGTACTATGAACAACAACGGTTTGTTACCTCGATATAACTGTTCCAGTTTTAAATCCGTATTTTCGTGTGCAAGGACGTCTTCCCTTCCTTATACTTTTCACATACATTATATTACATTATATATGATTTTTTCTTCCTTTATGTTTCTTAAATTGTTAATAAGTATTGTATGGTAATGCTATTTTACTAAAATAAACAGAACATATTGTCTTATTCTTATTTTCAAGCATGGCCTACTTTTACACTTGTGACTTCTCCGTAAATAATTCTGATTGTTATCAACTAACACGTGTCCAATACTTGAATACAGTCGTCATCCTTCTTTCACTATGACGTAAGAACAGTGAAAATTACTATAAAAAGAAATGACTGCTTTCAACTCTTATCACTCTATATATGGGGGTCTGTGAACCAACTAATTGTAAATATAGGTATGCAATTCACATTTTTGGAATAATTCGTTAGTATATTATACTGTTGTGGCTTTCAACAACATATACTGACCCATTGTACTGGTTGACCACATCCGAAGGAGAGGCATCACAACAACATGTTTCATTACAGTGCATATGGGTCGAAGACCCCGGCATGCATTGTACAGTAGAGAAAATGTATAAGCGAACATTAATAAAGATGGTTCCATTATAACTTTCTATGCTTAAAGTCATAAAATTACTTTGATACTTTCTTAGATTTATTTACTTAAGCATTGATGACACTATTTTTTAATTTTATCGGGGTATGAAAAAAATATTGTTTGCAAACTGTGTGAATCTGGGTAGCGGATTCTCACAAAAGTTTGCAAACAATTTTTTTTTTATAACCCGATAAAATTTAAAAATAGTGGCATCAATACTTATAATTGATTTTAAACTCTATTTGATAAAATGAAGTATGTTTAAATGTAAGATTATAGTGGTTTTTCAAGGGATTCTTTTTTCCGAATCAATACGCAGCGTCATTGTCTCTATTGTGACGTCACGATAACGTCGGGGTTTCGCGCCATTCTCGGATTTTTTTTTCATAGTGGTATGCAAAAAAAAATATTGGCCAGTCAGAGAGCCATATTTGGTATGAAAACAAAGAAAAATTAATTATAGTTGCGTACATTATACATAGTAGTACCATCTATCCAAAGGAAATCTAACTTGAAGGATACAAAAAATGAGTTATTGGTTACCAAATTAATTGTATAGCGTGCTACTTACTTGTTTACATTTTATTCTCACAGACTACCATGTAAAATTACATGTAAATACAGTAGCTACTGAATACTGTTAATGCTTCTGTGGCGGATGTGGCGGTTTCATGGGTTTGCATTATAAGTATATGAGGGGACATCATACACAGGGCCCAGTGTAGGACGTTTCCGCCTCCAAGTGTCTGTATATATATAAATATTTATAGCAGTATCCCTAAAGTTGGTGAAAGTATCATTGTGATTATTTGAAACTGGAAGGTGTGCAGCATAATCGAAGAAAAGGATTCCAACATGTTCGCTAATAGCTCAGTACCAGATGTCGACATGTTGGATTACTGGAGTAAGATCCTCGCCCAACAGCTGAGGCCTGTTCTGGTAATCACTGCAGGCTATTTAATCCTCGGAACCATAGGGAACATATTCGTGATGGTCATCTACTGGGTTGGCAACAAATCGCAAGGAGAAGACCGTTTCTTAATACCGTTCCTCGCATTATTTGATACGTGTGCATGTGCAGTGTGTTCCGGATCTGCAATCATAACGGAGGTACGTCCATTACGTTATGACAATAATACTGTGTGTAAAATGATGGCCTTTTCTAGCATAGCATGTGTGGCCATGTCCTCCAACCTCCTCCTCATCATCACTATCGACCGCTACCTCAAGATATGTACACCTTTTAGGTCACAGCTGACACTGAGAAGGAAAAAAATCGCCCTTGCTGTCATAGTGTTTGCCGGACTTGTTGCCGCATTGCCTTCTGTTGTAGTGTATGGGTCAGTGCCAGTTACTGATTGGCAAGGGAACGTCACTGGGAAACTATGCATCAACGTCCCTTCAGGAGAGGGAAGAATATGGCACTTGACTTACAAAGGTGTAATTTTCATATACGGGTCGGCTCATTTTCTAGCACTAGTTGTGTTGTATCTACTAATACTACGATCGATATATATCAGAAGCAAGGCTCGCCTTCGACTTCAATCGGGTCAGTGGCAACGTCCACAACAAACAAAATGTGATCGAATACAGACTAAACAGAGTCAACAAAAGGACATAAGTCGTTTGACAGAAACGCCTGGAAGTAGTAAGGCATCACTAAACTCTATAGAAACAGTAAGTGATACGTTGACGGTCCCAGAGGAACCTGTATTGGTGACCGATTACAAAGTCGATTCAGATCCAACTGTATCTGAGCAAGTGGTGCCATCTACAGCTGATCGGAATAATCGTGATTCGTGTATGGCGGACATTTCCACAAAGGATGCCGTGAAAGATGAAGGTGACATCCCACAAAGCAATGACAATATCGTTCCAGATATAGCACAACTACAGAGACATGGCACGAAACAAGCGGAGTCGAAAAAGAGCTTCAAAATCAAGGGGCTAAGACTGACGTTAGTCTTTCTTGTTATATCCATCATTTATGGAATCACTATTTGTTTGAAGCTTGTGCTAATGACTATGGAGTCAGTTATGGAAAGCTTTTGGACAACTATGACTCCGATGGAGTTCGTATGTTTTCGGTTCTTGTACGGTGTTTTTGTGATTAACTTTATCGTAAATCCATTTGTTTACGGCTTCCTAGACAGGGAATTCCAACAATCTGTAAAGAAAAGATGTGTGTGTATTAGGTTTCTAAACCAGAGATGATGTTTAAAGTAACAAAATGATATCATTGGTGAAATTAGATAATAAGTAAAAAAAAAATGTGTTTTTCAATTAAAAAGAGATGCACATGTTTCCATAGCGAAACTATATATATTGAAAATGGACTGTCAGACGATATCGAGAATCAACGAGAGTAACTCATTGTAGGCGAAAACAGGTAATTGGACTCGTGTACTGTTCTCGAAATGAACTTGATCACACTGGTATCACAACAGATATCTCGAATGTCACTGATCTCAATTCATCCTGCATCAAGCATTTGTCTGATATCGGAAACACCTACCACATATATTTTTGTTGTATTCGGCATTGACGGAAACAGCTGTATCTCATAATTTCATGTAGCACGTGCGCCGATTCGACTACCTACTTTCGAGGCGAAACAGTGTTTGAAAGACGGACGTATTTGCAACAGCCTTGGCATCTTTCAGCTTAAATGTACGCGTTTTGAACGAATGTTGTGTAATTAAAAGTATACATGTCAGTGCCGGAAAAATATAAGCAGTATTTTGACTCAGAACAGAAAGAAAAAAAAATCCCAACTTTTGTCATTCTTAACCCTCATTTACTAGAATATTTTAAGACACTGGTCATATTTTTTTTCTATTTATTACATGTTTGAAGATGACCAATACGTTTCAAGATCTGAATGTGGATCAAATCACACTAAATTGTTATAAGACTTGGGGAAAAGAATAGCTTTGATTTAGTAGCTAGTTGAAAAATTATCCCGACAGAAAAAAAAAACTATGAATGCACTATGTGTGCAAACTATTGTTTTCGATAAAATCCCTTTTCATATTGTATATTATGTGTACAGTTAACTATATAGACATCACTAATAAAAGGATAACACTTCGTCCATTACGTCAATTTGTTTCTCTTTTTTCCATGTGTGGAAACTTTTTTCAAGTAAAGTACATAACTTACATGTATTTCCTTCTTTATTCAATAAGCTCATCATTGCCATAGTTTTTCCTTCTAAATTTACCAGGTCACGATGATACAAATAGAATAATAACACGCAAGTCAATTCTGCAATGCCACTGCAAATAACCAAATTACATGTGAGTGGTGTATAGTAAAAACGTTGATGCTCTACCAATTGAGCTATCTGGTAGCCGATGATAGACCCAAACGAGGTCTAAATATCACCAGTTAAACACATTCCAGATACAGGGTATGATCACTGATAAGTAAAGTCAATGACTTCCTCTATTACAAGCAGACATATACCGCAGTCTCCCAAACATTCAGATTAACATATCACAACACATTGCACACGTGGGACCGTCCTTACATTAATTTGGCTGTCAAAACCGCAAAACCTCAAGCCTTAAAAAAGGTATATATGTCACATGATACTTGTGATTTGTCTACCTTACCATTAATAATTATTCAGATATTTAGATACTACCGTAAACTTGCACTAGGCCTACTGTACACTACAAGCGCTATAAATATCTAGTAAACAAATTCTGCTGGTGGTATAAGGGTCTCGTTTATCTTCGAGGACGACAACTAAGAATGTAGATGGATTAGACTGGGTTGATTAGTCTGCTAATTATAAACCTGCCAATATTATTAGGTTTCTTTATTATTTTTTTTCGTAATATTTATCAGAAAAAAAAACCCTTAATAATATAGGTAGGTTAAGCGGACTATGGGTCGATCATCTAGGATCAGGTAGCTCAGTGTAAAAATACTCGGGTATTGGACGAATACGTCGCAGCGCTTTTGTGTTTGTGCACGTGGGTCATTGGGCGACGGACGGCCCAACCTTTGATGCACAAAATAATGTAGCTTGCGGGTGCCAGGTTTATACCGTCTTACTTTCTGAAGCAGGCCGTCATTTCATGAGCTGTCGTATTTTTTTATTGAAAACATTTCCTCTAAACCTTTAATTCCGTCCTTAAACCAAGGACTAGACATCGTGAATTTTTTTTGAAGTTTTACAATGGTGTTTCTTCTGACTTGATAAGAAAAGTATGTATGTATTTGTTTAGAAAAGCTGTTTTTATACCCCGTTCATATCCGTGTGATACCTTCTCACTACAAATAACCTTGCTACATCATCAGCGAAGACTGTATATAAACGAGAAAGAGATATATACAAATTCAACTTTCCTGCTTTCTTGCATCCATACAAAAAGGATCGATAGCAAAACATACATAACACATGTACATTGTACATGTACATGTAGTAGATTGAAACAACAACGTAAAAATGTATTAAGCCAGCTTTCCTTAGTTCAAAAGACGTTTTAATAAAGAGACCTAAATCCTGTTAAGTTATAGATCATTAGAAGACAAGAGTCGAATCAAAAGTTTAAAATCTGTTACATCTTAGATGATGGTAATTACATAGGCCTTAAAATGAAGTGGGTTTCAACCTCTTGGAACCGCTGAGGACAGGCTAACCACCTCAATTTCTAAATTGATAGAAGGGAGACAATTATAGATCTAGTCAACACTTTATTTAGTAGAAGGCATCGTTATACATGTACATTGGTAATCGGAATAAGGACGTGTAAAAAATGTCCCACTCAAGATCGTGTCCTACGCTACACACGACTGTCAACTAGACTGGTTCCCGCCTCAGTTACCTCCCTTGCGTACGCTTCACTGAGCGCTGCCTGGCGGAGAGTAGAGAACTAAGGGAAGGGAACCAGTCTAGACTGTCAACGCGTTAGAAAGTAGTCTCCCCTTCTGGTAGGTAGAGCTCTTTTTCAATGGAGATAAAATTACAGATGACCTCATTCTTTTTCCTACAACAACATTTGGCGCGCGTGGTCTTCATGTGAGGATTTAGATGCATTATACAGATACATAAACGGTTTTTGGCAGCAATGGCGAGTGTAAATCTGTCAGGTATATATGTTTCTCGTTGTTTCCCGTTCTTGCGAGAGACACATACCTTTTAAAAACGTTGCAATAGTATATTAACCTACCTGCGTTCTACTTTCGGTTTCACTTTATAAAACATGACATTATTGTTGTATACTATTATTTTTGGTATTATACTTTTTCATCCCATATGCATGTTTGTATACGTACCGTACATGAACGAGTGGTTTAAGCTTGTAGCATGTATGTATAGTAAAGAAACCCATGATACAAAAATGTAAATGATACATGCACATGACATGCACTATTCCAATAATATTGGACATCGATATTGAGAAAATTCTGATGGGTTAGACACGACGTAATGATCAAAAGTGTCTTCTCGTCGTGCTATACCTCTAACATTGTCGGAGTAGACATACACATGCAACCATTTGGGAATAATCCACAGTGTGTACATAAATGCAGACAGGTATCAAACATAGATACATAGCATTCAAGGGACAAAATGCCCTGCAAATTAGAGGTGTTATGAAATATCAAATAAATTGTGTCATGTTTAAACATTAACGCTACTGCAACTCTTGTTATTGCCAGCTTATAAAACAACGAATATTGAATTGTTGTTTTGGTGTATAGATTCTGACAGTGAAGAGGAGCGGCCAATGTTTGGAGGTAATACGGGGATGATGGGGTCATTTGTTCAGTCAAATAAGCATAAAATGGAGACCACAGGATCTGAAGGGGTCCATCTGGATGAACCACCACTGAAAAAAGCTAAAAGGGATAAAGGCAGCAGTTATACCGAGAAAGCTAAAAGAATGATGGTGAGTAAATCTTAAACACAACTGAGCATAAATCTATGATCTTATATTGAAGTACAAAGTTATTATTTCACTGAAGTCAAAATTCTACCCTTACTATAACCATATTTGGTTTTCAATATATTGCTTTAATTTTTATACCTGATTCAATCAATAGATACAATTACTTTCGCTGTAAGCTTTGATATTTCAAGTATTTGCATCTGCACAATATTACATAAATTATGTATAAACATTATATATTAAAATGATATCATACAGTATATTACACTTTTATGTTTATAAGGAAAGCTAAAAAAATATACCAATATGTATATTAAGAACCAGACAATACAACCAATTTAGCTGAAATGTCACTATTGTGTTGTTAAATTGCTTTTTAACATCGTTGTATGACATGTACATATTTATGTCTCATTCTGTTTTCAGGCATTAATGGGATACCAAGCAGGCAAAGGTTTAGGTAAAAATCAACAGGGCAGGACAGAAATTGTTGAGGCCTCAAAACAGAAAGGTCGGAGAGGGTTGGGTCTCCATCTGGCTGCTCTGGAGCCTGATGAGGATGCTGACTGGGATTTTGAGGCTGAGTCTGTAAGTACTGTATACAACATCTGTTATAGCAGGAGGAATTGACCCATGACATTATATACTTGATGCCTTTACTGTAAAGTTTAGTTAACTTCTATGTTTTGAGACAATAAAATTCTGTCATGTTTGATTAGATAACTATAGATGAAACAGTGGACTGGCTGCCACATTGTGATGAAGCTGTACCAGACATTGAGACACTGAGAGACTGGAAAGTTATAGGTCCAGTAAGTATCAGAAGATATGATGATTACAACAGTGTGAATGAAATAGAGATATTATAACTGTTTCATTTTCATCATTGTGATTCATATTGTGCCTATTTGCCAGTATGAGGAAATATTTTTGTATTATTTTATATGGTACAAAATGTTTAATAACAACTTCTAATAAATGTCACATGTGAACTAAGAATTGATATATCATATCTAAACTATTGCATGTTAACACTATAATGATCTGTGCTTACATTACACATGTATTGCACAAATATTTTGTTTTGTAGAAAAAACGAACGATTGATGATGAAACAAGGTTCTGTGATGAAGATGTTGTGAAAGGAATATTGAATAGTAAGGTGAGTGGATAAATTGCAATTGTTATACAAAATATGCAATCATTTACAACAAGACATGTCTCCAATTAAGCTTCCAATCATACTATATTTAATTTAGTAATTATGCTTATGTTCAGTCTGGGTTTTATTTATAGTCTGTGTTTGACCAACTTGAATCAGAAGAGATGAGAAGAGCGAGAACCAAGTCCAACCCTTACGAAACTATCAGAGGAGTGTTCTTCCAAAACAGGTGAGGCATTTCACTTATACTAGGTTTACACTATGTTCCCGGCGACCACGGTAGCCCCGTTTGCCAATACGTGGTGCGCCGTGGAATTTTGGCTATTTTTGTATTTGTATTCAAGTTGAGCTAGGTCTTGTGAAGTCTTGCCACGGTCTTTTACGGATTATGTGGTAGACCATGGATATAGGGGAAAGTGCTGTTCCCGGAGGTTAAAGGTACACTATGGCTTTAGCACGGTCTATTAAGGATACCACTACGTTCTCTCCTGGCCTGTTACGATCTGATGAGGTCTACTACGTTTTACACATTTTGATCGAACTCGAATATGTTTTTTCACTGTCCGCAAAGGTTTACTAGGATGAAAGTCTGATGCCGGGCATTTTGGAGCAACTGAAACAATATTTATTGCCGAATATGTCATTTCAAACACGTTTTAATTACAAAATTTGTTAAAAGCATATTTGTTATAAATATATAATTATTATAGCCAAGTGTTTCTACACAAATATTTTTTTTCTGTACTCATTTAATCTGCCTTTTGCAATAATAGCTTTGGTATAATTTGAGGGTTTAAATGTGTTTGATAATGACTATTTCTATTTATTAATACAAATAATTCAATGAAGTAGCAAATATGATACTCCATCATATTTTGCTTGTAACGTAAGACCGTAATAAGACATAACAAGCCGTTCCACGTCGGACTTTCAACCGCTACAAGCCGTGAGATGCCTTGACAGAACGCATCCAAACGGTTTTCATCCACCTTGGCTTGGCGTAAAAACCTTGATAAACCTATACAAAGCGGCACAAAACGTGCAGCCAATCTGCATCAACCGTGATAAAACGTGGAAAAAACGCAACAGAACGTCACAAAACTTGAAATCACCGCGAGATTCCGGGGAACGTGCTTGCTGCCCGTTCCACCACGGACTGTCATGAAGTTCTGTTATGGCCTCGTACGCACTGTTACATTTTGTTACGTCAATCCCGTTTTATTACGTCCTTTGGCGTTCACCATCTGTACCGTGACTGCCGTGGCAAATTTTTTGATAGTTTAAAAATCTGGCACGGCATCCACGGTAATCACGACCGCTTACGTTTGTCTATCACGTCCTTCTGCTCTGTCTCACATTGTTTGTGGTCACCACGTTTTGTCCATGGTGGCCTGAAATGGGGCTGCCGTGGCCGCGGGGAACATAGTGTAAACCTAGCATTACAAATGTACAATTTTAGGGTACGTAAATGCAGTATTGCCATGATAAAAAATTTTTTCAAGTTTTTACATATGTTTCATATAAAATAGAACACACATAATTTAAGATACATTTTATCATACATTTTATTTATTGGTCTTTTATTCCATCTTTAAAGTCAAAATGTGGTGAGGAAACAAAAGACTTTGTACCACCATCTTGAAATCCTTACCTCACCTCATTTTCCAATATATAACTTTGATAAATCCATTTTACTGGCTGGTCATCATATAGATTATAGATTTAATACTATGATATAGAGCTGCAATGAAGATGGCTAACATGGATGCTGTGTTGGATTTCATGTTTACAAAGCCAGAGACAGTGGATGGGGTAAGTATATATATATTGTCTCCGCTTATTACACTTCACATTATATGTAGCTAATAATTGTAATTCTATTACTATAGCTATAAGTATATGTAAATAGGATAAGGAAATATGTGTAGAACCTGGTCAATTTATCAAAGATGTATTTCTACAGATGAAACTAAGCAAGCTTAAAACCCTACTCTAACTTATTGGGGCTAATATTGCAAAGTAATAGTCAAGATGTCCCAACTTTGTCCTCATCACTTGATTTCATGTACTCATGCAGGTTTTTATATGCATATATGGACAAACCTGGTCCTGCATGCATGCCCTTAAATGACCATGACTATTTGTGATAGGATAGCAATTACAAAATAGATATATCATTTAGTAAATTATTTACTATTTACATATATATGCCTAGAAATCTCTCATCAATCCTGGAGAATTACTCTACTTCGCTGATGTTTGTGCGGGTCCTGGTGGGTTCAGTGAGTACATTCTGTGGAGGACGAAAGGGGATGCTAAAGGCTTTGGAATGACCCTTAAAGGTGCCTGTGATTTCAAGTTGGAGGAATTCTTTGCTGGTCCTGCAGAGATGTTTGAACCTCACTACGGTAAACCTTTCAAAATAATGTTTGATTCATCTAAACATTTTGTATTACAGTACATATGGTGTATGTGAAAATATTTATACAACTGTATATGACTTAATCCGGCCGCATGTCGTTTAAAATATTGAGTATCATTCACATTATCAAGGTATTTACATATATATTTTGACATGTTGACAGGTGTTGGAGGTATGGGAGGAGATGGTGACATTTTTAACCCTAATAATCAGGCTGAGTTCATCAAGTTTGTACATGAAAGCACAGAAGGGATAGGAGTCCATTTTGTCATGGCAGATGGAGTGAGTTTTCTAAATTCTAGAGAAATTTGTCCTAGGCATAGTAGTAAAGACTGACAAGATTTTGATATACTAGACAATTGGGAAAATATCTCAAAACCATATTGATTAAAAACAAAATTACAGAGCTAGAAAATATCTATGAAATATAAACAAATCTTCAACAGACTGAATTACTAGAGAAACTGTTTTGTTGCCACACCAAGCGTAATGGTTGTATAACCTACAGCTAATGCAATGAAATACAGTACATACAATAATCAATGATCACATCAACCTTTCAGGGGTTTTCAGTGGAGGGACAGGAAAATATCCAAGAAATTCTCTCAAAGCAGTTATATTTATGTCAGTTCCTAGTGGCTATATCTATCATCAGAACAGGTAGGTTTGGACAGAAATTATACTGAATATTCAAAGTTTTTGAAACGTTTTGATATCATTGCTAAACCCAAAGCATGTGTACTGTTACATGGTAGAAATTTTAGGTTATTGTCTAGAATTATCTGTTTACCTTTTCATTGTTTAAAGAGGATTATTTGTGGTTGAAATTTCAAAAGTCTTGAAGATGTTAGGAGATGACTTGTTTGACAGTGCAGATGATTTGATCATCTTGGTTTCATTGTCATAATATATAGGCACATAGCTATTGTTATTGAAAATACACAGGTACATGTATACATCTTATGTATTTCAAAACTTCTAAAAAATTGACATGATATTTTGTTTTTGTTTCAGGTGGTCACTTTGTTTGTAAGCTGTTTGACCTTTTTACACCATTTAGTATGGGTCTGATATATTTGATGTATCGGATATTTGACGGTGTGTCTATATTTAAGCCTGTCACAAGCAGACCAGCTAATTCAGAAAGGTACACTGTCCACTTAATGATTATACTAATTTTGATTGAATTGATTGCTTTGAATTTATTATTTATTAAAGGATCACAGTACTCAGCAATTTGCTAAAAGACTGAATATATTTACATCAATCAAGAGGCTGATCAGATACTTCCAGATGACTTTGGCTGTAGAGTGATATGAATTTGGTTGAATTGTTAAATAATAGACTTTGATTAAATAAAACTTATTACTAGTAATTACTTTAACTATAGAAAATGAATTTCCTATGTATGATACTTTTATAGGTACATAGTGTGTCGGAATCTCCGAGAGGATAGAGAACCTGTTCGGCAGTACATGCATGAGATCAACTTGGACCTGAATAAGTTCATGTCGACCACATCTGTGACAGATGTAAACGAGATTGTACCACACTCCGTACTGGAGGATGACGGGGAATTCTTCCAGTACATGTATGAATCCAATGTGCTGTAAGTATAACTCTGTAGTCATTATAGACATATTGTAAACTTAACCAAACTCTAAAGCAATATAAATCCTGAAAAGCGCTCATTTATATCTGACTTGATCACTCTAGTACATCTACAACAAGTTTACAAGAGAAAGCATTTACATTCATTTTTAGCCCACCATCATCAGAAGGTGGGCTATTCAAATCGCTTTTTGTCCGTGGTCCGTGGTCCGTCCGTCCGTTAACAATTCTTGTTATCGCTATTTCTCAGAAAGTACTGAAGGGATCTGTCTCAAATTTCATATGCAGGTTCCCCTAGGGCCCTAGTTGTGCATATTGCGTTTTGGGACCAATCGGTCAACAAGATGGCCGCCAGGCAGCCATCTTGGATTTTGATACTTAAAGTTTGTTATCACTATTTCTCAGAAAGTACTGAAGGGATCTGTCTCAAATTTCATATGTAGGTTCCCCTAGGGCCCTAGTTGTGCATATTGCATTTTGGGACAAATCGGTCAACAATATGGCCGCCAGTCAGCTATCTTGGATTTTGATAGTTAAAGTTTGTTATCGCTATTTCTCAGAAAGTACTGAAGGGATCTTTCTCAAATTTCATGTGTAGGTTCCCCTAGGGCTCTAGTTGTGCATATTTCGTTTTGGGACCGATCGGTCAACAAGATGGCCGCCAGGCAGCCATCTTGGATTTTGATAGTTAAAGATTGTTATCGCTATATCTCACAAAGTACTGAAGGGATCTGTCTCAAATTTCATAGGTAGGTTCCCCTCGGGCTCTAGTTGTGCATATTGCGTTTTGGGACCGACCGGTCAACAAGATGGCCGCCAGGCAGCCATCTTGGATTTTGATAGTTAAAGTTTGTTATCGCTATTTCTCAGAAAGTACTGAAGGGATCTTTCTCAAATTTCATATGTAGGTTCCCCTAGGGCTCTAGTTGTGCATATTGCGTTTTGGGACCGATCGGTCAACAAGATGGCCGCCAGGCAGCCATCTTGGATTTTGATAGTTAAAGATTGTTATCGCTATTTCTCAGAAAGTACTGAAGGGATCTTTCTCAAATTTCATATGTAGGTTCCCCTAGGGCTCTAGTTGTGCATATTGCGTTTTGGGACCGACCGGTCAACAAGATGGCCGCCAGGCAGCCATCTTGGATTTTGACAGTTAAAGTTTGTTATCGCTATTTCTCAGAAAGTACTGAAGGGATCTTTCTCAAATTTCATATGTAGGTTCCCCTAGGGCTCTTGTTGTGCATATTGCGTTTTGGGACCGACTGGTCAACAAGATGGCCGCCAGGCAGCCATCTTGGATTTTGATAGTTAAAGATTGTTATCGCTATATCTCACAAAGAACTGAAGGGATCTTTCTCAAATTTCATATGTAGGGTTCCCTAGGGATCTTGTTGTGCATAATGCGTTTTTGGATCGATCGGTCAACAAAATGGCTGCCAGGCTGCCATCTTTGATTTTGACAGTTAAAATTTGTTATCGCTATTTCTCAGAAAGTATTGAATGAATCTGTCTCAAATTTCATATATAGGTTCCCCTAGGGCCCCAGTTGTGCATATTTCGATTTGGGACCGATCGATCAACAAGATGGCCGCCAAGGAGCCATCTTGGATTTTGATAGTTGAAGTTTGTTTCTGCTATTGCTCAGAAAGTACTGAAGCGATTTGTCTCAAATTTTATATATAGTATGTTTGCAAAAGTTTGAAAAGCAGAGAAAAGATCCCTCTTTCCATTGTCAGACATAGATAATTTTTTGGTGGGCGCCAAGATCCCTCTGGGATCTCTTGTATATTTACTTTAAAGTGTAAATCATCTAATTATTTTTTATATATATAAAACAGATCTTTTTTTTCTCTTTTTTAGTCTTGGTAGACTTCAGATCACAAGTCTCAAAAAGATACAGACATTTACACAGAACAGGTGAGAGAATTGTCTTATTTCACATGTGACAATTGGCTGCCGACAACAAGTGAATGCAGTTACATTTTGCGTCTCCTTTTAATTAGCTTGTTGATCAGTCAATGAACAGGGATATCCTTTGATCTACATTGTCAAAATGCCCGTTCCATGTGGCTGAGTAAGAGCTGAAATATTTCATTACAATAAGTATGTGTCAGAAAATACCCAAGTGAACCAGTTTAAACTAGTACAACATGAATCTGTTAATAATTAATCTAATATGGAAGTCTTGGAACAAGTGTACCTGTTAAGCTAGACTCCCAACTATATGTTTACTTAGAACATGTGTACCTGTTAAGTTAGACTCTCAACTCTATGTTTACTTAGAACAAGTGTACCTGTTAAATTAGGCTCTCAACTCTATGTTTACTTAGAACAAGTGTACCTGTTAAATTAGGCTCTCAACTCTATGTATACTTAGAACAAGTGTACCTGTTAAATTAGGCTCTCAACTCTATGTTTACTTAGAACATGTGTACCTGTTGAGTTAGGCTCTCAACTCTATGTTTACTTAGAACAAGAGTACCTGTTGAGTTAGGCTCTCAACTCTATGTTTACTTAGAACATGTGTACCTGTTAAGTTAGGCTCTCAACTCTATGTATACTTAGAACATGTGTACCTGTTAAGTGAGGCTCTCAACTCTATGTTTACTTAGAACATGTGTACCTGTTAAGTGAGGCTCTCAACTCTATGTTTACTTAGAACATGTGTACCTGTTAAGTGAGGCTCTCAACTCTATGTTTACTTAGAACATGTGTACCTGTTAAGTTAGGCTCTCAACTCTATGTTTACTTAGAACAAGTGTACATGTTGAGTTAGGCTCTCAACTCTATGTTTACTTAGAACATGTGTACCTGTTAAGTGAGACTCTCAACTCTATGTTTACTTAGAACAAGTGTACATGTTGAGTTAGGCTCTAAACTCTATGTGTATTGCTAGCTGGTGTCCGTATGATTTCATTGTCTTTAATGAGCCATTTACTTGTAATGTCCTAATTTTTTCTTGGTAACGCACTGTTGACACAGACTGTTGTCAATTCTCTTCCAGTGATCTGTATGAGGGGCGTCAGTCTAATATCCGTCAGCAGTGTTTGGAGCGATGGCAGGTGTGTATCTCTTATTTCTTAGCCAGTAGAGAGACACACCAAAAGGTTATCATATACATACCAAAAGTAATAATAGTTGTAAGGTTTTGATTTTTCATGGCTTCAAAGGCAAATCCTTGATACAAGTCACTTAACTGTACTTCAGATGTGATAAACATCAAATTAGTCTATAGTAAATGGTTAATGAGGTCGTCAGAATCAAGATAGAAAATTGAGAATCATTTTTATTAACATCTGTGAAGTGATATACAATAAATCATATACAGTATATTAATATTTGAAATGTTCAGTTGTCTTTTTGTACTCCTTAACACACAGGTACCAGATGAAGTGAGGTCTGCCCCAAGTAAAGAGGATCCATCTAGGAAGTTTAAGGAGCTCACACAGGTAATCATTTGTACCCAGTACTTTTCCTTTAAGCCTGTCAGAAGTTTCCTGTTATCAATCTCTCAATGATGACAAATGTAACAATAAATCATTTGAGGTGATAAATTTAGTGCTTTGCAATTCGTTAATAAATAAACTATGATAGAAGGATTTTTCTGGCTGTTAAAAGGATATGAAAAACCGCTTTAGACACCACCGTAACATTATACCAGTAGATCACCATCCTCATGATAGACAGTAGTCTACTACAACATACAAGACAAAAACTTTGATTAAGATGTCCTTGGAATACATTTTCCTCCTTGTTTAGGATGACGACGAGGATTTCTTTGAGCAGTCTGTTGAACATTTAACCCATGAAAGTCTTGCAGCTATAAAAACTCCCTACGACTACCGATGTTACGTTGTTGGAGGACTGGAGAGGAAGAGATGGTACATCCTGGGGTTAGGGGTATGTACTAAGTGTTCCTATGTTTGTTGCTACCTTCTTTTATGCACCATTTAACTGGAGTTATACCCCCTTACTGTGGTCTTGTTTGGACAGGTTCTGCACATTGTGTGATATCATTTTGTCATCTGACCTGAAGGGTCAGTGTTGTTATTTTTTGGGTTGATCGGATATCCAAGATGGTCGCCACAGCCGCCATCTTGAAAACACATTTTGAACTTCTCAAGTTTTCTCAGTGCAATTTGGCTGAATTACATGAAATAATCCTGACAAAATTTTGTTATTTTTCGGCTTGGTCCTAAATCCAAGTTGGAGGCTGTGGCTGCCATCTCGAAAACACATTTTTAACTCCTTCTCAACTTGCCTGAAATGATCCTGATATGAAGTGTTGTTACATCGTTACATCTTTGGTCGATCCCAAATAGAAGATGGCTACCAAGACACCATATCTAATTAATTTCCTATATGACTATTGCCAAGGTAGTCAGATGACGGATAAGGCCTTTGGACCTCTTGTTTGAGATATAATGTTTAATAGTCATACGTGTCTTATGTGTGCATTTTTATTTGATTTTCATTTTGATTTTTACAGCGTTCCCATGTTTTTAAATGGGATGGTAACCCTAAAGTTAAGTGGAGAAAGTTAGATGAAAATATGCGGATAGAACTTCCCAACAAAACTCTCATTGAGGTGGAGTTTGTTCAAGAACTAAAAGGGGAGGTAAGTTTTTTAGTTTTCCTTGAACGTCCCAGTGAGATATAATACGTTTGGATTGTCTTTTCAACAAATTATCACATTTTACTTTTATTATTAAGAAAACACAAAGTTTGAATAGATTTGTATTGACCTATATGTATTCCCATGATATTATGCTATGTGGTAGGATTATACCGTTATTAAGCTATAGCTACGTTATAAAGCACACCAACACATGTACAATGTACTTTTTGCAATTATTGTTAGTGAAATATACATTATATTAAAGATTCAGTCTAATATGGTCAGGTAAAATATATTATCAGTATTTTATATTATGTTTGACTTTGACAGGGTATGGGACAGAAGAGACTGATGACACTACATGCCCTTGATGCTTTGTATCTGTATGGCAAGGATGTAAGGAGCCTCCACTTTAACGAGCGGTAAGTAGGTTTGATGGCCGAGTTATGTAAATTTATAAAGCACAATGTTATGGATCAATATCAAGATAATTAGATATATTTATGACTTTATTGAATTTTTTTTTTATTTGAACTCATTAGGATAGAAAAGCTGAAGAGATTTGTGAAGTCTATCAACAAGCCGACTCGGACAGATCTAGTCCAGATTGTTGTACCAAATATCTTTAGACTAGAACACATTGAACAGATATTTGAAAGGTGAGATTGATTGATATATATGTTGTCATATGTTCTGTTATAGTTGACTTACAATTCTAGTATTATATAATATTTATTTTCAATTCCATTTTGTTTGGTGAGTGTCACTGGTAAGTTGCTTTGAAGTTTAGCCAACCAGTGATCCAGATGAGTGTGTGGTACATATAAAACAATTTAGCTATATATATTGCAATAAAACTCAACACTAATTGCTCTATATTTTTGAGTTGTCATGATAACACTGGAATACCTATCATTAAGTTGCTATTTTGTTTGTAGATTGGCAATGAAGAAGGTGAAGGGATCAAGTCAGCCCAGACTTTGTTATTCACCACCCGACAGACCAGATGGTCGCAGCTTCTTACCTACAGGTGTCTGCTTCGTAAAGACATGCAAAGGTGGGTTCTTATGGAACGGAAGGTTTAGTAAGTTATGATAAAATATCATACAGTTAAGACTGAGCTTCAGGTGATAGAAATGCTAGGTGTAGTAATGAGAACATTTTGTTGTTCTATTTGTAGATTCTTTTAATATTAGTGTACATGTTTTTTAAATGATGAAAAAATTTCTAATTTTTTGTACTGTTTTAAAAATAAATGTTTCATTAAGAATGAAATTGAAAAATAAAGTTTTCATTTTGATGCCTTTCACTGCCGCTATTGAATGTATGTGTTTCTAATTTCTCGTCAGACCCATGGACAATTGCATTAAGTAGATCTCAGGGCAGGAAATATTTCTATAACCTCTTCACAAGAGAGTCAAAGTTTGAAATCCCTAGAGAAAGTATAGCCACTGTGAGGTAAGTTATTTAATACAAGTGTTGTCATTATACCCATACCAGTTATATTGCATTAATTGGCTATATGATGTAAATGCTCAACAAGTTATGAAATTGCCAATGGCAAACAATCATGCCGAATTTGATCAGATAATTTTTTATGTTGATACTTCATTAACAAGGGCAATACTATGAAATTGACAATATGTCACCTATGGCCTTTAACTCCTAGATGTTCAGATAAATAAAATGTCCAAGGTATAATTGGATACTAGTATGGCCAGAATGGGAAGGGAATTTCCCCCAAATCAACCAGTCATTACATACTTCCATTCATCATACTAGATTCTAATGCCGTGGTTCTCTCGTAATTACTTTGATGCAAATATTGTTATATTTATTTTAGGTACATTTTACATTTGCTTTATTTCCTATAACTAAGTTGAAAGTTTTAGCATGCGATGTCCACCTTGACAAGTCTGGTATAGTGAGTGATTATTTAAACACAGGGACACCAAACTGAACACGTGCTGGTGGGTGTGGGAGGAAGGAGTGAAGATCCACGACAGTCAGATGTTCCGTCCTGACCCAGATAAAGTATCCAGAGACGATTTGATCGGTGCCATCCACGGACTGTTAGAGAAGCTTACTGGTCAGCGGTGATCACTTAAACTAAAATCTCTGATTAAACGATATAAGAACTGAGACCATGTTCCTTAGGATGGACAGACTCCACATTAACACAGTGTTCACTTATGGCCTATGACAGTAACTGTGGCAGTAACAGTTACATCAAATGCAGTCATCACCGATTGGTGAATGAGGTCAGATGGTGAATACTTACCATGAACTCAACTGCAAAGTTGAAAGCTTCTTGATGTCACGAATGGAATTGTCCAACAGTACCGGTGATATTCTGGGAGCTGAAATGATGTTGGAGATGTCACGAAACATATTTACGATATTGATAATTAGTCTGTTTATCTTCCACGCACCAATCTCGTTTATGAATGTGAGTTAACCAAAACCTTCCCTGTGTGTAATAGTGATTGTGCGGGGTTTTATGTTGTGACAAATACTCCCAAACTAAAGTAGTGCCAAGGACAAATGTTTTGCAGGAATACGAAATAGTCAATGGTAGACATGCACCGATCCAGGAGTTAAAGGTCCAATTCGTAATCCTATGGAATGGGACTTCGTTAATATGTTAACATTTACTCCTTGTACGGCAATGAAATTGTTACATGTAATTAGTAGATTGCCCAATACTCAATTTTGGGTATGGATGTTTGTTAAGATATTGTCCGTTAGTGTCGTATATTAAGTTTAGATATTAGTAATTAAATAAACACTTTCCGTGTTAGGGGAATTGTACGTGAATGAGATTAAGGGGATTAAGTAAAATGTCAATTCTTCAAAGTGTTTGATTGTTATTAGTTGTTTATTTTTTTATCATTATTATACCATCATTTGAAACCTGATAATCATGAATTAAATAGATGGTTTTGACATAACACGTGCTATATAGAGTGCATGCTTTTTGCGTATTAATTGTGGAATTTTCAAAATATTTGTATGGTTGTTGAATACATGTTTTTAATAGATTTTAATACCAATTCAGTGGAGCTTGTTTGAGTTGGCTGCTTGGTTGGTTTATTTGCTTGCGTCCTATTAACATTTACCGTCATTTAAGGACGACCTCCCCTGTATAAAATGAGTTGTATGTATGGATGTCTATATACAATGTATTTAGGGAAGCTGTGGTATCTTCGTGTTACGTCTCTTTGCAATATTGGAAACTTTTGACCATTTCATAGGGCTGTCACACCGAAGCGTACCGTTATTTTGATCCAGACGCTAATTCATGAACCGCTGGGATTTTTTTAACAAAGGAAATAAAAGCTCTGAATCGCGTAATGCGATATGATTTGTTTGCAACACACAAAACATAATAGCTAGATAATAATTATGATAATTATACTGCCGATTCGCTGTTAATAATACATGTAAAACGGTATTCAGCATAAATAACAATATTAATATTATCAATACGGACACTACTTTCAGTGTATTCACTTTTATTATTGTAACTAGCTAGTAACAAGGTACGTGTGTATCAAGCACGATTTAGTGAATGTTTGATCTAAATGCATTGCTTTATTTACACGGTGTATGGTATTATTCGAATGGTGTTCAATGGATGACTTTTATGACTTCAAACCCCAACTACTATTGAAATAAAACGTGTTGACTTAGGAAAATCTGTTGATACGACAGCATTTGAAGATTGTGTCAGTACATAGTCTATTTAGAAAATACGGGGAGTTGTTACCAGAGTGTTCCGCACTTCAAGAATACTTGACAATAATAAAATGTTGTTAAATAAGATTTGACAAACGCAAAGATTTACATTTATTAAGAAAACGACTCTTCCAGTGTGACTCTTGCACAGCCGATAGGTGTAGACGTTTGATATTTATTGGGAGAAAACTCAAATGACGACCCTGATGCTGACATTGGCTTACAAGGTTTTGGCATGTTCTTTGATTTTTCCACCGAATCAGTGACTGTGTTCCTGGACACCTCTTTGTCCTCAGACGTTAAAGGATATACGTTCGAGTTTGCTCCATGCAGTATAGTACTTGGTTTTATCCACTGGCATAATTGGAACACGATGTATGCCAAGAGACTGGTAACAAAACCAGCAGCCGTACCTCCAAGTCCAAACTCCAGCTTGTAGTTGTGTGGCCTCTTCTGCTTTTTGGAATTGATAAAGCAGTCGCATTCAGTATACTGCAGACCTGTACATTTCTGTAAGTAAAGAAAACAAACTGTTAAATGTCACATAGCTTATACTTTACTTGCAACGTTATGAAAACTTAGGCAACATAATCTGTATCCTTGGATTTACAAATCGGGTGATCGGATGGTGTAGTGGTTAAGCCGCTCGCCTTTCACTTAGCCGGCTGGGGTTCGATCCCCGACACGGACGTGAAAAGGTCAGGGGTCATCTGCCCTATCACGTGGGTTTTCTCCAGGCACTCCGGTTTCCTCCCACACTAAGACCCCTCGCGCGCTTACATCCGGGCCATCGAGAGTGATTTACATAAGTTGTATAACTTGTTTCTCAATCGATGTAAAATAAATAAAGTTTATATTTTATATATTTACAAATCAAAACAGAAACAAAACATTATGTTTGTGATTAATTACCTTGCCCATTGGTGACGGCCTGGATTCGCAGAGTTTCCCCTGCCATGGAGTTGGACAATGACAGATAAAATCTAGAAAGATGTTCTCACAAGTTCCACCGTGTAGACAGGGTGCAGAGTCACACGAAGGTAGACCTGGAATTTTGATATGGGTTTAGTGGGACATGAATGTAGCAGGCTGTCAATTAAACTGAGCTCGTTTTTGACATATGTTCTCTTTTATCAAATACGTAAAATGATTTAAAATTATTCCTGCAGATCAGTTTTGTAAAATGTTTGGTAAGCAACATTCCGTTTGAAAGTATTTGAGCAATCAAAGTCCCCATTTTCTTTAACTTAAAGCCGATATTTACATATCCAATGTGTGGAGTCAAAATCAGTGTCCTCCATGTGTGACGTAAAAATGAAACAATTCATGCAGAAAAGTGAAATTTCCATACTTCAGAAAATGACTTCATTGATCGATGTTTTAAAGAGGTCGGTAGCTATAGCTTGACTATTTATCTCTTTTCCGAAAAACAAACATGTATCGCATATCTTTAACATATAATATAGTTCATTCAATATGATAAACTGACTTTGGGTGTTAAACCGGTCTGAGCTGACAGTAATAATGTACATTGCATTACCTATTTGACAGTACTCCCCCGTCCATCCACCGGAGCAGATACACTTGTAACCATTGACGACGTCAATACAGGTCCCGTTCATCAGGCAAGGAGAGCTGGCACACTCGTCCACTTCTGTATAGAGGATTGACAGGTATGGTGATTATAATTATTAGTCGATGGGACAATTAACACACATATTATATGACAATATTGTCACTTTAAAAATAAAAGAAAAAACTTATTTATATTTGTTTTATCTTACAATTAAAGGAATGGACAGTAATACTGACGACCAAAAGTGAAAATTAATTATGAGAAGTGGCGACCGAAAACAATGATTGAACCTATTGAAGTCAATCTTCAAAGCAAAAGCCCAACGAAGTATATTTACCTTGAATATCATAGACCGTAATTATTATTATTATCAAGTATATTTAAATATCCCATCTAAATCATTTCAAATTCAGTAAAAGCGTAAATCGTCGCATATGATAGATATCGAGAGAACAAAGACAAACCATTTCAATTCTCAGGATCTGTTTATAACATTAGATGCGTAAACCTGTAAACATTTGCGCTACACAATTTACCATACAAGGATGTAACAGAACCTACCTATTTCGCATTCGGAACCGACGTATCCATCTACACATGCGCAAAAGTACTGATCCAATAAATCAACACATGAACCATTGTTTTGGCACGGATTACTAAGACATTCATCAATTTCTGGAATTGAAACGAAGTCATTATAAATGTCATTTCTCTTTTCATTGTTCGTGACCTAATTGAGTTTAGGTAACAATGCATAGTATACGCAGGCAAGTTGACAATAAACTTCGATCTTATCATTCATTGCAATGCTAATTTCAAACTATCCCACACTCATATATAGGCAAAGCTTAGATTATAGAACGGGTTTAAAAAGAAGCGAACGGATATATCTGTATGACATCGTATGAGTATGTGTCAAAAGTTGATATTAACATTTTACTTAAAAGTTATTGTTTGTACAGTAATTAAACATCAACTATTTCAATTGGCGATGATGTTAGTCATACATTGAGTGAATTGCTTCAAACTTTATGTGGCCGTTAAAACAAAGTGATCAGGTAATGACATTGGCATAGTTTGTTACCAGATTCACACAGGTGCCCTGTATAGCCGCCACCACAATTACAGGTAAAATGATTGACATGGTCAATACAGGATCCTGCGTGTAAACAGGGCTGGCTCAAACACTCGTCGATATCTAAAACAGAGAGAACGGCTATACAGTATTGGCATCAAAACAAAGTTTATAATCACCAAAACATAGGCTGTATTAAGATGCAGTAACTGCATAAAATAGCATATGATATATGTAACATTAATTGTAATTTTGTAGATCATTAATACTATAACGCATAGTCAAAGTGGTTAAAACGTCAGTTCTAATTACGCTGATAGGTTACAGCTCGTTTATGCACTATTTGATTGCACCAAGATATTGTCACTTAAGTAATAGCTCTGAAGTATTATTGTGCCGTACAGAATATCGGTATAACTATGGTTCGATATGATGTAAATTATAAATCGTCCAAATGTGTTAGTTAAGTGGTATAACATACCTGTTTCACAGTTGACTCCAGTGTACCCGGCGTCACATCGACACTCGTACCTGGCTATCAAGTCCACACAATACCCGGCGTTCATACAAGGACCACTCTGACACTCATTTATATCTGGTAGAGGATCATAAATCAGTTGTCATGAGAGATTAACCCAAACATCAATATCGTAATCCGCCAGGTGAATCATAACAAATTCTTGTTTTACTCCCTTAAAATTCGACGGAAAAATTATCTTATACAGAGATTTAAACACACTCTTTAAATCTGCCTTGTTACACAAATGGTATTAAATATCACATCACAATGTCATAGAAACTGAAATGGCGCATATCTAAGTATTATGCAAAAGATATAGTGTCCTTGAACTCTATAATGTGTGCTCTCACTTTAGTTTGAGAATGAAGCAATTGAAAGTGATAAATTATAAATTATGGTTACCAGTTTCACACATATTCCCTGTAAATCCGGGTACACATGCGCACGTAAAATCGTCTGTAAAACCGACCCTTGAACAAGTACCATTATTCATACAAGGGGAGGACTCGCATGGATCTCTATCTGTTAGAAAAATAAATCGCCCATAAAGTAACGAGTGTAATAAATATAACAGAACTGAACCTGGCCTAATATATCTATTGAAAACTTTTGTAAACATGTTAAGTTTATCTATGAGTGGATATTGATATGTATAAGTAGTAAAGAAATATGATCTTAAGTGGCAGTTACGAAATAAATGTCTCTTTCAACACGCACATGTACTGTTTATCGGCCGTCACAAGAAAACAGTATTGCATTCCTTGCGATTCAGCAGAATGGTATCAGACATGCATGCCCATGTTCTTGATAGCGACATCAAATATGTACGATTATGTAGTCTGACAATCTTCTCGCTTATTTATAGTTCGTGACAAGATCAAACAGTAAATTGAGCAGAATCAAGAGCAACATTGAGTTGTAATATTATATAAAATGTCTGGATTTAATTTTCAACAGGTTCAACAACGCCCCAGTTTGAGGTCCCCGATAAAAACGTAATAAACGTCTTTTTCGTTTTTAAAGGGACTAAATCGTTAAAAAATCATGTAATAAAAGATAAAACGAATTATAGAACTGAAAATAACGGTAAAAGTTGTGTACTTTGTGTTTATAACAAAATTTAAAAGTTTGTATAACCATTTTGTTCAAAATGAAGAAAAAACTAAAAATAAATAGGAACGACCTAGTCACTATTTCATATTATAATCTTTCGGCGAGGTAAACAATCCCTGTGTGCATGCGTGATGTGGGACCATTTACCGAAGAAAATCTCATCTGTCTAATGGACATATCTGCTGTCGACTGAAAACACCAATTTATCGACTACAAGTACCTGATTACTGTGTTAAATCTAATAAACGTTGAAATGTATGAAGAAGTTTTGTGAAGAGTTTCTAAGTGTAAATATTCATATATTGTACAGGTTTTTGCAGCTTTAAAGAAGAGTTTTCATTATATTATAAGGTTTTATACTTGCTTCTTACATTATTTTATTTTCATTTGTCATATTAGGTACTAGTTCGTTAAACCTGCCAATATTATTAGGTTTAAAAAAAATGGCCTAATATATCAACTTTATAATAAGGAAAAACTAATAATATAGGCATGTTTAGCGGACTAATGAGGTACATGTATTTCTTTTATCATTATATCAATATTTGACATTCCCTATGTATCCTTAGTTATAATGTCTATCCGTCTAATGGACATTCCCTATATAGCCCTAGTATATCCGTCTAATGGACATTCCCTATATAGCCCTAGTTATAATATATATCCGTCTAATGGATATTCCTTATATAGCCCTAGTTATAATATATATCCGTCTAATGAACATTCCTTATATAGCCCTAGTTATTATATATATCAGTCTAATGGTCATTCCCTATATATCGTTAGTTATAGTCTCTATCCGTCTAATGGACATTCTTATATAGCCTTAGTTATTATATATATCCGTCTAATGGCCATTCCCTATATATCGTTAGTTATAGTCTCTATCCGTCTAATGGACATTCCTTATATAGCCCTAGTTATAATATATATCCGTCTAATGGCCATTCCCTATATATCGTTAGTTATAGTCTCTATCCGTCTAATGGACATTCCTTATATAGCCCTAGTTATAATATATATCCGTCTAATGGCCATTCCCTATATATCGTTAGTTATAGTCTCTATCCGTCTAATGGACATTCCTTATATAGCCCTAGTTATAATATATATCCGTCTAATGGCCATTCCCTATATATCGTTAGTTATAGTCTCTATCTGTCTAATGGACATTCCTTATATAGCCCTAGTTATAATATATATCCGTCTAATGGCCATTCCCTATATATCGTTAGTTATAGTCTCTATCCGTCTAATGGACATTCCTTATATAGCCCTAGTTATAATATATATCCGTCTAATGGCCATTCCCTATATATCGTTAGTTATAGTCTCTATCTGTCTAATGGACATTCCTTATATAGCCCTAGTTATAATATATATCCGTCTAATGGCCATTCCCTATATATCGTTAGTTATAGTCTCTATCCGTCTAATGGACATTCCTTATATAGCCCTAGTTATAATATATATCCGTCTAATGGCCATTCCCTATATATCGTTAGTTATAGTCTCTATCTGTCTAATGGACATTCCTTATATAGCCCTAGTTATAATATATATCCGTCTAATGGCCATTCCCTATATATCGTTAGTTATAGTCTCTATCTGTCTAATGGACATTCCCTATAAATACCTAGTTATAGTCTATCCGTCTAATGGAAATTCCCTATTATACAAATATTTCATGGGTTACTGTGCTCTAGTTCATAATGTAATGTATTAACCCGAGGTTCGGCCTCGTGCAATATAATATTTTTTTATTACCACCACCGAGGGGTAAATATTATGAACTAGTGCACAGAAACTCATGAAATATTTGTTTTATTACGTCACGTTGTATCTCCGGTTTGAATGTCTTATTGTCTTCTTTAACATTATTAGACCTGCATGCAGCCTTTTAATCTAATACATTCGCCGTGTCCGTCCTCTACTCGATAAACGTCTACATGACGTGCTTGATTCGGGATCTATAAAGCTAGTGCGAAATTGAGCGTGAACCTTTGTGGCGTCATAATAACGTAACTCACTGTTACGCGCGATTCCTCGGAAGTTTATATTAATTAATAATAGTTGAAAATATTATATTTCCTCGAACAGAAATTGGTGTAAACAAATTATTTAATAAATATACCTATATATATATATCCCTAGTTATAATGTCTATCCGTCTATATATATAGCTAATGGACATTCCCCTATATAGCTACACGTCACTAGTTATATAACCTTTTTCCATCTGATTTACTTAAGATGCTCCTACGCCGACAGAGCATAAATGATATTTATCATTTGAACAATAATTGGTGTTTAATCGTGTACATGTCTAATTAACACAAAAATAGTATAAAATAATTTCTTTTGCCTTTGGTGCATGCGCAATCAGTACTAAATTCCATATAAGATATAGTGCCACGGGTTTTTTTTTTCGGGATGCAATTAATTATTTTTCATATTTTTAACTTGAAGTAAAATTAGAAGCTCAAACTTTTCAATGGTGGTAATTGTGTAAAGTAAGTAACTTTTGTAACTGAAGAAAAACACTAAATCGTCTGCTCCTGTTCTTGATAGTGAAAAATACCATTTGTCAGCGATAGAGCGTCTTTAAAAAATCAACCGAACTATATATCTAAATTGTATGTGTATTTTTATGTATTCAAAGCAAAAATATACCTTACATATATATTGTAGACCTATGTATATGTTTGCTTAATAAAGTACATCAACACCTGTATAATATATACATAATTAACGGGTGAAAATACCTATCACTTCTTGTCATATTTTCATCACATACTCTAAAGCTTCATAGAACGTATGCTGATTTACTTGTCAATGTATGTATCGGCTGTTTCACTGAATCAGGCCAATATAACCGATAAAATATAAGTGGCCTCTTATAGTGGTGTTATTACATCTATATCCATTAGCCGGATGAGATTTTCAGCGATCCCGATTTTGAACTCAAAGCTGCACTCGGTTCTTTCCGTGATAAACAGCCAATGCCGACAGATACAGTTTCTTGTTGTGTTTGGCGATATTTTAACGTAGTTAAACATTGCCAATATTTAAAATATGATGTTGTTATTTTGAAAACTTTCTAATTTCAGGTATAAGAACGTTTGTAGGAAGTCAAAACCCCTAAGAAATCTATGTAAATCTAATGATTTAGTAACTTTAACATACGGTACTTTAATATTTTAAACATGCGATATTACAGAATTTATTAAAATGTATTCAAAATGAATACAAGAACAGACATTTAATTTCTGAGTTTTCCCCGACAATTCATAATTAACCGGATTGGATTATCTGAAACTCTCAGCTAATTTCACTTTTAGTAAGATGATCAACGGAATTAGATGTTAAAGAGGTAATATTACAATGTGCAAAATGCTGACAGTTTAATGTCTTAATATTTCAGTATCATATTTATATAAGTTATTTTCATTTGTTACAATCATTTCAATTGGGTAGATCTTTGAGGTTTTTTCCCACACACCGAAATAATTGTACGTCAGTATTATGACGTCTTGCATACAGAACGTTTTCCCGGGATACATTAAAACCGGCACATTCATTGGCCAAACTGAAATATTGGATAATATCAATACGCCACAACTCAATATGTCTTATTGTTAATGTAAGGAAAAGTACGGATATTTATGCCTAATAAGTACCTTAGTTGAGTTATCTAAATTAAATTATTAGCATTATTCGCAATATATTTTGTGTTTATGAGGTCATACGTCTATGAAAAAGAATGTCCGTCCGTTTTTGTATATGAATTTTTAAACCCAAAATATATTGAGATTAAAAAGACAAACAGACTAACAAAAAGACAAAATCAATTCATTAATTATTGCGTGTAAAACAATAAAAATACAGCCACAAAATAGTCCCATATGATGCTTTATCAATATTAGTATATGTTCAAGAAATCGTGGAGAGAAATGTTCGAAATTAAAATATATCGATATATATATATTATTTTCATTGAATGAATATTCGCTATTGACTACTCAAATTGAATTTGCCTTAAATTTTATTCTTCTAGGATTGATCGAAGACTTTTCGTTCACTAATTTAATCATTAATGCAAGAACCCGTGTAGGATGGATGAGAAACCATAAGTATCGGACAGCTCCATTCAATTACTATTGGTAGTTATTTGATAATAGTTAATGTCAGCTATTTATACATTTATACAGAGTATAATGTAATATTTACCCCAGGCAAGAAGTGTCACACATCTTGGGTCGCTCGTCTTTCTGTAGAATAAAATCTTGATATATTTCAGTCACAATGAACTTTCTAGCATATCATAATTTTTACCCGCGTCATTAAAAATATATAAATTACATATCTATTAAACTCATAAATTATCGCTACCTATACATCGTGATACTAACCCTCCACTGTCGTCTGCCATTGCACATAGAATGTGTGTTCCTTTTTGAGCGGAAGTAGGTGTCCACGTGACCGTGACGCACCATGCTCCACTGCTGACATCTTTGGTAAGAGACGATTTTGTCAGACCAGACGGAGCTGTCAGTTGAATATTGGTAATGCTTGAAATAAAATCAGTTATATTTAAAAGATGCAGAATAATTCAATTCATTTAGATTACAACGTCTTCTCGTTTATTGGAGTCGTTCATCATTACGCTGATATAAAACTTAATAACTATATAATTAGCTTAATTATATAATGATAAGCGATGATATGAAGACTTACGCAGTCGATGATGAAGCGCATAATTTCACATTCATACGTTGTCTTTCCTTGATTGGTATAACCTCTCCTTCTGTAGGTGTCGGGTCAACGAACACCGGTCTGTCTGAGCAGGACCCACTTAACGGCGGGGTCGTAATCAGGAACTATATGTACAACGTTAACCACATTTACATTATATATCTTATATCTCAAAGGAGGGGTCATGGGCAGAAACTTTCAAATTCAACATTTGCGTACTGTTCCTAATGTTTGTATTGTATTTAAAGAGACAATTAAATTAGCCTAATTCTGTTAATAACCACGAAGCAAAATATGACATTATTATAATGTATTGTTCTATATTCTATATGAAACATATAACAAGAAATATTGACAAATTTCACGACATTAATAAGTATTTTGATTGATACCGTTGAAATTCCAAATCGGTGATCAATGCGACAATATTAAGCAGGTACAATGTATAACATGCATGATGCACCCATACCCGAGCCAAAGTCACGTACATTAATCAAATGCAATACATAAACACTGAGGAGTTGATGAAATTATGTTTAGACAAGAACATGCACCTAATAACGTAAACACAATGCTGTAAGAGCGATTTGAGTAGTTCTAGACAAAAATGTCTTCACTACACTGGCAAGGGCCTGGATTCGGCATATATACACGACGTCCGACCACAATGTCTAATGGCGGACAGCAAGCGAGTTTGAACATTTCACATACATTTCACTACAGTGAGTTTTTCTGGCATATCACAGTAAAACCAACTAATTTAATTCATATTAGAACTGGTTTGTTTCCGATATATATGTAAATTTTAATGAACTCTTAGACTGAATTGTCACTTTAATTTTATATCAAAAACCGATATAATATGTTTTGTTTTTAAAGTTGTGAAACTGAAAGTAGGGTATGGCTTACCTGTAGAGGAACGATTGAGAGAGGCCGTCTGGGACCGAAGGAAGACCCCCCGACCATGACAGTGGCAGATGGGAAGTCTTCTACTGTTATTGCGACAGCATACCAGCCTGTTTGTGTATATCTTTTAGATGTGTCTGTATCAAAGTGAATCGTACAGGTATCCTGCAAATTGTATAATTAAATTATAACCATGGTATACTCTTTTGCATTCGCTTCATTTGATTTCTTTTCGTTTTGTATTCTTTTAAGCATTGATGTCACTATTTTTTTAAAAATAAATCAATTTGCAAACAAAATTTATTTCATACCCCGATGGAATTAAAAAAAATAGTGACATCAATGCTTATAATTAATTTTCCAGGCTACTTGATAAAATAAAATACTTTTATACGTACGATTCCATTGATTTTCGAAGGGATTATTTTCCAAATCAATACGCAACGTCAAATTTTCTATTGGGACGTCACGATAACGTCGGGTTTTCGCGCTATTCTCGTTTTTTTATATTGTGGTATAAAACAGAGTCGACCAAGTAGAAAGTCAGATTTTATTATATTTGAATGAAATACAAAACCTTATCTTTTGTACAATACCTCACAAGACAATTTCTTTGTAATAAGCCTAGCTCGGCCTCACTACTTTGCACCGACCTTATGCATACTTCAAACATATTTACCTGATCAATGGTGGCGTCTGGGAGTACCCGACATACACTGTCACACTCGTCACCCACAGACCAGCGACATCTGACGTCATCTCCATCAGCGTCTATCATAGGGATCTTCAAACTATGGGAACAGTCGCTCTGCATCCTGTGGCGTTAACGTTTTGTATGCAGAATTGGTATTTAGATGAATATCGCACTCTTGTGGATTTTGCGAACCAAACCTCGAACGTTTCGATATCGTAACAATTATTTTAGGGTTCTGTTACAACTATTTTATAAGGAGACAAAATTGTTTTTTTAATGTCAGGATTTATTCCGATAGATAACTATTTAAGTTTTTTATTGTGATTGTTTAAACAGCATGGTAGACAAACTAACCTGTATATGGGTTTACTGGCCGTTATCGGACTCTGGTTTGGCCGGTTGGTGTCGTTTCGTATCCTCAGATCTACTGTCGTAGAGATATTCCAACTAGACGCACTTCCGTAATCCAGCGTCATCCAAGCATTTCCTGTGAAACTGAGGAAATATTATGTATATTTAATAAAAGTGATAGTTATTAAGGGATAGTTATTAAGGGATAATTCCATTTATTGCAAGAAGGATAATTTTTCTTATAAGAAACAGAGAACCGCCTAAGTAAGAAGAATTATCAGTTAGATCCAGAATCGGTAAATAAACTTAAGTTAACTAGACTTAAACTATTTAAGTGCGCCTACAGTATGTCCAAAATATTACTGCCTTTATTCATGTTCAGTTTTTAGCTCACCTGGCCCGAAGGGCCGGTGAGCCTATGTCATGGCGCGGCCCGTCGTCCGTCGTCCGTCCGTCCGTCCGTCCGTCCGTCCGTCCGTCCGTCCGTCAACATTTCCTTTAAATCGCTACTAGTCATAGAGTTCTGCATGGATTGTAACCAAATTTGGCCACAAACATCCTTGGGGGAGGGGGAACAGAACTTGTATAAATTTTGGCTCTGTCCCCCCAGGGGCAGGAGGGGCGGGGCCCAATAGGGGAAATAGAGGTAAATCCTTTAAATCGCTACTTGTCCTAGAGCTCTACATGAATTGTAACCAAATTTGGCCACAAACATCCTTGGGGGAAGGGGAACAGAACTTGTATAAATTTTGGCTCTGATCCCCCGGGGGCAGGAGGGGCGGGGCCCAATAGGGGAAATAGAGGTAAATCCTTTAAATCGCTACTAGTCATAGAGTTCTGAATGGAATGTAACCAAATTTGGCCACAAGCATCCTATGGGGAAGGGGAACAGAACTTGTATAAATTTTGGCTCTGACCCCCCGGGGGTAGAAGGGGCGGGGCCCAATAGGGGAAATAGAGGTAAATCCTTTAAATCGCTACTAGTCATAGAGTTCTGCATGGATTGTAACCAAATTTGGCCACAAACATCCTTGGGGGAAGGGGAACAGAACTTGTATAAATTTTGGCTCTGACCCCCTGGGGGCGGGAGGGGTGGGGCCCAATAGGGGATTTAGAGGTTAATATTGAAATTCCTTCAGAAAAGAAACAATGAACCTGTATTCAGAACATTACTTGGCATTACAAACCAGGTGAGCGATGCAGGCCCTCTGGGCCTCTTGTTTAATTAATATTTTAGTCTCAAATGAAGGGATGGGGAAGTGTGTTAGTCTAGGGTTTAATTGACAGATCGCCAGCTGTCAATCAAATCACACGTAGCCTTGCATTTTGTATTGTGTGTGCTACGATGTTTGCTCCGACATTGAATAGAAACACGTGCGTTTGTGAGCGCGAGGCGTGGCTATATTACACCTGGCGATCGGTCAATTACATGTGTTTGTTTTGCGTGATCCAGGTTGGACTAACCACGCGGTGCCTAGTCCGAAACAGGGAAGGTCCTAGTCTTTTGATGGTGTATGTTATACTTACGATATGGTGTATGGTCCAGGTCCTGGGAATGTGTATCTGAATGTCCGTTCTCCTTGTTCCCAGTTCTCAGACCTGCTAGCGCCGGTACATATGTAGTTGAGACTGGATATATCCTTTGGTGTACACTTGTCACACATCCAGTATGTTGACGACATGCCAGTAACAAGCTGCCCGATCTTAGTTTCATTACATCCCGGTCCGTGATTATAGGTCCAACCCATTCGGAACTTAAACTCTACCTGCGTCAGCACACATGTACAAAAACACGTATTAGAGACATGTTTGATTTTTTTCATAGAAATGAAAATGTAAAAGAAAACCAACATAATCGTTATGAAAGGCATATTAATATGCGAAACGTTAGTTTCAGACCTCCCTTTTGATTACATTTTTGGTCCTAACGTGGCATAATCAATGTGCATGTATTTTGAAATGTGTCTTTTATTATAAAATAGAAATATAATTCAAATCTAAATTTAAAAAAAATTCATCTGCTAAATATAATACCTGTAGTTTTACGTCAAAACATCTTATTCACAGCACATATATACAGAAATACAACCAAGTACAATAGTTTCCATATTCGACGAGGGATACAATTAAACAAATAATTACAACATTGTATTTCAAATGAACATAAGGAACAATTCGGCTGAATCCACATGTATATCACGGCTGAAATAAATAGAATAAAACGACAATATCAAAAGATAAATATACATATTTTTTCTATATGAACAAATACCATATGTACTTAATATAGCTTAAGAAAGTAGTTATTAGAACAGACGATACATGAAAACGGATAGGAACTAGCTATCGTTAAAAAATACTAATTTAGATTAGGATATGCTTTTTACTTGTATTTTGTTATTTGTGAAGAAGGCAATGAACCCAAAGCCGTAATGGATGTACATGTACCTACATGTATTTACTATGTTTTTTTTTGTTTTTTTTTTTGCATGTTTTATTTTTTTTTGCATGTTTTATGTTTTATTTTGAAGCGTTGTTAAGCTGAACTAATGTTTAAGAATCAACTATTTTATTTTCGAACGTAAATTTAAAAACAAAAAGCAGAACCTTTGACTAAAAACGATATCTGAACTATATTTTGTTCGGAAATTTTTCTAGTAGTGGATAAAAAAGCTCCAAAAACCTACCTCGTATCCATTTCCAGTCGGCTGCCAACTTATAGTTCCCCCACGAAAATGGCTGGCATCCACGTTAATATGAATCATCAGAAATGACAACAATACGACAGAATTTGTATTTAAGCAACGCATTATAGTTAAAATAATGGTATGGTTTTAACTTTATAAAGACTGAAAGAATTTTTTTTTCTCTTCGTTAATATAAGTTTTCGTTTTATGGCAATGATGAATTAATACTTGCTATATATTTAAATAAACTGGAACCACTCCAAGTATGATATTGATAACAGTATCCAATCGCAGCATTCTTCCTGGTGTTTGGGACGGTTATTGGTCGAGTCTAATATTTACATTAAGTCGATGTGTACACGCCTAGATATTGTGTAATCATTTTTGCGCGAACTTTAGTCGACATATGCGACTAATATGCATTATGCATTATGACTACATACATTGTAACGACAATTTTGTATTCCTTCACAATTGTCTTCTGCAACATATATTTACATTTTATATTGAGTTGATAGCCTTTTATATATTTTGACATTTTATATAGAATGAACAGGTACATTTTAAGTGTTAAAGTTTTATTCTATTGAAATCAACATGTCTTGATGATTCATGCTGTGACAAGTGTTGAAAATATCGGCAACCATGTATGCTGCTTTCTACGCATTAAGTAAAAACATACAATTTACGCACTGTAATATTAGATTTTTCTGATTGATGTTTCCTTCATGCTTATGTGAAAACATATCTCAGAAGTCACTAAACAACATCCTATAGTTATAGCACTGAAAAAATACAAAATGTAGATATCGGTTACTATTCTACTAAAGTGGCACCCAAAGCAATCTACCCATATCAGGCAGTTCCTTTATCATTCTAGCAGTTAATGACGCTATTAATATAGTACCAAACACACTATTATTTGTTTCTAGCTACACTTAACAACGGAAGTGGCTAATAAACATAAACTATAAAATCTGATAGGCTTGTTATATAGGACAAGATCTGAATCAATGTTTTGGCTGAATGCTCCGTTCAGTGTATTTCTTACAGCAAAACTTTATCAGTGCACAATTTAAATTTATCTTCTTTGTGTTCGCGTACAACGGAACGTCATCCTATATTATGGTCGCTTCTTATTATCAATTAATTTCTTTGATATTTGTAGACATGTAGTTATCATTTACATGATGTAATTATACCTGAACTTATGCTAAATAATTTGTAAATGTACCGACTATTCTCATGAAACTCAACGCTTGTCTCAAACAAGGAACTACAATGTATATAAATACGAGTAGGGTGTAAATTGTTCACTTGTTTTATATATTCCATGGGATTTTATCTAACACCATTCTTAGGGGTGTTGGACAACAATAAATTAGTGTATACCCATGGAAGTAGCCATAATAAATAAATAGAAATATACTTGTGCCATCATCCATTCCTATAATGGCTCTGTTAGAACATATGGCGGTTACAATAACAAACAATGTAAAATGTCTATCATTCATGTCATTTATACATTTTCAAGTGATATTATGTAAAATCATATTTACCATTTGCATAGACAATTATGATGGTGCATACGGCGGCGCTATACTTAACACCTCGTTGTTATGTCTCGTTATGATAATGCCATGACTGACCTTCACCTGAAATCCTATCAGTCAGGTCTGCCTTATATCGGTCGGATCTGGGCATTGTAATAAACGTACATTCGGATATTATCTTAAGGTCAGACCCTCATGATTTGGTGAAATCATGTTTGACCAACAATGTTAATACGATAGAAAATGATCCTGGTCATTTTTGTCACTTTTCATTTGTAGCTGTATAAGTTATGAAATATGTATTAAATCAACCAGTTGATTATGTGTTTACTAATGTGAAGTCCAAAATAAAAAAAACAGTACACGATAAAGGAAAAACTAATGAATTATGAAGTACTTTATATGCATTTTCGCTAACATAGTCGAAATTCGACAGAATTAAACCGTGTTTAAGTGTTAGTTGGTTTAGAGTCATCGATAACACTCAAAATGTCGATTAAACATTGGGAATGTTTATAAAAACACACCTGAGTTACAGTATTTACTAATGCGGCATGAAGAAATGAATTATTGAACCGTTATCATACATTTGTATATGCTTCCCTGTCAATTTTATTTCATTGATGCCCTCAAATTTGTCACGTTTCACCAACTGGTTATTGCCATCGCTAGCTTAGATATCGATATTTCAATGTTTGCACTTGAATGGGTGTCTACATCTGACTTCAGTTTATGTGACCTTAATGTTTCCTTACAGCTTTGCTCTATATCGTGAACGGAGCCAAATAGCCGATTTCAATCCCAATCAATTTATGTCTTTAAATTTTTCTCTTTCTACTATTTGTTTAGATCATTTGAAGTTCATTTCAGTAAACTTTTGAAACCGTCAAATGTCAAAAGAAAAAGGCTTACCAATTGTCGGCTATGGATATAGAGGTTACACAACGAGTGGTTGTTGGCTATGGAATTAATTCCACACGAGTGAGTTTTTTTTAAAAGTTACAAAAGACACGAGCTTTAGCGAATGTCTTTTGTAACCTTTAGAAAATAATTTACGAGTGTGGAATAAATTCCATATCCAAAAACCACGAGTCGTGTGATCTGTTTCTACCACAATAATATCCGATTTTAGCCGATAGAAATACGACGAGGATAAGTACGCAATCCAACAGCAGTTTTGTGTCAAGCGGCGATATCACAGCATAGCATGACGTTACTCGATTATTGATGACGTTGACAAAAGATGATACGACACTGAGAAAGACGTAGTTCGGTCAAAGTTCATCGTGCCAGCCAATCAGAATGCGTACAGAGTTTATACCACGTGTGGTATAAACAAATTGTTAATCAACAGCTGCATCGTTTATTTGATACCCTGAGAGTTGAATGACTGCGCCTATTGTGGTAGAAATAATAATAAACCATTACATACCAAAAAAGTCAGCAAAATATGTTTTTAAGTACTTCGTTTTTTGTTTATTTTTATAGCTCTAGATGTAACGAAATGGTATCGCGTTAAAAACTAATAACAGGCACAAAGAGGCAGAGATATCAACAAAACAACTGAAGTAAGTTGTCATATAATACTTCACATTGCGTGACCGGTGAAGCAACAAATTATATTACAATGTACTGAAGTATTTTGGTTTACTACTGTAAAGGGAGTTAACTTCAGTTATCTTGACAGTACTGCTTTCCAGACATCAATAATGCAGAGGCAACATCTGCCGCGTTCAATTTATAAACAAAGTGTAGGATGTTTGATATGCGAACTTTCTCGGAAAAACAGCATGAATAGCACGTGCTCTAAATATAGAACTTCGTACGTGGTGTAATATCAATATATCATTTATCAATTAGTCTACTCTTGAAATTTGTTACATGAATGTAATTGTACTATAATACAATGGACACGCCGAAGTTTAAATGATATATTAAGGATGTTACAGCGTAGATACATTCGAAAGAAATACTCATCATCTGATTTGACATATAAAAATGTTTTAGATTGTAATTTGTTATATCGAAATAAAAACCAATTCTTATCTATGAAAATCATTGGAAAACGAAAATTATGAAATTGTTGTAGCCAAACATTCATTGTTTTTTTTTTTAGCTGTGACACCTTTATGAGTTTGCCGCATAATATGCATACTTCTGTTTCTGTGCAGTTTCTTGACTAGAAAACTAACTTGGAACTTTCCTAGAAATATCCAGCTGTGTTCCAAGAATAAAATCGATACGGTATTTTAGGTTCCCACAGATGTTAGGAAGGGGTTACAGTACTAGAGAGACCCGAACTCTGGGAGTATCGATCAGCTATATAGAGAAACAGATTTATTGGTAAGTCTATTTTTGGTTTAAATATTTACATTTTGTATCGAATGACTAGGTGTGATAACAGTAGATATTTCCGGAAAGTCACAGCAAAGATTTCTTATGTAATACAACCTTCTGAATATTCCATAACGTGGACACATTTGCTTAACTGTGTGTTTCCACTTTATATAGCGTCAGCAAGCAAACACTTTAAGATACATATGTATAACTAGATAAAGATTACTTCTTAGCTCTCAATATTCACTATTCTCCGGGATATTGAACAGATTAAATACATTGTATGTTAAATATGATTTGCCATGCTACATATTGTATAAAGCAGTTTAGAGCAACACGAAAACTGAAATATTGGTTTCTATGTTTGCCAACTGCCTTTTTTTTTTATTTTATTTTGAAAACTCAAAAGCGTTGTGGTTTCGAGTATATACATGTACTTTGTTGATGTGCATAGTTTTATGATCGGGAATAAATTCCTTATTGTACCATAAGTCTAAACTTAAGTATACAGTAGTTAGTATGTTCTACCACGACATGATACTTTTACACATGAACAGTTTGTAATTGTTGGTCTCTCTATTCCAATGTAACATATCGATAAACCGACATCTCCGTCCATGCTTCGTATCCCCCTTTACCCTTAATTGTCCCATATCAGCCAAATAGCGCAGTAACACTCTCACTCTACATTGTCACAGACCTTTTTATTCAACGAACCGAGTAACATCGTAGATCCTTTGTCGGGATCACGGACTAAACACTCCCCCGGGTAATTATGGAAACTGAACGCTCCCCAGGGTAATTATCATTGTTGTTTATGTAAATCGATCCTATTGGTATGCTCCAATTTTACAAAAAACGAATTGATTTCTTTGTCTTTTGAAATTGACTATTTGCTTTTTTATGTGAAATAGCATGCATCAATCACCGTGCTTATGATTCTGTTGAATTCAAACCCATTCAGAATATTTTGAGTACAACTGACATGCATAACACATTTAACCCAAGTAACAACACGGAATTAGACGTGACGGAGTCACCTTAAACAGCGGATACGTAGTTTGATAGAGCTGATATTTTTGCCAAGAAACAGTAGGTTCATTGTGTAGCTGTTGTGTTGTACGCATAGAGAGATATGTTTGGTCATTTACTTGAATTGCAGTTACATTGCTTTATTTCTAACCCGACAGCGCTCTCATATACACTTTGTGTATATACGATCTATGATTATGGCATTCGGGGTAGGTCAAAACCAACGAGTACGTGCAGAACATGCTGAACATTATATTGTCATTGATCTGGTAGAAAATGATGTATTTCGATACAACAAAAAAACGGTGAAATTAGTTGACGCTCATGGTACTCAACAAAGACCAGTAAGTCACTTCCTCCTCATTAGACGATAATGTATAGTGTTTAGACAGGCAGGTTTGGGTGTCTTCATTGGCGTCAGAACCAGTGGGCCTCACACATATCAAGCGTCACGATTCATTCGTAGTATATTTGTATATTATGTCATTCCCACAGTGCTGTTGTTACCGACTTGCATGGTTCGCGGAATGATTAACATAGAACTGGGGATTCTTATGTCTTTCTGCGAATCGTCCTTTGTCACCTTTCAGCCTCAGCAGTATTATCTGGAATTCCGATTACAGCGGTTTCCCCCAACCAGATGCTTGTTCGATAAGGGGAATCGAAAGTGGGAGGCGCGCCGCCCAGTAGGAGCCTGACAGTAGGAGAAAGTACTAAGTGTGATCACCAGATTACGGAGTCAGACGCTGTAACTACTGGTAATACACAATACGGAATTCTATTTATAGTTATGACACCAGAAAACGTCTAGTTATTAAAAGACGCAAAACAGACTAAGAGAAAGTCACAATTGTCTTAGACTCGGAGAAATCCTGTCGGAATCGGAGATATGTAAATCTATAGTAGATAGAGTGTACTGACCGAGAACCTGTTGGATTCTGTTAATGTTGTTGTGACACGGCCCCTGTGTGTGCTACAGCTGTTAGATACCTGCCGGGCTCCGATACATCGTAACATAAACAATACAGACCGTCGGGATATCTCTGCAATGCACGTGTAATGATGTGTCGGAAAGTTATCTAGGTAAGTCAATCGTGATGTAATTTGTAGATGAGTTTTCTAATTAATTACTGCACGTTTCGTGTCTGACTGTAGATCCACGTATATTTAGATTAAATACATATAGTAATACTATCCAGCATGTATACATACTTAAATCAATACTGCACGTTTGTAAATGCTGATAATTCAAAAACAAATTATATACAGAGCTTTCGAATAACAGGTTATTCCTTGTACAAGGAATCATTTGAACCTTATGTATTATGTCAATTTTCACCAAAAATATAAAATGTATTATATATAAACATAGAACGTCGTCAGAAATGGTTAAATTTTACATACCAATAGCCTTATGTGTTCCGATTTAATTAAATTATCGTCTCTGGTTGGTTTTTTTTTTTGCCGGCTTTTTTTAATTTTTAAAATGGGAATGTAAAACAAGATCGATATTTTTGTAGAGTCTTAAAAGTTATTAACTAACTTAGCGTTAATACTACATTTATCATCACCTTCTGAACGATTTGATTAATATAAATAAAATGTTTATTTTCATAACGCGGGTCGTATTATGTTTCCCGCCGTTCGTCCTAAATACCGCGCGGGTAGTTGACTATCACTGCGCCAGACGGCAAAACGGCGAATCGACTCTCCACTGTTTTCATATATTACGCAGGAAATCTTGCATATGTTTGGTGTTGTAATCTTATTTTAGTTCATCGGTATGCATTTTCTGATGTTATTAATGTTTTTTAAGAAACCTTTATATTTTTCTCCGGAAAGGTCATGGGCCTTTAATGTAGACGGAAACCGTACACGTATCAGTATATAAATAGAACGCATAAGCTAGTAAATCTATATCCATTGAGACCAATTTTACCGGTCATTCAAAATTAAAGAACTGAACTCGATACATAAATATCTTCTCATAAATAAGTTACGCATCAACATATGACTAAATGTAATAAATTGTTGAAAAGTACGCATTCATATATAACTACGCATAAAAGGCAATACTATATACTAAACCCAGTCGACATTATTCATTTTATCTTCATAACGCAATTTAATATTTACTATTCAGAAATAAGACTCCTAATGATTAGCATGCCATCAGTCTGGCAATTCCTCCTAACTCCAGACATCGTAGATGTTCATTAATGACATTACATCTTATTTGCATAATGCATAAATGCATAAAACATAATGAAAACAATACATAAAGGTTTGTCATTTGACAACTTAAGCGATTCTATAATGGAAGACAAGTTGGATTTATTCACATGTTATTACTGGGATATGTCGATGGTTACAAGAAAAATGATCCTAGGATTGGCTGGATTGATGATGCTACTGGGTGTGTATTAGACAAGGCTTTTGTGCCATGGGTCAGTTGGAGGTAACATGGCTATATATAATGGTCAGTGTCCCGAGGCGTGCCAGGGCTTCCTCCACGGTGGTCAGTCCCGACATCCAATTATATTTCTCCCGCGGACAAATATCATCTTAATCTCTATGTGTGAACAGAGGAGCTCGAGAAAATCAACAAATCACATTATTATGCAAAATGTGAGCACCTTATCAGCAGAGGCGTGCCAACCAGGCCATCTAGCCATTACTAGGGGAGATAAAGTGCCACGTTTAATTACTTCTATGTCCTCAAAATGAAATGACCAGCATCTCTCCGGCCATCGGAATAAATTAATGGCCATCATGTATTCTAAGAGAGGATGAATCTATGTGAGTAATTAAAACACTACTCAAACAGTGTCAAAATCACCCATGGTTCGTCGGAACAACTCAATAATGAGTAAGATATCTTATTGTATTGACGAAAACGCGGTGATACAGAAAATGTCCCTTTAAGATCTATGCCAATAGTGCTAGATTACAAATATACACTGTACTTCATCATTTTATGAGCCCAATCGTCTGTTGAGATCTTATTTAAATTCCCATTCTAATCACAGAAATCTTTCCTCGAAGACGATAAGAAACTTTAACGTACTTGTTCCTGATAAGATTGATGAGTAGGGAGATTTGACAGTAGTAGATGAGAAATTAATGTACTCGGACATCACTTGGAATTTACTCAGTACATGTATGTCTACTCGGAAGATCCCCTGTGTTGTAGTGGAATGGTCGTTTAATTGAAATGTGTAGTGTGTCCTTTCTGGTTACGTGGTAACCACTTCCATTTAGAACCGACAATCAATATGGCAGTTTGACAGTTTACAGAGTGAGATTGGGAAGGAACAAGGTTTTAATTCTATTACTTGTGTAGCCAGATGGTCGCCTTCTTGTCACTTAGTTTTACAGTGCCATCTTTGATATTGCCTCTTCAACCCACCGGTGTGCGCTGCTAGTGTTACATTATCAATGAAGGAACAGGACTGCTACACTTCAGTTTAGACGTTTATAGAATTATCCACAGTTATCTTATCCACTGCATTCGCTGATTAAAATTTACCGCTGTAGTTTCCATAGCAAATCATGTTGGCAAACATCGAAATTTTGTTCTGTGTGTTAGTTTTCTCGCTTGCTTCCCTTGAATAGGAGTTCTGTCGAATTGAATTATAAATCAAAGATGGGCGCTTGTCATCTTTAAATTATTAACATCTCCAAGACTTCTCCTCGAACGTCAGCCCTGGAAGTTGAACTTGTGCCATTGGCACGGCCTTTCCAATACACGAACCATTCCAAGGGATTAATTAAACATACTAATGCCCACTCGCATTAAAATTCTCGCGCAGGGACCACTACAGTCACGGTTATTTCGACGTTTAAATGATGAGGGGATTTTACCATCTGGATGAGCAGCCGACCGTCTCACGTGTGGACGATAAAGTTGTTAAAATTCTAAAATGGCGCGACTTTAATCTCCTTTAGAGATAATTACTTCACTGAGAACAAAGTCTGATTCACGTCAATAGTTTCTATGGTGTCTTTAATACATGTCATTGTTGACATTATATTTGCATTAGGGACCTAATACATGGCCGTCTCGGTGTAGCATTTTGAGTAGTATGGTAGGCAAGGGTTATCACAAAAGAGCAAAGTATGAAAATACCACATTCTTCCAAAACCCACGCACAATCACTACATGCATATTCGCACTGCATAAAGCGGAACTAACTTGGCTCTCAATAGGACGTTAAGCAAACTGAATCCAAACTCAAAGATCAATATCACATTTTCTCTTTATCATGTAGCAATTAACAATAAGATAACAATTTGCAGGTAGCCTTGGTCTAGTACTTTTAATTTCTATTACATTTTAATACGATTAAAATATAAATTGTTCATCACACAAAGAAGGGATTTTTTTCAAACTATGATCTATTAGGATTTGACTGTCATTATTGCCTGGCATGTTTAGGATCATAACCCGATGCCATGACATGCAGATATAGACGGTATAACTCTGACCGGTCAAAGTTTTTTTTTTAATTGATAACATTCAATAACTGATGCTATGTTTCGTTGAAACTGAAAAAGAAGCAAAGATTTGATATAAATGTTCATCGAGCAGTGTTTCGGGAGGTTAGTCAGACAGATAATTTGATTTTGGACGAGGATTCGATAGAGGTATGATCAAGATAATTACCACTGAGCTGGCACTCAGTACTATACAACACAAACGGCGCCTAATGAAGCCTTCTCAGACGAAAAGCTTTAATTGTTGGGAAGGTTTACCATCTTGTAACGGCGATATATTACACAGGTTTCCGGAGTTATTTTAAGGTATCGTCCATCAATGGTGCCAATGTCTAATTAGGCCCCAACTCTTGCCTGTCGACCCTGTTCTAGGTTCTCACCCAACACACTGGATCTACTATATGATATTGTTTCCTGTAGGCAGACCTACAAGCGATAAGGTTTCCGATGAACCACAGAAAGGTTCTCCTTGGGAATAAATCTACTGGGCAGTGATTGTCCCTCTAATGCACAACCCTTGCAATCTCCGGTCATTATGCATCCGTCCACTTTCCCAGGTGACAATTGTAAGCTGGCGAACATCTCCGGTCTTAACCCCTGTCTATGTGTCTTCAATCAGTGGTGTATTTGCGGGCCCTTAATTAATTACAGATATGATTGACTTTGGACTAACTCCAGAGCTTGTTGAAACTTTGGCCTGTCATATTAACACCGTCAACAGTTACATCCCCAGTGTTATTGCCGAGCTAATATCATTAGGCCTACCATTGTGGTTAGTCTTGCACGTTAAATGTCACTAAAAGTGTTGCCTTGGCAATGTCTTTCTATGTAATCCCACAGGCCCTCGTATCCCTATGTAAAGACTACTTTAGCGGATGTGGATACATCCGTCCATCCATTTGATCAATTCTTATGATAACGACCTAATCAGATTTCCAATCTTAGCCGTAGGCAAACATCAGAACTTTCCAACACGAGATTGTGTTATCAGTTATTGTCAGTTATCGTTTTGGATTAATTCCTTCACATATACCGTGAGATGGAATAGTTAGTCACTTCTAAGCGCAAAAATGACGAAAGCAGATTATTGGTTGACCAAATATAAAGTTACCATTGGTATTCTCAGTAATAAAAGTACATTTATCATATAGATCAATTTCCTATAGAAAATTAATTAACTTACTAATTCGTGGACAACACCTACACTAGCTTATGTCTTGTTAATAGACAATCAAAGAGTACATGTTTCCATACGCAAAGGCGTATCCCCTTACACCCCCCCCCCTTCCCCAGGATGGGGAGGGCAAACATGTCTTTTTTACCCCCTCTCCCTTTTCGCCGAGTGAAATGTTCTAAAAATGCACATTTTAAAGAAAAAAGGGTCCTCCTGCACATTTTTCGTACTTCAATTTTAGATTTTTTTCCGCTGCGCTGCACGTTTCCAAAAAGTTCAAGCACATAATGTTCAAACCTTTAATACTGAAAATTCAATACACACGAACTAAACTAAAAATGTCCATCAAGGGATTATATTATTTCAAAAAATGTCCGATATGTTCAGATCGAGCAGGGTTGCAGAATGGTTTGACGACATTCACAAATATCATTTTAAATGCATCAAAATACATTGTAAAACTCATCTCTGTTATTCAAAATCGTATTATTTTCACGCGAGTTACTCCGGACACCAAAACATATTGAGACTCCGACGCTCGTACGCTAACTTAGCGTATCCATTAATTTCCTGTTAGCGACGCCACTGTCTATAAATGTGAACAAGGAATTTATGTAATGATATATGAAAAAAGTATATAAAATATCTCCTGTGGGTGCGGGGGGGGGGGGGTTGTTATAAAATATTGAGGACCCCCCCCCCCCCCCCGCCAATTACGTTTATCTTCCTACCTATTCTAACTGTATTTGGAAGCAATGCAATATTGATGTGATTTTAATCATGTCCCAAGTCAGTCCCTATTGTTACCAGGTAATATTGTTAACAAAGCTGTGTTATACGTTTTGCAAAGTTAAAGTAAGAATTTATAGAGCTTCATAATTAGTGGTTTGTTAATTGTAATATAAAATGTGCATGCTTGATATCTGCCAGTTTTTAATAACTTATTTATCTTAACATTATATGCCAACATTTACCTGACTTAATTTTAAATGTGAAATGTTGATATGAAATATAATGATTGAATATACTAGACTTGCGTAATTTAATCCATAGTTTCAGACGAAACTGATCAATAGAAAAAGATGATATAGACTTGAGACAAATGTATGTATCATGTCTAAACAAAATCACATATGTACACTAACAATAGGTTATGTGACACGTGTGGTAACAGTTGCCTAAACAACGTACCGTCATTAGAACACATATAGAGAGACCTATCAGGATGTTGGAGGAGAAGGCGCGGTACAGGATGTAGTCCTTCAGCTGAGTTAAAACAAGAAAGTAATTAATACTGTGGGACCTCATTAACGGAATATTCAAACGTAATTAGTCACATATAAATCTATTATAAGATGTTAACCTCCACGATTGGGTTATTGGACGCATAAAAGTGGTGAGTTCAGGTCATGTCCGCATACTATTGGATTAGATTAGATCTATTGTGGCTGCCAAGTGGTCGTGGATAATTCATGAGGGCTCTTAAATGTCCATTACGGTAAGGTGGATCACAAAGTCGTTCGATGACCGAGCCGTGCGGGCTGATTTACTCAGTTCTTTTGATGCCAGACAAGCAGGTTAGTGCAGGTATGCATGTACTTGGTGTACCCAGACTCTTCGTATGTAGTGTCTGTTACTGTTTACTTTCGTTTCGTACGTCTTCTAAACGGCGTATGTGGTAAACAAACGGACAAAAACCACATTGAGCCTGTATTTCTGTGAATTCTTATCAATGAACAACAAAAGCTGCTTCATTGCCAGTCAGGCAATATAGAAGAGATTTATAGTCATTTCTGTTATTTATACTGCAGATCTATAGTCGTGTTTGTAATGTATCTGACTAGCAGTTAAGTCAATGGTTCTGAGGAGGGAATATCCACGGACATGTCACTGCCATATGGTTTATACAAAGAGTTCCAGATGCAAACATTTGGCGTGAGTCGGACTTTCTTACAATAAGATCCTTGTCATGGAAACAATATCAGAATGATCCACCTACAAAATGTCGGTTGATTGTTTCCCTCCATAGCAGAAGTTTTCTAGGGGACATAATGATGGTGACCACAACGTTTTAGGGTAAGGTTTTCCCCGTGTAATACAGTTTTTTGGTTTGTTCCAGCTTTAGAAGAATGATCACAGTCCGGGGATGAGACCATCGGACATAGTCAGCATCTCGTATTCTGTCGTCTGCTTTAGTTTGCTTCATATTCAACATTCCATGGCGTCTCTTACACCACAGACACATTTCTGCGACTCGGGGGTAAGTAAGCATAAATTTGTAAATGAAGTTCATAAGTAGATATTTTATTTTCACGAATAAATCTAATATGCTGACTCGTTTTGATTCGAACGAATGCATACACATCTAGATTCCCTTGAAATGCAAGATCTGGAATCAAAATCAATGTTGCATGTTTTGAATGGACTTTACCTGCAATCAACATAACTTACTTAATCTCAATCAATAAGAAGTCGCTGTTGTACCTTGGTTTGGTTTGTACACAGGTTTCTCAATCGATCATTTGTCTTTAGTATGCACATATTTTGGTGTGATCTTATTTAAAACAATATATACATGCCTTTTCGGAAGTTTGCTGCCGACGAGGCTGGAGTGTAAAATTAAAATAAGTATTGTGTTATCCGAATCGCAGACATAATTTATTATGTTATTCAACATATAGGATACGTTTTACAAATCGTCATTGTATCGTATCGACAATATGCCATAATTTTATTGTTTGAACTATTCTCTAACTTAGCTACATCCAGTCGATTCATAATATCTGTGGAATAGAAAACTCTGTCTTACGTGCCTGCAAATTAAGCATGTCTGGTCGCAGTAATGCGAGTGGCGCTATCGTTCATTTGTATAATGCTTCATATCCTTTCGACGGCCGGCAGGATTCGAACTTGACTCAATTGTGATAGTAGGTTATAACAAATGCCATCTATGAAAGCAGTTTGCATATAGATTTCGGTTTGATGCCATTTTCACGATAACAAACAGTACACACTACAAACAAGCAAAAACAGTCACCGGAAGTCCCCTAAAGGTCACCACGCACGGGTCATGGTAGGCAGAAACCTGCGCGTGGGACTTTTTTTTTTATCGGTGATATTTTCTCCTCTCCTTTTCCTTGCTCTCTATTTTCTCTTCTGTCGTTGAAGACCATCTGCATGTCTGTATCTTGATAATTAAGCTCACAACGACAGGTTTCCGGGCACACACTAAAATCCGGATTAGAGACCTCAATTTTTGACTTATTTGGGCATGTTCGAAGGTGATTTGTGACGTCACTAATGCAATGACCGAATTGACATGCTATATAGGAACATAAAAAACTAGTATCTATTTTTAAGGGTCTCAGTTGGGCTCCAGAAGGGTGCATGAAATGGGGCAAATGAATAATTACGCATAAATACGTTACGGCCGTCCAAAGGATATCTCTGGCTTTACAAGAAAGATGTTGCATTTACTGGTTGTGCTTTTTGGCCTACTTTTTTTGTTTTACCCTGAAATACTGGACTTTACGGATTGTTGGCATAGTGTTCAAAACATTCTCACAACATTCTCTTATTTCGTTCCTTCTTGTACCGTTATTTGATATTCCCGTCTGTTTTTTAAAGAAAAAATGTGGTTGTAAAATTTCATTTAAATTATTTAAATTTATATAGTTAACCACTTGATGTCAGTCATGTATAGTCTGCAACAGTCAACTGATCATATGTAACCATGGCACCGACAATAGCTCTTTAGAAGACGTCCATCATCACCAATACTGTGTTAATAGAACATAGGTATCTCCCTTGTCACTCGGCCATAACCTGCTTTATTTGGTACATACACAGACGTCATATGTCTACAATCAAATATCTATTCGGTATTTGCATTTAAGTTAAAGATTGGTTCACGCATATTTGTAATTAATTTTCATTCTCCGCAAACACATATTTCGTATTTTTGTGGACATAGGCATACGGTATGAGTCTTGTGTTGATACTAAATGTATATTGTTTTATAAAGATATATCACTTTATAAAGACATATATAGGTATGTCACTTTCTAAGACTTACAATGTACTTACAACTTATGATAAATCCAAAATAAAAAATTCAATTACTTATACTTCAACTCATTTATTTTTAATATCAGTGCAAAGTTCATAACTGATACAGTACAGCCAATGTGCAAACAAATGTCTGCTTCAAATGGCCATTCAGCGCTAATACGCGGCAAGCCATTTTAAAGTCATATTTACATAACTTGCACGATCACGAGATAGAGACATTGTATTTAACATTTTTACCAGACAAAACTGCATAAAGCCAAATATACACAGATTTCAAAACATCTGTACCAAACTCAAAGTACAGTATCGTACAGTCTCAGTGAAAGTCCATAAGACAATTGTACAAAAGACGTGCCAGTATCAACATCAACAAATCAGATTTCAACATGGAATTGTTCCCACGTGTATCAGGCTTAAGTCTAAACTCAAAGGTTATGGAACGCGACCAAATACAATATTCAGGAAAAACATCAACGAATATTTCAAGTGCAAACGTCAAAGATTTTGATATTTTACGATGAATCCAATTCAGATACTTGTCCATCACGCATAATGATTATCTCAAATGAGATTGCTTAGGTGGTGTTTTATAAGTTTCGTATCATTTGAATGAACCTTGAAATCATATCATATTTCTAAATATTTACATTTTGCGGCTTTGATTGTTTGACCTTAACGATGCAGAATACGTGTTTTATTGCCGCGTTGAAACCGGAGTTTGAACCTGCCACTAACCTGTTCTAACAATATTGTACGAGTTAAATGAACATAAAGTCAACACTTTCTTCCCTTTGATATATCACTATATATATATTTAATGCGTTTTATAATATCAAATCTTGAAGTTTTGCCAAAATATTTGGGTAGAATAATAAGATAGAAATAAAATGAACGAGAAATACCCATTATACGCGGTTGATTGTTTGCTGTCTAAAGGTACTGATATGTCTCGATTGGTAGTCGATATAGCTTCACATCTCCCAGACATCCCGAGAGTATTGGCAACTTACATGTGTGGTTGAAATAGCGTGTGTATAACAAATTATTTTTGATATGTTTTCAAAATAACCAAAGAAACAAACGATGTTTCCGTAAGAAATTTATTTCCAAGCACTATATTCCTCTGATAACATCCAGCTGCATGCAAAACGCACACCATTGAATCTAAACCAAAACATAGGTTATGTAATATTTATTAAACTCCTATTATCGTATGTTGGCATCACAACATGTGAAATGAATGTTCCAGCCAAGACTGGCTACCAGATTCAAATGTAGTCATATCAGATAGAAACCGGTATATTGATATTGATATTAGAACTAAAATACTCAGGGTAGATTAATATGCTAATATTCAACACAATAAGGTTACTTTCTATGTATCAAATAGATATTGGTTTTATTGAAGTTACAACTGCTAACAAACTTTATACGTATCAACATTCATTAACATCGCTTGTTTTAGAAAGAACTACTAGCATTGGTATTCCATTTTATATGTCAACTTATAACATACCTTGCACAGTTGATTACATACGGATCGACACACAGTGCAGCACAAGAATTCTATGCAACCTTAAGATGTTTGCCTTATACTAAAAAAATGTTTGGTTGAAAGTTATCAGGAAACAATACTATTTAGTCTGTAAGCCTAGGAAACCATCAGATAAGTTTTGCATGCGGAGAAAATATTCATGAAAATTTTGGTCAATGGTTATTTACTAGAAAGCACTTTAAAGAGTGCACAGTTGAATAAAATGTGTTCCTTATTCTGATATGACAATCACTTTTACGAGCGGATATCGGAAATCTAGTAGTTATTAACCTCTGGATATCAGAAGACTACACCGTTGACAAGATAACGCTAATGTAACTACACATCTGTTTTTATAGTTAACTACAACAATAACAAACAGATCTAGCAGATTTCCACATTCCATTATATTCCCAATGGAGATTTACAAAGACAATCTAGCGTTGGATATCGCCACCTGTGACTGGCCTTCTATCCCCTATCGCTACTCTGATGGGATTCCGTGCCCCCGTCCATAACGGTATCTCACCATTGATAGACCACGGTTTTACTACCAGCACAGGACTTTTGGTTTTGTTATGGTGGAATTTCTTATCTGGATTCTGATGGTATGGGACTGGTTAGCTTTGTCCATTCGCTCTGTCGGTAACCCCTTAATCAGTATTGAAACCATGTAGCCACATACTTTTTCACGTACCACACCGTCCCGAACAGTTTGCTAGCTCACTTAACAGTCTAGAACACTAAATACCATGTTTCGACTATAGTACGATACACCATTCAAACAACTAGATGAAGTGACAGTGCTCGAGTTTAGTGAGCGTTATAACAGCAACTGGAAGCGTCCGAATGTTCGCTTTTTATCGCAGCTACCTACAAAGTTATTCTATGTACACGGTTCTGCCATTTACAAAAGAAGAAAAAGAATCGGATGCATATAAAATCCCAGTTCGGGCTCCATCTTTGACCAGCTCCGTGGCTCTGGACGGTATACCGTCCTGCTGTTCCGGAGTCTGTATCTGATCTGCCCCATGCATCTGCTGATCTAGTCCTGCTGTGTCCAAACATTCCGTTCTGTGGCAGGTCAACCACTGTATACAAGCAGCCCAAACAATTAGCCTGGTTAATGGTGTCCATACCCCTCATCTTGATTACCGTATTAAGGAGCCATCTGTATAAACGGTGATAAATATATCTGAGTAAATCGATGTAAACCTGTGTTGGTTCGGGCTTCCTGGTCATTTTCATAGGAAAGTAATATTCGCGGTTTATGTGCATTTGATGTGATGAAATAATGTTCTTTTAATTTACAAATTAAACACATACCAATAGTTGATATAAATAAATAACTAAACACTTAAAGTAACATTTGCCTAGAATTTTATTTTTTTTAAATTTTTTTTTGTGGTGGTGGGGGGGGTGTTACCGTTGCATGCATGCACGACAAGTAAGTGATTATAGATTGGGATTTATCACTGATCTATATATCGCACATTCGTAGTTAACGAAAGACGCCAAAGACCCCATACAGTGCAAATGTTGTTTCACGATTACAAAGATAGGCTAACAACTGTTGTAAAGAGGCTACATATAACGGTAATTTTTATTATACCAAACTCTTAAAAGCGCTGTAAAGTTAAGCTAAAATATCTGCATAAAGCTGAGGAAGAACCAAGCGTTTTCTTGTTGAGATTGAATCCACACCAGACGAATCCGATGTTACTATAATTTGCTAAGTGTTGACGTATTTTTCTGATTACTTTTCTCGCACAGATTTGTTCCGGCTTGCCTGTGAGGTGGAGGAGCCTGGACCCTGAAGAAGCCATCCCGACACCCACTGTCCATATCACATTACCACTGAATTCCACTGTGTTTCTGGACCGACTACTAGACACCGCACCGTGTCCACCCGTCCAACGAGTTCATCTCATATGCGGAGGAACCTGGTCAGCGAAGATTAATTCACTGACTTGTGAGGAGAGAACACATATTCTGTCTCGATGTGTGGAAAGTGTACCAATTGGTGATATTTGTGGGTCTATAAGGAAATGTCAACTCAATTGTAAAGCATTAGAAACTCTTCGGGATTTATATTGTTCTAAACATACTTCTATACCGGAAGTGATTCCACCAATAAGTGTCATCAAATCTGCAATAATGACGTCACAATCCTATAATGTGACTGCAGCCAATGCTACTGATTGGTCCACAACATCACAGGAAGGGGATGTTATTGTTGATGATACCAACGATGGGCGATTGAGCGGAGAAGTTGTCATCATACTCATCACTGTCTGTGTCTTCGGTTTTGTGTTTCTTCCTCTCATCGTTTATTTTCTACTTAATAGGTAAGTTAATTACTTAGAGCCATATATGAAATCTGATATTTTAAAGAAAACAGTACATATGGTAAGGTACTTTTCTGCTGAAATAAATATCAGAACAACGTGATTTACTTCATTTCGTTAACAACTGGTGAGTATGGTTACTTCACAGTGAAATATAATCTACATAACAGATAGGGTTAAAGATTTAACAGAGGAATTTGTCTACACAGTAAGTCAGAACGAAACTGCCTTTCTGATCATTGTGATATATATGTACACTGTATATATACGCTGTATATGTCTATATTATACAACAGGTGATACCCGGTCCAAATCCAGAGATAGGTAAACTGCATGGGTGTAACATACCAGGAGGTCTCTTCCTAGGTGACTTGATGCTTTGATACGAAATCACACCCTTCAGTGTGATGTTTCCAACTTCATATCATAATATCTTTTAATGTGCATATTTGTGATACTACATCGGCAACGTATATCATGAATAATGTTCAACATGGTGTCTCATATACAAATGTAGATGTTCAAGATGCATATCTAAACCGAAACGGCTTTTATTTTTTGATAATTTTTATGGAGTCGCAAACATTATTAACTTGCCGTTAATACCACACTTATTATCACATCTTAGAAAATTTCAAAAAGATAAATTACTTGTTTATTTCCAAAACACGAGTCGTCTTATGCTTCCCGGCGTCGCCTAATTATCGCGCAGTAGTAACTAGGTAGTTGACTATCGCTGCGCGGCAACACAGCGAAACGAATCTTTATTGTAACATAGATTTGCGCAAGGAATCTTGAATTTGGTTTTATAACCTCATTGTGGGCCACCAGTACAGATGGTTTTGACGATGTACCTGCTAAATGTTATTGTAAGAGCAAACAAACAACGAAGAATTACACTTTTAAAGTTATTTGTGATAACTTGAAGAATTACACTTTTAAAGTTATTTGTGATAACTTGAACACTTTTCAATATGGTATCAAACAAAACATTGTGATTACATGACAGATATTGTAGACTACTGTTAATGCATTGTAAGTCATTAACGTATTGCCTTGTCGTACTGTTGTATGGTTCGTCTAATCTTCATTTTGTGTGACGCTGTATTATGTGATTAATAAGTCATTTGGAAGTCAAACTGTACTTATAATGAATAGGAAGTTTCTGGAGTACCCTCGGTAAATTCGCCATTAAACCCATACTTATTACTCGCTATTCACCTACTACTGTATGCTTATTCCTCTAGAGGTTAAGTTTGCTAGAATTTTGAAAAAGTTGCTTTACTGAATAATTTTGACGGAAATTTATAGAGCATGATTTATCTACTTTACCAATTATAATTATTGTCCGTCTTAAGGCCAAATTATTGGCTGAATATAATCTTGCTTCATGAAACGTAACGTATATATTGCAAGGTTTTCTCTATTCCGGGAGTGTCATTGCACATAAAAAGAAACTTTTATATAACTTTATGTACACAAATACGAACAAAGATCAACTACAGGAATTAATGAGATTCAGTGCATATTATAAGACGAAACGTCTTGACGTCTGGTCAAACATGTGGTCACTGCTCGTCTCGGGGCAGGGAAGCTCATCAGCAACATTAACAACCAAATATAGGTCAAAAGTCATAATTGCAAATGACTAGGCATTTTGTATCGAATCTTAACTTTCTTACATGAACTACCAGAACTTCAAAATAGGTCATAAATGTATTTAAAAAAGATAGCTTTAATTAAGGAACTTTTGTGTACCTATGTAATTTTCACTTTCATTTTGAGGGAGTTTTTTCGTAAGACATATTGATGAAACTGATTTGAAATTGAGTGAAATGGCTACACGCCAGTCCGAATGGCTTTAGCAATACGATGCTATAATGTCTTCGGGTGTTAATTGTAGTTAATTCTACTTCAATGTACATGTCACTTTATAGGTAATTGCATGTCAGGGCTGGTATCGTAAAACCGTGGCAAGACTCATCTTACCATGCTGCATGCTCACATGTCAACTAGAAAAATACACTACTTACTGATTAAGTACAGAGTTTCTATTGTAGTCCAGGTTATTAACAAATCAATACAGGAAAGGTCCGGTACCATAGTACAGTTTGTTAGCAAGGTAAATCAATTTTTACCATGTAACCTAGTAAATTACATGTGTAAAACCGTAATACAAGTTGTAATCAATATATCATGCTGTTTAAGCTGACACACATGTTAATCATACGTACATGTACGTCTAACCGTTTTAATCAATTTGGGGTCGTAGTAATGACAATAAGTCGACGTCCGCAATACTGATTCAAAAAAGGTTTAGGCGTTGTTTAGAGGAGGCCCTACATATAAGTGGTTTGTTTACTACGATGAGCGTGTTGGTATGCTGATTGGCAGCGGTAACAATTAGCTGGCTGGCTCTGCCTGGTTTGTACCTAAAACGTGTCTGCTGCTGTCATTAGAACGCATAGCCTTACTCAGATCTCTATCGTCCAGCTACTATCTAACTCCATCATTTCATTTCATGCCACACGATCGGACCACCAACATATTTATATTGCGGAAAATTCATTCGTTGATTGACCAACATATTTTAATTCGATTGGAATCGTGTTGGAGATACTAACAGCCATATGGCTTACTTTCAATTAAGTCTTTGATGGTTCTATATATAGTCTCACATAGACCTGATGGATAGTGGGTAGAACTGGGAGATTATATTTATCCCCGAATCTGACAAGATGGTTTATGGACGGAAGGAGAGAAAGATGAGCGGGGAGTTGTTATGTGAGACAGAGTCACAGCAGCATCGGAATCAGTTAAGTGCTTTTAATGCATTATGCTTAGTTTGTTTTAATTTAAACATTTACTTGATAACGATTAATGTTTAAACTGCACGAACTACAAACATCAAGAGTCAATGTAACTTACCGATGTGCTCCTTTTAGATAAAACAACAAACCTTGCTATTTATTTTCTTTATTTTTTGCCACTGAGAATATCTAAAAACATTTTTATCGATCAAACGACATATTTATCGACATTTTTCAGAACGTAGTTCACTTTAGTAGGGATCCTTCGGGAAGCATGTTGTCGGTAGCTCTGTTCTCCTATTTATATATAGTTATCGCTACACTGAACGCAGATAAATGATGAGAAATGCAGAATTTCTATATTGGACGTGCTGAACTGTTTCTCTCAATATCTAAGTGTGGATATGCATACAAAGCCCTGTTTTATGATAAAAGGCGGTAGGCTTGATTAACACGTAAAATGTATATAGTCCAACATTTGTTTCATGCTGCAAACGATTAATCAGCAGTTGGGTATAAATCTACTAATACATACCAGACGGGCATATCTCTCGGCATGAAAAACACGTGTAAAACGTAAAACGCCGGCTATCGCACGTTATAACGGTAGGCATGGATCACCGCCAGGTGGCGCTCTACTGATCATCACCTAGGGGGACGAGACCCTGTCTAATAAGATAGGTAATTTACGCTGTCATAAACTTCCGGTGATAAATGACCATCTATAATCGTTGAACTTCTTCCGGTTCGGGACAGTAGTAAACATTCATAAAGCTTTCCCGCGTCTCATTATTTGCACGTGTATATTGAAGACACGTGACATGTTTATTGGGATGTCAATTTCCGTGAAGATTCATTTCACTATGGCACGCAAATACTTACCTATATAGCTTTCTATCTGTTCTTGTACAAACATTTAATTAGTTTCTTACTTTTGTCTTTGGTACCAGGGAATCACGTCTCTGATGCGACCATCTGTTACTCATCGCAATATAAGCAATGAGATTGTAGGTGACGAAAATCACACCAGATATGGCCAATGTGAAATTATGTAATAACTATTTTCAGGAAAAGTTTGAGTGTCCATTCCATTCAACAACAAACATGTTTTAGACAATGTCCAATTTGCTTTCCCATTTATACATTTACATTTCCGTGTCACTTCTACTATATAAATTAACCAAGGCAAAGTTAAGGAGATGACGGTATAACTGATACCCAAAACGTGACCATTATGACGTCACTAAAGTTGACATGGTGACGTCAACTGATCACCGTCAAAATGGCTGTTCCATCTTGTGGATTAAATCGTCGTTGATAAACACTTTTCCTGGTCTAGCTTAGACAATGTTTATGCAGAGAGCCTAAAATGAGTTGATGATGTAAATATAAGTATTAAGGTGTCTTCATTCGGCATCTATATAGACCATAGATACCATAGGAAGATAGTGTTATAAATACCAAAATAAAACTACCATACTTAATATGTGCTAGCGCGCATTATGAAGATTGTCTGCAAAGCTCTGGCATCTATATAGACCGTAGATGACATAGGAAGATAGTTTAATGCTTAAATATTTACATTTACTAGTCACTTCTACTATACAAACTAGCCAAGGTAAAGTGAAGTATATGACGGTATAACTGACACCAAAAACGTGACCATTATGACGTCACTAATGTTGAGGTGGTGACGTCAACTGATCACAGTCAAAACGGCTGTTCCATATTGCTTTTCCTGGTCTAGCTTAAACAATGTTAATGCAGAGATCCTAAAATGAGTTGATGATGTACATATAAGCATTAAAGTGTCTTCTTCCGGCATCTATATAGACCATAGATGCCATAGGAAGATAGTTTAATGCTTAAATAAATACCAAAAAAAAACTACCATACTTAATGTGTGTATCATATCTCGGCTGCAACCAATATCATTATTGGTTTTTTATATAATATTTCATTTCAAAACAACATAATAATATGTCATACCAAATCAACAGAATGGACGTGTTTTACTATCCATGTTCACAACAACCGACTCCCGACGTGACTTATAATGGCTCAAAACAGTACAGATGTGTAGAGATATTGTGGGCTATATAGTTTCAACCACCTAACATTAATAGTTTAGTTTCAACCACCTAACATTAATAGTTTACTTTGAGATGTTTAAAACAGGATCTGACTTTTTCTTGTTCTGTCGATATCTCTTTGATATATATATATATATATATATCACATTGAACATGTCTGGAGTGATAAACCATTGAAATATTTTACGAAGCATTTGAAAATTTGAAGAATAAATTTGACATTTTTGCTTACCAATGTCTACCAAAGTCTTACAAATAGTCGGCGGAAAATCTGTTACTGAATACCTGTACATTTGTCTGATGCACTATACAGTCACCTACGAAATCCAGTCTTTTGGATTCAGTATTGTATTTTACAGATTAGAAATGCATTTCCATTTAATACTGTTTGGATAGGCTTACCTAGCCTCTGACTTTTCGCAGAATCGCTTGTGTAATACAATGTATAAAACAATGTGTTAATCGTTGTTACAGACATCTTTGATAGCGCGTGATAATTATAACAGAATGGTATGTGCCCAGTGCACGTGAAACATGTAAACAGGAGCTAGCGTACAGCTACGGCTTCAAGGCTATCATTTCACCTAACTCGGCCAAACTCTGAGGTTTTGCGGTTACAACAGCGCATACTATTTTAATGTTTATACCATCTTCCACTAAATACGTTTCATACGTGTTCTGTCACCGTAAGATAAGATTAACTTCTATGTAATTATTACAAAATAGAATGTTTAATTAGTTATTTATTGTTATCATTTCTCCTTTACGACATTAGTTGCTTGTCGAATACACCAGCAAACTTGTGATTGCAGACGGCACAGTACAACAACTATTACAGTATACCATGTAACAGACAAGATGATGATAACATACCCTTACTACAAAGACGGCTGGGAGAATAATTAGTCAGCAACCAAACTCAACATCGGTGCGGTTAAAATATGAATGTACAAAAATGTGCATACTTTAGTACATAGTCAACTTGGCTGTGTTAGCGACAGGGGAGATTCAATGTATTTAATTTCGGATTAAAGACAGATTGTCTTGGTAATGATGCACGAGAAGAAAAGATAACGTGCTCTATGTGTGATGTTCTTCTTGCCCTTTCCTTGGAAACTTTGTGATCCTTACTTATACAGATTGTACACAGCCATGGGAATTCTATATTTATTTAAGCAATAAAGTAAAGATTACTCACAATAAAAACCGAAAATTAATGACGTTTAATTATCTGGAAGGATCGGATTGGATGTTTTGATTTTTAACCATTTTATTACAAAATTTATTGTAGATGAATTTTCTAGATAAATCCACATTATTGGCAAGCCTAACAATGTCATGACAAAAGTTAGAATAGATACCTATACTAGTTACTACTCTAGTTTCAGGCCCTGGTGGGTTTATTGTCTCCCCGATCTCTCGTTTCAACCTTGATCTAAGAGTTTTTTTGTAGAATGGTCTCTATTAGCAGCAAGTTTCCATATGAAAAATGTGTCAAAAATTACTTTCATTGTTTGTAGAAGCTTTTATAGAAGAATTTCAGGAAATGGTCAGTTGGCGGCTGTTTTGATGATATATACATGTACTCCTAACACTTTTTAGGGAGTCGAAAATTCATGTTTTTATTTCAAAATCTTAATTGACGTTTTATTTTAACATTTTAGTGTGGCTAGAGTACTTTTTTTACAAGAAGTAACAGGAAAAGATATTAATACTTCTGTATAAAAACTATATCTTGCGAAGTATATAGAATGTACCTGTTTACTTAGCACTTTTATAACGGAAAGTATATTTCTTTTATTATAACTCAAGTGAGAATCCTGACCATAGCTGTTAATAGGACGTTAATTAATCAAACAAACAAACAAACAAACAAGCATTCTGATTGGTAGCCACGGGTGATAGTGTATTTTTGACAGTGGAAAAGATTAACCGCATAAAAAAGATGCGCATTCGTTTATTTTCAAAGCCAGTTTTAAAGGTGAACTAGAGCCTAAGTGTACCACCAAAGTGAGTATACACCAAATAGAAATATTCTCGTAGACATTCTATTCTCATATTGGTGATCATTACAATTGTCCCTCTTCTTTTCCAGGGACAACAGATCAAGCATATCGCGATGCTGTAGTGTAAGTATAACCTTTTTCTTGCTCTCTGCATCTCTACGTTCGACCATAGTTATGTAATTGGTGCACAGGTATAGACAAAGTCGCGAAACAAAAGAGTGAAAATTATGGTTTAAAATCTACGGTGGCTGGGAGCGGACATGAAATAAATAAAATTATTGCGTGGGAACGAAATATCATTGCGTGGGAACGAAATATTATTGCGTGGGAACGAAATATTATTGCGTGGGAACGAAATATTATTGTGTGGGAACGAAATATTATTGCGTGGGAACGAAATATTGTTGCGTGCGAACGAAATATTAATGCGTGGGAACGAAATATTATTGCGTGGGAATGAAATATTATTGCGTGAGAACGAAATATTATTGCGTTCGAATGCAATAGCATTTCGTTCGAACGCAATAAAATTCGTTCTCACGCAATAATATTTTGTTCCCACGCAATAATTTTATTTATTTCATGTCCGCTCCCAGCCACCGTAAAATTCGGTAACCCATCGATTGATTCATTTTATAAAGATGAACTTTGTGTTTGCTTTCCCGCAAACAGATGATGTTGAGTTTAGCTTCGATATGTCCTAGATAGGTGGGGAATGCAGACGTAATGTTGGAGCCCTCTGCCCCACTAAACAAAATAAGTGACACAGGACACAAATATTAAATTGTTTATTTGCATTGGCCGCCGAATACAAAAATGAAATAAAATAAAAAATACAATTCTAACAAAATGATAAAACCGGCGGCCTTGACTGTGGTTGAATATGGTGAAAAGTGAGTGTATTTCAGCTCTTTCTCGTCGCCGATATTATCATGCATTTCAAATCAAGATCAAATTAATGTCAAAATCAAAATGTTAAAATATGAGATTTGGAAGACTACAACAAATTATAACAGGTGTTGTTTTCTTGTGTCACCATTTTTTACAAATTTGCAAAAGACGTCATGTCCGAACGTAGTAGGATTATTTAACCAAACGTTTGACTAAGACATTGATCCGCTATCTAACAACATTCTAATGGTACGTGGTCGGATTCTCCTATACTCATCTTATTACCCGTGCTTTCTCAATCGTTATTCATAAGAAAAAAAGTTTTAATTACTTTTCTGCTACCTCACTAATCAATTAGTTCTGTTTAACTAAACACATTCAGACGACCTTAATGTCTTTCTGCCTTTCCCACAATTTAATAAATGCAATCTTAATTATCTTTATCTTACATAGTGACAAGGAATTAGCATCGCTTTCGTTTCTTAATTTCAACTTTTCTACTCCAGTAGGTTTTTAGCTAATGCGTGTACGATTGCTTAATGTTAGAGTGGAACATGTTCCCACAAGGGTGTATTTTGAGAAACCTCTAAACGCAGCCAGATCATCAACTAGTATTTGGGTTCATCTTCATTATGTCAAGGAACCCACCGTTTTATCTTAAAACTCTCTGAGAAAGTAGTGTGGCTCGTGCCTCCGTACACAATAAGGGATTCTTCTCCTACGTTATCTACACAACATGACAAATGCTGTGTCTCTTGTGTGAGTTACTGTCGGTACCCTCACAATTATCATCTGTTTCATCCTGGGCCCCATGCCAGGCGAACAGATAAAATGTTATCTTATGTAGCCTTGTAACCCGAAAACATCTTAATGTCGTTTGTTTTGATTCGTTTTTGAATAAACTTTCGTACAAAGTCAGTTTGTTTTAAAAAAATCAGCGAATCAGATAAAACAGAAACTTATTAATTAATGCGGAATTGAAGCCTACAATCTGTGTGTTATTTCCCGTAGTGAACGGCGTGCCATTTACAGATATTTTATGGTACTAGACAGCAGGCTGTCGCGAAAACTATATAGACATGCTGCGACTACAAGCGATTTTACACAACAGCCTGATTCAAGGAATTGATTGTAATCCGAGATTGTCATTAAACATAATAGCATACTAAATTATTTATCAGTTATAGTTAAATACAAACGGCGTAATTACAGATAATATCGATACTCATTTCCGGAGAGAATTTTCTCTGATTACAGTGTAAAGAACACAGGAGCAATCACCTTCCAGAGTGAATTAAATTATCATTGCTACGCTTGTAGTTGATATCTATGTTGATTCTTAACTATCAGATCCTATATTTTATAATATAGATACGAACTTTCTTTAAAGAAATGCTTTAATGAATCGTGACTTGTTAATTGATTGGATAAATGTGTTTATGAGTTTAAGTCCGCTTTTAGCTTGTTTTCTATGTTTGTACTCATAACTCGTTCCTCCTGTGTCTAGCTTATATCGTTTATTACTTTATAGACGGTGCGTTTTGTGGAAAAAAACTTTGTCAATCGCTTAACAGGTAATATGTTGTGAACATTAACTAGGATCACCCGTCGCTTTATAAGTGAAATCAAATGTTATTAAATGTTACAGGTTGCTTAATCAATTTTCATTTACTTCACATGTCAGGAAGTTTGTGCTTTGAACGAACATTCCTGATACTCTGCTTATTGGTTTTAGGCGACGTGGTCCTGCTGTACCAGAGGATTTTGGTCGTGGTGTAAAACAAAACTATGTCCAACTCATGAACGATTCAATAACGAGGACCACAAAAAAGAGGAAGTTGTGGAGGAGATAGCCGTTATTACACCATTAAATTCTATAGAGCTAGGCGCCTCACCTGGCAGCACGAACACGGCGGGATCATTTACAAACGATAGTGGCATCGGGTTCGATCTAGACTTTCCTGAAGCAGATGCGCAAACACCAGACGAGTACAGAAATACTCCATGGATACAACGCAGAAGTTTATTGGTTGATCAAGACTTTGATTTTGATTGGTCTCATCTCTGACCAATAAACAGCATCCTTTATTATGATCTTATCAATCAATTATATATCTTTACTATATACGGGGTCCTATAATAATATCCATTAAACATCTAAAATAGTCGTTGGTAATAAAGCATTTTTGAAAATTGATAATAATACCCCCGCTTTCTTACGAATCATTATACATCGACGAATGCATGTCGGGTGTTCTATTGTGATCTGACAGAAGTAATGTGCTCGGTTTAAAGGGAGGAAACTCTGCTATAGTTGGCTCAGCTTGAACATCACTGCGAGTTTCTAACCGAGACGTTACATGTAATGCAGTGCGCTACTGAAAGTAGTGTTATATAGGTCTGACCACTGGCATAACAATATCATATCAATTATATGTGGCCTTGGCGAAGCAATGATACGCAATAACCAAGCAATTGCCGCTGTTGCTAATTATCGACGTTTTATACGTGTATGTTTATCAAAGTGTAGGTCTGAGGTGTATTATTTGGTATCGTGTGTTTGCCATGGTCAACATGTAAATGTAATATATATTTATTTTATCGCTACATGTCGTAGTTAAATATGTTAATATTATTTACAATTTGTGTTGTATTTACGGTACAAAGTTGAACATGGAAATATCATTTATACGTTGTGTTGTAGATTGCGTTGTATCTAAACAATAATTGCTGATTACATTTATTATATCTAGAAACAAATGACATTATTTACAACAAAATCATACTGCAACGATTCATTTGTGGCTTCTAAGAGAAAGCTAGTAGTTATGTTTGCGAATGGGAAAGCATCACTTGAATTTTGTTTTTTTGAATTCCTTTTGTGTTTTTTTATTGTAACAGTCAAATATAGACCTCTCCATTAACAATTTTATAATCAAAAGATAATATTTGTGTATTAATTTGATATTTTTCCGTGATTACATTTTGTAAATTTCTATGCATATTTCAATCGTTTATGCAATATATTACTCGGCTGAAATTAACAGCCTGATCGCTTATTCGGTAAAGAGGTGATGTTCTTTTGAACGTGCTTGCATCCTTAGACCTACAGACCAGCTTAATATAAACCATATGGCATCAACAAGACCACAATGTATTGAAAATACACCCGAATCCGAACTTACAATGGTTTATTTATGTCTCATATGAAATCTTGGTATTAAAACCATCGTATGTCATATGACATGTATGAATATAAAATGTTTTGCAGATTCTTGGTGTTTTTGTTGTATCTCTACATATTTCAACTTGTGACCTAAAAATACTGTAGAATCATTCCCATTGCGCAAAAACGCACCTTGCCACAAATTACACTTTCGTTGTAGCCATAACGAAATTTACACTTAAATTTAAACATAAGAACCTTTGATTCCTTTAGAGCTAAACAACAGCATTGTTACAGGAACCAAGCTCGGAGACCGTTAGGAACGGTATCAGTAAGAAACTCGTGCAATTCCCTGCGTGCCGTAGCCATCAGGTCGGCTCTCATGTGTTGTGTCAGCGTCATGGTACAATTGTCAAATATATCATCGGTTAACTTCTCCACGGCCATTTCCAATTCCCTTTCTTTTTCACAATATTGCATACCTTTCCTCCAAATACCCCGTTCTATTTTCTTTTGATTGGGAATGTCTATATCGTTGTCGGTATATTTCCGTAGTAACTTTACACCCAGCCAGTTTTCACCTTGAACACAAATATCGATTGCTGTGTGTCCGTGTAGATCAGCACGATCGACATTGGTACCAAACCGCTGTAGAATTGTCATTTGAACAAGTAAAGATTGGTTTAATTTTGGCGCTGTACAAATAACATAATCCTGAACCACTACAGCTTTCGGCAGGCGCGACGCTAGACAATGCAATGGCGTTTGTCCATTTTTATCCTGTATATTGGCATTTGCTCCCAATGTTAAAAGTTTATGAAGAGCATAGTATTCCTCCAATGAAGGCAACTCGCCCGACCCACGAGGTATAGAGCGTTGTATGTCTAATATTATATGAACGCCTTTTTGACTAAGGATATAATTTCTATCCAGAAGAAGTTCAAGGCTGGCTTGTTCTAATTCATTTATTCCACGGTCTAACTCATTCGGCTCAAAGACACTATCCTCAGATGTAAGAAGATGCAGAGGTGTCTTTCCGGAACGGTCCTTGGTGTTAAGCATGGCGCCGCGGGCAACCAGACACTCCATCAGCTCTACATTGTAGTTCCAAGCTGCAAAATGTAGAGCTGACATTCCATGTGCGTCGCGCGAGTGGACATTTGCGCCCCTATCTAACAACCATTTCGTCATATTAGTCAGATTATGGCGACTGGCTAGTAACAGCGGCGACATACCATGGCGATCTTCTCTTAGGTCTATCATTGCACGGTTTGACAGTAGTAACTCGCATGTTGACTTCCGGTTAGATGAGCATGCCCAAGCGAATGCTGTCAGTCCCACGCTGTCCGCCGTATTCACAAGAGCACCGTTCTGGAGGAGAATCTTCACAGCTTTATCATCACCCCGTTCACTAGCTATCATTAAAGGTGTAGTGCCAACAAAAAAGCCGACATAATTCCTCTCGAAATTTTCCAAACATTGCAGTATCTTTGGTCCATCCTTGATTTGTAGATTGGCTTCGCCTTGTTGTTTAGATAGGTGTAACAGTTCTTTCAAATCACCTGTGAATGCTGCTCTATGTATTTCAGGTACCGTGAATGCCTTCTGCTGCCAACCTACAAAGAAAACAAGACATACGACACCATAATTGTAGTAGTGATCATGTTTTTAAATATCGATATTTTATAAGTTGACTTATAATAAACATATCTTACTTTCTCATTGAAAGGACAAACAGCTTTATAACTAAAATACCAACAATGTTAAATCTTTATGAACAATATCTTAGATTAATATTTGCTGCAAGTAAATCGTGCAATGTAGTATGTGTCATTACTGCGATTTTGGTGATCCCAATGTGAGTTATATCTTTCCGCTTCACATAAGAAACATATTTGAAATATTTCGATAAATAAAACAGCAGACGATTTAGTATTTTTCTTCGGTTACAAAAGTTACTTACTTTACACCATTACCGCCGTTGAAAAGTTTGAGCTTCTAATTTTACTTCAAGTTAAAAATATAAAAATTTATTAATTGCATCCCGAAAAAAATCCGTGGCACTATATCCTATATGGAATGAAGTACTGATTGCGCATGCACCAAAGGCAAAACAAATTATTTTATATGGTTTTTTGTGTTAATTAGACTTATGTATACACGATTAAACACTAATTATTGTTTAAATGATGAATATCATTTATGCTCTGTCGGCGGTGGAGATTCTTTAACACTTCGAGGAAAACCGATTATAAACAGTACCACTCGTTGAACATTATTTTCAATAATCGGTAAATTGGAGCTATAAAGATATATAAATATTCTCCCCTAGCAGGCCCCAGGTGTCATACCATTCCCGAAGAAGTGGTTGCATGTACCTACCGTATGTTAATCTAAGTGAAAGAATATCCCTATCCTTATTACACACATATAAAAGATCCTATTACTCTCATATCTGGCCTTCGTGATTGCAGTTGCCTCCCACAGTGCAGAACTATTTCACTATTTTGGAAACTATTATTTACAAAGAACGTCATGAATGGAGTTTACTTTCCTATATACCTAAAAATAGTTATCTACAGTTACATACAACATACACAAGAACTGTATATTTCCCTCGCTTGTATATAGATTTAGCTTAGTTTCTGAAATAGTCGTGTCGTAGCGTCATAGTGCGTTACATCCAAATCCTGCAACTGCCTTTCGTGGCTAGCTATGTAAACAGTATTGTGACGAACACAACTTACACTCGTAGGTATTTGAGGAAACTACAACAGACTATTTGTATATCAATTAAGCATTAATTAACATTTTGCAGCCTGGAGTATGGAGTTTCCGGCGTACCTGGTTCAAGTGTTACATCAGTGCCCTGGTACAGCTTTAGCCGATACAGGTCGTTGTATAGCATGGCATCATCTGCATCTTCCTTTAGCAGCTTGTAGTCCTCCACCTCAAGTCGGCCAGATGGCATCTGCATCTTCAATACCCCTAACGAGGCAATTTCAGACAAATGTATCAATATATAAAACAAAGATTATAATGGTGGTGTAACAAGAAAACCGTTTGCTTTATTGAATAAAAAAACGCGAAGATCTGTAAAAGTTATCTTGTCGTTGAATAAAAAGTATCAACTATGTGAAGAAATGATTTATTTGTCGTTTTGAGAGATTAATTTATAGAAACATGCAGAGGACATATGAATTATACATAATTCGAATATGTTAACAATGATATCAAAAGGTGAATATAAAAATGTAAGTGGTAACGGAAATATCTATATTTACGCCAGCAGGTTAATTGACTTTGAGAACATAAAATTATATAATTTCGCCATATACAATGTAGATATCTAATGGTGCGTAGTAGTGTTACAGATGTTAATAAGATGTCGATTTTTTTTCTTCCAGTTCGTATATGATTGATTAAATCATTGTTTAGAATTACAGTTATATTATCTTAGCATCGCTACATGACTTCATGTAACATGTCTTTTGAGAACGAGGCACTGTATATGACATAGATTATTTTCTACATTTTGCTAATGCATGGGTGACATTTGTACACAACATTTATTTTTTTCAAGATATCAGTCATCTTCAGACTAATTATTACAATATAATATGTTAATGAAGGACATGAATTATAGCTCGGGGTTTAGAACAAAATATATTTTGAAACATCAGCTTGCAATATAAACGCGGTGTTTCCAGAGGGTATTAAGTTTAAAACGTTTTTATGTCTCCAACTACCATAATATATTTTTACCTTAGGTTTGACAATAGATAATATCTATGCACAGCTTTCGTCTTAATTAGGCGATACCTCAGGCGGCTACATGGCTGATGAATACCTAAGTATGTATCTTAAACAGAAGTAGACACGCACCACTGCCTTGGTGTCTTCTTCACTTGGCTGTTATCTATTTCATCCTGAAGTCCTTATGACAATAGGGAGACAGTGGTGAGTGTCTGTGTACCTATAATCAGGGTTTGTTTGAATTCAGCAATGTGCTGGAATGTCATTCTATGATCAACTGGAGGAGTCCGTTTTCAGTTGAACGTGATGTTAAGATAGCAGATATACATATGTAAATTTGCCTTTAAGGTAATATAAAGCTATGGCGTTAATGTATGCATGCGATTTACCTGAAGCAATTGAAATGGCGCAAGTCATTTATCAACCTGACAGGGTCAAAGCTGTCATATTTTCACTCGTAATAATATTCTTTTAGCCATTATAAAATGTTATATAACAATGCCATGTTCAACACAGGGGATAAGTTCTGCCAGCTCCAATAACAACGATACAATACTTATTTTTACTAAAGTTTAGATGGAATAGGTATGAACTAATGTTGTCGTCTTAATATGACCTTATCACTTTATTTTGTCATTTTAATATTCCTAACGTTTCTTTTGAAGAGGAAAACAATCAACGTCATTTGCTTATTCTTGATATCCTCTCAACATTAGTGAAAAAACAACAGAATAATATCTTCAACATCTTCTGAACCTTTTTTCGTACTAGGGACACTTAGGTTTTGTAATTTGACGGTTTTGTATGTGTGTTTTCCCCACCATATAATTACGATTTAGAGTTGTCCTTACCACACACATAAGATACATGTATGTTAATTGCACATTTTAATGAAATCGTCCTTTCGTATCGTATTACTTACTTTGTGATGTAAATTAGATATAGATACAAACAGCACTCCTTACCTTAAGAATCGTACCGCAAACTACCAACCGAAGTTTGTGTCGTACTCATCAGTAAATTGTTCGATTTAAAATCCATTAAGTCTTTATTTGGTGTACGCCTACTGGACCCTGTGTGCGTCCTCTATACGTCCTGTGCGACCAAGACCTCGCCGTGTGTCCTCATACTGTGTCTGTAGGCTAGAGACTTGCGTATTTATACTGCTATCTATCAGATGTCTACATACATATGTATAACAGTGTGTGACACAGTTTATATAAGTCAGTACGTAACGTGATATCAAAAACAGTAAATATTTAGTACTAATCCAAAACACGTTGTCATGCGAAGACTTTTTAATGGAAATAATCCGTCACCTTTTTAGAAAGCATGGAATTTTCTATAAAGACTAATTCATCCATATACAGGAGTATGCGATGTAAACATTTAATATTTACAGTTAAAACGCCCTCAAAAGCAAAATAACAGGTTATAACAATTAATTTTAGTCTTTTCATTCCTGGTGTCATTACTTCCCATTATTTCTTTCCCGGTAATCTTTTAATGGTATGTCTCTGATTTTAACACGGATTATTCTGTATTTGCATAATTATTACATAGTAATCTGTCCTTGTGAGAAGGTATTGATTGTAACGTCATGTGTTTGCGAGCGTAACGTTATATTTTCCGTGAAAACGACGCGTATTTCAATCACAAAATAATAACGTCACAATGGATACCTTTTCGCAAGGGAGGTAACTATGTCATATGCAAAGATGGGATTGGTAACTGTGCGAAGATAAATATTACGATACATTTTTTTTCAAACTATTTACTCCTGCTTCAGATTAAAATCAAACAGATTCTGATTATTCGATATCTATCGGCTTTAAATGAAGTACATTTTATGATATATTCACTGGAGAAATATATTACCAGTAGGTTTAATCCTATCACGTATAATGTATGTAACTGTAACGGAATAATAATAATATCGGCATAAATCCTAATCTGTTTGTAAGCAGCACATTAACGGCGGGTTACGTCCGAACGATTACAACTGATATGCATGGGCCACGAGGATTGTGTATCATGGAGGATTAGAGTAAGTCTACTTATCGGTAATTATCAAATACGTCAGTATGTCAATCTAGCAAAACAGAAATAATAGCCACAGATTTTATAATAATTACATTGTTTACTGTAATTGTGAGAAATAGAAATTGTTGTACTTGTTGGTTCAACATTTAACATACATGTATAACAAACTGTAATATTAGGTTGAAAGAGCTTATTCAAAATCAAAGTGGCATAGAATCGGTAAGCTTATATCTCATTTAACAGGGTAAACATAAACTAAAGATGATATAATGGAATACACAAATATGTCCTTTACATGGTATATATGGTGCCGATATGACTACAGATATATATATATAAAGGATATCTTTGAAGTTTTTGTTTTGAATACCAATATGGAATAATTCATATAACATGTTGTATAGGTATGGTAACAAACAACTATCAAAAGAAAACCGTTGTCATTGCCTTTACCGGATAATGGACATTTATAGTATACAATTATACACTTGTACGTGTGTGTAAAGGTAAGAAAGAACAGCCATAAACATAAATATTAAACATCATCATTAGATATTAACAAAACGCCTAGCTAGCACAAACATAGCCGGCATCAATACTAACATAACAATCATCAATGTATAAGTCATATATCAAACTCAATTCATAAATTGATATAAAGGACTAATAATGAGTCAGATAACAAATAACATATACTGACAAATATACAAAAGACAATGTTATCAACAACATATGCCACAATGCAACATATTTGCGCAGATATTGTCAGGGAGCAGTCTATCCATTGTAAAAGTTATTTTGTAGAACCTGTTCAATTGTCTCAGACACCCGTCACGGCGTCAGTGCATTTATCATAACTACCGTGTGATATAAGTATAGAAACATTGGACCTAGTTTTTTCACTTTTTTAAAAGTTTTATTTTAAAATGTTCTATACTTTATTTTGATAGTAGATACATATTTTCCCATCAAATGGTTGCATGTACATTTTTATCGCGATTTCGTAAGGGAGGAAATGTCATTCTAAAACATATTAACTGTGAAATATTCTTATGCCGTTTGAATATAATATTTAACTCTTACATCAAAAGGAAATTTAGAATGTTTTCTTTTACCAAGTACAATGTAAAAACATTTCAAAAAATAAATAAATAAATCTAATTATAAAAAAATGAATCCAGTGGGGAAAATGACATTGTTTTCATACTTATGTCGCGGTACTGTATTTTACACAGAATACATAATATATATATACAGTTATTCCGTATTCAAGGAGGTAGATGTCAGTAATTCCGAAAGCTGCTGAATTTTCGTTTAAAGTTTGCAGCGTCGTATGAGAAAGTGTTAGCCCTTCCATCACTAAATAGGGTAGGTAGAGACATCGATTTGATCCGGTCGAAACCTGCTCCAAGGTTCGAGTTCTCGCGGCTCACGACGATGGGCGGAAGTCGAAGTTGCGCCTCACGTGGTGCCACCTTGGTAGGGGTGAAACCCTCAGGGGAGGAGTGAGCACTTATTGGCCGCATATATTTTGAAAAAGAATTTAATCCAAGGGCTAGAGATGTCTCATTTTTACGCATGAGTGACGGTCTTTGTAAGATCGCATCCAAAGAAACTTTAATGTCATCATAATTAGCAATACGGCCATCATGTTTTCCGGACTCAAGGAGTTTTTCCACCTTTCGAAGGCGTCGAACCCGTGGATGAGCTTCTCTCTGGATTTTGTCTATTTCATACTTCATGGCATCAAGAGAGACGCCGTCATACATTCCAAACTTTTTGTTTTCTGGATCTTCCTCTAAAAGAACCGATTCTCGTCGTTTCTTCAGACATTTTTGAGCGCCTCTGATGCGTAGCATGGTGTCTTTGATAGGCATTGTATTTTGCCATGACTTATATTCAAAACTTTTAGCATCTTTATCAACCGCTTTTTCATACCGTTTATATTTTCTTTTAAGTTTCTCATTAACAATTGATGTCAACTTGCGACTACGATGAGATTGTTTCCCTGCCAATGCCAACCTTCGATCACCAAGCTTTGGCAACACCTTCTGAACATCGCCGGACATGATGTTACAGCTTCACACTAAAGCAAAATATAGTCATAAGCCGTCACAGAATGGTGACGGGAAAGTCACGTACATAGCTGCTCCTGTGGCTCTATCGTCTGCAAAAGTAATCGAAACTCACATCAGGAAATGTGGCGCTCACCAACGACCATAATAGCACAGTGCGACAATTGTTAGAGAAAAAACTAACAAAATACATACACGGTATTGGTTTATGCTTAGTCCATCAGGATACATTCGCCAAATAAATTATACTCTGTGTTGCATAATAAATTAATATTGGAAATTAAAGAGGAAGAATGTAAAACCCACATTAGTGTTAATAAAATTAAAACATTGATATTACATTTCTAATAAAATATCCCGCTCATTTTCTTATACTTACAGTGTCAGTAAACAGGCGCCGGTGAAAGTACGAGATAGTCCATGGCGTGGATGAAACAAAACAAGAATAGTAAAATATGGTTTCTCTCAACTACAGAATTGGTTTAGAATTGAAGACAAATATCAGCCGATGACCATTATGAGTTATAAGTAACACATTATATTAGTTAAGTGCGCATACCAGGCGATTAATCTGTGTTAATACCGTACGGCTTCTTATTGTATCAATACTCTCCACTGGTGGCACCCAACAGTTTACTGAGAACATAATCATCTACATAATATAGTGTGTTTAAAAGATTAATGTTATATGCAAAACATTAACATGTTGACAGCATTTCAAAAAGGTAATATTGACCACTCGGAATGTCGGATTGACCATATGTGATACATAACAAACATTCATGAGTTATTATTTATTGAAGAACGCGCTGATGTTCCGTATGAATTCTTACTGAAAGGTGCTCTTTTGACACAAAAAAAAAGTAAATTTAAGTGAGGTAAATGTTAAATCAAAGATACGAAGGAAGTGAACAACATCAACAAACTATAGTAATAGGTAAGATATACGGCTTCCCGACATTTTTTTATTATCATTAATTAATTATTACTTCTTTTTTTTTTTGCATCACTTTTCACCTTTCGCAGTTTGATCTAGCAACATTGAAATCAAAAAGACAATATCATAGAAGAGTAAACGGGAAAATTCATTTGATATTCTGAAAGCGTACACATTCTTTGTTTTATTCGGATTAATCCGTAACCTTTACTATTACATCCTTCTACATGTGAAGAGCCAAATACTTTATGGATGTATAGGCGGTCTTTGTAGCAAGTGACCAAATCGGTAGTTTACAGGGAGCTAAGTTGTTTGGACACTAAATCGTGGCAGTAGAAGACATGTGGTGCATGTACACATAGGTCACACAGTAATTTTACCGATATATCCAGAAATTAAACCTCTTAAATGATTAGGTATATTCAAAATGAATATGATTTCCAAGTAGAATTAAATGCAAAAACAGGTTAAGGGGTACTGATATCTGAGCTGACCATTCACCTTTCATTCTTAAATGGCTCCACCTGACACACAAACTAAGTCAAATGGAAGTCATAGAAAAGTACATGTAAGCACATGTCACGTGGCAGAGTTCAATGATCGAGGATCGACACTTTAGGTACTGTCGCGAGTGCCAACGTTGGCGATTCATTTTATAAACCAGCTTTGTTACCTTTGAAAACGTCATTCAAGATTTTGATAAACGCAATAGCGAAATTAAAACTCCCGCTATTAAATAATAGCAACCATATAAAACCTAATGTAATGTAAATATGCTTTTATAGTAAACGGTATTGGAATAGTTTTCCGTGGGAAGAAACATGTCTAGAAATATAAATTTACCAATAGTAAAACGATATTATCACGGAATGTCGGTAGCTATTATTCCTGTACAAAATAAAATTACCGACATATTAATTCCTGTAAAACATATATTGTTTCTCGGTATATACTAGAATTAGATAGAATTATTTTGATAAGTCAATGTTCATAAACATATAAAAGTCACCTCATCATGGCCTCATTTATCAGTAGTTTTTAACGTGATCGAGACTCGAAATTGTTTAGACGTATATCTATATGTAACACATTATTAAATTCATCAATATCGTTTTTAGGTCATCTGACCCGAAGGGTCAGGATGACCTATTGTCATCATGCACCGTCCGTCGTCGTGCGCCGTGCGCCGTGCGCCGTCCGCCGTCCGCCGTCCGCCGTCCGCCGTGCGCCGTGCGTAAACTTTTTATTCAAACGACTTCTTCTCAATAACCGGAAGGCCCAGGGTACTCATATTTGGCCTGTAGGTTGCTGGGATGGAGGGCTACCAAGTTTGTTCAAATGAATGACCTTGACCTTCATTCAAGGTCACAGGGGTCAAAAAGGCTAAAATCTTTAAACAACTTCTTCTCAAGAACCAGAAGGCCCAGGGTACTGATATTTGGCCTGTAGGATGCTGGGATGAAGGGCTACCAAGTTTGTTCAAATAAATGACCTTGACCTTCATTCAAGGTCACAGGGGTCAAATAGGCTAAAATCCTTTAAACAACTTCTTGTGAATAACTAAGAGGCCTAGAGACCTGATATTAGGCCTGTGGCATGCTGGGATGAAGGGCTACCAAGTTTGTTCAAATAAATGACCTTGACCTTCATTCAAGGTCACGAGGGTCAAAAAGGCTAAAATCTTTAAACAACTTCTTCTCAAGAACCAGAAGGCCCAGGGTACTGATATTTGGCCTGTAGGATGCTGGGATGAAGGGCTACCAAGTTTGTTCAAATAAATGACCTTGACCTTCATTCAAGGTCACAGGGGTCAAATAGGCTAAAATCCTTTAAACAACTTCTTGTGAATAACTCAGAGGCCTAGAGACCTGATATTAGGCCTGTGGCATGCTGGGATGAAGGGCTACCAAGTTTGTTCAAATAAATGACCTTGACCTTCATTCAAGGTCACAGGGGTCAAAAAGCCTAAAATCTTTAAACAACTTCTTCTCAAGAACCAGAAGGCCCAGGGTACTGATATTTGGCCTGTAGGATGCTGGGATGAAGGGCTACCAAGTTTGTTCAAATAAAATGACCTTGACCTTCATTCAAGGTCACAGGGGTCAAATAGGCTAAAATCCTTTAAACAACTTCTTGTGAATAACTACAAGAGGCCTAGAGACCTGATATTAGGCCTGTGGCATGCTGGGATGAAGGGCTACCAAGTTTGTTCAAATAAATGACCTTGACCTTCATTCAAGGTCACGAGGGTCAAAAAGGCTAAAATCTTTAAACAACTTCTTCTCAAGAACCAGAAGGCCCAGGGTACTGATATTTGGCCTGTAGGATGTTGGGATGAAGGGCTACCAAGTTTGTTCAAATAAATGACCTTGACCTTCATTCAAGGTCACAGGAGTCAAATAGGCTAAAATCCTTTAAACAACTTCTTGTGAATAACTAAGAGGCCTAGAGACCTGATATTAGGCCTGTGGCATGCTGGGATGAAGGGCTACCAAGTTTGTTCAAATAAATGACCTTGACCTTCATTCAAGGTCACGAGGGTCAAAAAGGCTAAAATCTTTAAACAACTTCTTCTCAAGAACCAGAAGGCCCAGGGTACTGATATTTGGCCTGTAGGATGCTGGGATGAAGGGCTACCAAGTTTGTTCAAATAAATGACCTTGACCTTCATTCAAGGTCACAGGGGTCAAATAGGCTAAAATCCTTTAAACAACTTCTTGTGAATAACTAAGAGGCCTAGAGACCTGATATTAGGCCCGTGGCATGCTGGGATGAAGGGCTACCAAGTTTGTTCAAATGAATGACCTTGATCTTCATTCAAGGTCACAGGGGTCAAATAGGCTAAAATCTTTAAATGACTTCTTCTTAAGAAACCAGAAGGCCCAGGGTACTGATATTGGGCATGTAGGATGCTGGGATGAAGGGCTATCAAGTTTATTCAAATGAATGACCTTGATCTTCATTTAAGGTCACGGGCGGCAAATAGACTAAAATCTTTAAATGACGTCTTCTCAAGAACCAGAAGGCCCAGGGTACTGATATTGAGCATGTGGCATGCTGGTAGCATGCTGGGATGAAGGGCTACCAAGTTTGTTCAAATAAATGACCTTGACCTTCATTCAAGGTCACGAGGGTCAAAAAGGCTAAAATCTTTAAACAACTTCTTCTCAAGAACCAGAAGGCCCAGGGTACTGATATTTGGCCTGTAGGATGCTGGGATGAAGGGCTACCAAGTTTGTTCAAATAAATGACCTTGACCTTCATTCAAGGTCACAGGGGTCAAATAGGCTAAAATCCTTTAAACAACTTCTTGTGAATAACTCAGAGGCCTAGAGACCTGATATTAGGCCTGTGGCATGCTGGGATGAAGGGCTACCAAGTTTGTTCAAATAAATGACCTTGACCTTCATTCAAGGTCACAGGGGTCAAAAAGGCTAAAATCTTTAAACAACTTCTTCTCAAGAACCAGAAGGCCCAGGTACTGATATTTGGCCTGTAGGATGCTGGGATGAAGGGCTACCAAGTTTGTTCAAATAAATGACCTTAACCTTCATTCAAGGTCACAGGGGTCAAATAGGCTAAAATCCTTTAAACAACTTCTTCTCAAGAACCAGAAGGCCCAGGGTACTGATATTTGGCCTGTAGGATGCTGGGATGAAGGGCTACCAAGTATGTTCAAATAAATGACCTTGACCTTCATTCAAGGTCACAGGAGTCAAATAGGCTAAAATCCTTTAAACAACTTCTTGTGAATAACTAAGAGGCCTAGAGACCTGATATTAGGCCTGTGGCATGCTGGGATGAAGGGCTACCAAGTTTGTTCAAATAAATGACCTTGACCTTCATTCAAGGTCACGAGGGTCAAAAAGGCTAAAATCTTTAAACAACTTCTTCTCAAGAACCAGAAGGCCCAGGGTACTGATATTTGGCCTGTAGGATGCTGGGATGAAGGGCTACCAAGTTTGTTCAATTAAATGACCTTGACCTTCATTCAAGGTCACAGGGGTCAAATAGGCTAAAAATCCTTTAAACAGCTTTTTGTGAATAACTAAGAGGCCTAGAGACCTGATATTAGGCCTGTGGTATGCTGGGATGAAGGGCTACCAAGTTTGTTCAAATAAATGACCTTGACCTTCATTCAAGGTCACGAGGGTCAAAAAGGCTAAAATCTTTAAACAATTTCTTCTCAAGAACCAGAAGGCCCAGGGTACTGATATTTGGCCTGTAGGATGCTGGGATGAAGGGCTACCAAGTTTGTTCAAATAAATGACCTTGACCTTCATTCAAGGTCACGGGCGGCAAATAGACTAAAATCTTTAAATGACGTCTTCTCAAGAACCAGAAGGCCCAGGGTACTGATATTGAGCATGTGGCATGCTGGTAGCATGCTGGGATGAAGGGCTACCAAGTTTGTTCAAATGAATTACCTTGACCTTCAATCAAGGTCACAGAGGTCAAATAGGCTAAAATCTTTAAACGACTATGTTGTATTGTACTAATAGTCAGATGACCGTTAAGGCCCATGGGCCTCTTGTTTTCTATAAGAACCATAGACCTTTATTTTCTTTTGTTATACCACATACATTCTTGTTTTTGTTTTGTCCGGTGTTCATCAGGAAACATAACATGATGATTTATGACTTTTTCATATCGAAATTAATGTTTCTTTGTTATCTCTTCAAAACGGCAACATACCATTAAGAAACGAAGTATTGAAAATGAACAAATAACACGAACACAAAAAAAGAAATGTAAAAGTCAAATGCGAGCAGTTTTAGGACATTTTTAATACTGATGATGCTTAAAGTGATACATTTCATGTAAAAATCAAAAACAAATTTTAGCACTAATATTAAAGACCGTAATATATACTATAAGGTAACGTAATTTCAATTGTTACTACTAATACAATGAATGCTATTGTATACAATAATATTAATTACAACATACATGTATATAGGATACCTCTAATACCATCGCCAGCACCGCCATTACAACTTATGGGAATATTGCCGCATAGAATTCCTTATCAAGTAATTTTGAGTTAATGAACTCAATATATGATATCCATATTAGGATGAACTAATAACACAAGCCCGTCAAAGTTATCCTTACAGAGGCGATCATTTGTAAAATATCAGACATTGCTTACGTATTTTATTAACTCTTATCTATTTTTTATCTCATAACTACAATATGTATGTTTCACAATGGAAAAATTGTGTGATGAAATGCATAGCAGTACAATGTCTCTCATTGATCATCTCCTATCTCCCTTGATTCCGATTGGTTTTCAACGTTTTTAATCTGTATTGCATTTATTGTACAGTTTAAATTTTACAGTATAAATAACAAAATATTGGTTCTCTATTTAAGCGTTAATTATATTTAATGGCGGAAATATATCATGACACAATATGTGGTAGTCAATTTCCCTGAATGTAAACTAGAAACAACTGATCACCACGGTATAAAGATAGAGATACGTGTTAAGTTATGGGATAAACATGTTCTCCGACGCGTGACTGTTATTTATCATGTTTATCTAAACTCAGCATATAAAAACAGCAGTACGATTTGGGACTCAGCAGCAGTACGATTTGGGAACATCTAAATGTCTTTACTTTGAAATATTACCACAGAAAATTAAGCGGAGAAATGCCTTTGGTGTAATGATGAAGCTGGCGATAATTATATATTACTTTCATTGGCGCATGCTTTTATTGGCATTCTAAAATTCCACTATTATCAACACAACATAATAACAATTAACAGAATATCATAACGACATAATTAACATAGATCTTGCAGCATATATTTATAACAGTTTTAAAAAATCAAGTGTTAACAACAACTGATAAGCCTATTCAGTGATATCTTTAAATACGTGTACTAATTATTCTATGTCCAATTGTCCATAGCAGAAGTAATTTTCTTCGCGATTTAAACATTCGTGGTTTTAAATTATTCGCGTGATCAAATTCGATTGGTAACACATTTTGTATTATATCGGACATTTTTTACTATGAAGAGACCAAACACGAAATCAACAAGAGGCCCAAAGGGCCTTAACGGTCATCTGACTACCTTGGCAATAGTAAAATTAATTATATATGGTGTCTCTTTGTCAGGCCCATGTCTGGATCATTTTCAATTTCTTTCAACACATTTTATGTCAAACAAGAGGCCCAAGGGCCTTAACATATAGGAAATTAATTAGATAGTGTCATTGTAGCCATCATCACAACCAGTGATGTAACAATACTTTGTCGGGACCATGTCAGGATTATTCCATGCAAGTTTCAGCCAAATCGCACCCGTAGAACTTAAGAGAAGTTCAAAATGTGTTTTCAAGATGGTGGCTGTGGCGGCCATCTTGGATTTCGGATCGACTCAAAAAATAACAACACTTTGTCGGGACCATCTATGGTTTGTTTGTTTGTTTGTTTGATTAATTTACGTTCTATTAACAGCTATGGTCATATAAGGACGGCCACCCATCTATGCGGTGCGTTGCATGTATGTTGTGCGCGGTGCGCGTTTTGGGAGACTGCATTATATTCATGCTGTGTCTTCTGATAGTGCTATATCACTGAATCATGTCGCCGAAGACACCAAGCAACACACCCCACCCGGTCACATTATACTGACAACGGGCGAACCAGTCGTCCCATTCCCTGTATGCTGAGCGCCAAGCAGGAGCAGAAACTACTACTTTTATAGACTTTGGTGTGTCTCGGCCAGGGGACAGAACCAAGAGCCTTCCTCACAGGGGCGAACTCAAGGCCAAAAGTGAGGCGATGCCAAGGGAGGCATTAGGAAAGATAAAGTCAATTGGAAAGAAGAGAAAAGATAATATCCTAAATTTAGTCGCCTTTAACGATCATGCAATAGGGGTAGCAGGTACAATTCTAACGTTCTACCTGCAGGAATCATTTCATGTAAGTTTCAGACAAATTGCACCGGTAGAACTTAAGAAGAAGTTCAAAATGTGTTTTCAAGATGGCGGATGTGGCGGTCATCTTGGATTTTGGATCAACCCGGAAAAATACCAACACTTTGTCGGGACTATGTCAGGATCATATAATGTAAGTTTCAGCCAAATCGCACTGGTAGAACTTGAGAAGAAGTTCAAAATGTATTTTCAAAATGGCGGCTGTGGTGGCCATTTTGGATTTCAGAGCGACCCGAAAAATAACAACAGTTTATTGGGACCATGTCAGGATCATTTCATGCAAGTTTCAGCCAAATTGCATCAGTAGAACTTGAGAAGAAGTTCAAAATGTATTTTCAAGATGGCGGCTGTGGCGGCCATCTTGGATTTTGGATCGACCAAAATTATCAACACTTTGTCAGGACCATGTCGGGATCATTTCATGTAAGTTTCAGCCAAATTGCACCGGTAGAACTTGAGAAGAAGTTCAAAAAGTATTTTCAAAATGGCGGCTGTGGCGGCCATCTGGATTTCGGATCGCCGAAAATACTAAATTGTCGGGACCATGTCAGGATGTTTTCATGAAAGTTTCAGCCAAATCGCACCTGTAGAACTTGAGAAGAAGATCAAAATGTGTTTTCAAGATGGCGGTCATCTTGAATTTCTGATCAACCCGAAAAATAACAACACTTTGTCAAGGCCATGTCAGGATCATTTCATGTAAGTTTCAGCTAAATCGCACTGGTAGAACTTGAGAAGAAGTTCAAAATGTGTTTTCAAGATGGCGGATGTGGCGGTCATCTTGGATTTTGGATCAACCCGGAAAATACCAACACTTTGTCGGGACTATGTCAGGATCATATAATGTAAGTTTCAGCCAAATCGCACTGGTAGAACTTGAGAAGAAGTTCAAAATGTATTTTCAAAATGGCGGCTGTGGTGGCCATTTTGGATTTCAGAGCGACCCGAAAAATAACAACAGTTTATTGGGACCATGTCAGGATCATTTCATGCAAGTTTCAGTCAAATTGCATCAGTAGAACTTGAGAAGAAGTTCAAAATGTATTTTCAAGATGGCGGCTGTGGCGGCCATCTTGGATTTTGGATCGACCAAAAATTATCAACACTTTGTCAGGACCATGTCGGGATCATTTCATGTAAGTTTCAGCCAAATTGCACCGGTAGAACTTGAGAAGAAGTTCAAAAAGTATTTTCAAAATGGCGGCTGTGGCGGCCATCTTGGATTTCGGATCGACCCGGAAAATACTAAAACTTTGTCGGGACCATGTCAGGATGTTTTCATGAAAGTTTCAGCCAAATCGCACCTGTAGAACTTGAGAAGAAGATCAAAATGTGTTTTCAAGATGGCGGTCATCTTGAATTTCTGATCAACCCGAAAAATAACAACACTTTGTCAAGGCCATGTCAGGATCATTTCATGTAAGTTTCAGCTAAATCGCACTGGTAGAACTTGAGAAGAAGTTCAAAATGTGAAAAGTTAACGCACGGCGGACGGCGAACGACGACGGACGAAACATGATGACTATAGGTCATCCTGACCCTTCGGGTCAGATGACCTAAAAATAGAACAATTCATGTTCTAAATACTTTACTATATGTAACTATTCACAAAATGTAAATACAAAGTTCATTAATGCTAGTTCCTCCAACTGATTATATCAAAATTAAACAAATATGGTCAAAGCATTAGTGAGGCTACAATTTGCATTGCTCTTATAAGATGGTAAACAGAACAGTTATAACCGTTTGCATTTCTATACTTAGATTTAACAGATGTCTTTAATCCGTGCGGGGAAGCCATGTGGTCAACAGGTATAATATACGGCGAATTCCAGGGCGGTTTCAGGTTAGAACGAATATACGTAGCTTATACCTTTCGGCTGGGTACGAATTGGTCCCTATGTGTCGTAGTGGAGCACTGCCTCCGAAAATCACGCGGGCACAGTTTTCTATACTTTTTGTAGGTTTCCAATTATTTTATGTGTATACATGCATTTACTTATTATTTTTGTCCAAAACAAACATAACTACCATTCTTAGTATCTACCGTACCGCTCACAAGACGTCAAATTCACAATTTGTGGACTTGCCGTATAAATTCGTTTCAGAAAGACCTTCATGTGTATTATGTAAAAAATAATGCCTCGATGAGAATTTTATATTTTATGCGGTTCAGTTTTATTCCCTAGTAGTAAGCGATATCAAACAAGTACGATAAAATGCAAAGAAACGTTTTATAATGGTTTGCATAATCATTACTTTGCTGCATTACAGTAGTAGTAATAGGCACCAATTGAAGCTCTAAAGACGACACCATTTTCTGTCTGAAAGTCTTTTGAGCTACAATATTGCAGCTAGTTTCAGGTATGTGTTGTTTCACGGCACCGTTAGGACGTCCTAGATCCACGGTACAAACCAAACAAATCTATCAAGTAAATACCAGAAAGATCAAGTTTTCCCTTGGAACTATGTTTGCCAATCTCCGCAAAGCATCCAAGTCGGCAAAACAAACTACACGATTTGTAAAGAAAACTCTTTTTCCGGGTACTGTCACCCGACAACAAATCAATAGGATAAATAAAAGGGTTATACAATTAAAGGGCTAATAATATTAGCACATTTTCTATCTGAACTCGCCTGACATTTTCCGTGTACGGTGCCATTTGATCTTAAGCTTCCCTACACTGAAAACAATTCATAACGAACCAATACGCAATATTCTAAATATATGTATGGCATACAAGATTACAAAGAGGGGTTTATTTTAAAACACAGTTCAAATAGTTAGATCACGATAATAAATTAATAGTACATAGGGTATAGAAATCTTTACATTGCATACATAGATAGCAATCTGATACTGTTAAACGAATTCGATGAAAAACTATCACTTAATGTTTTAAAAAAAACGGATGATATCATCAAATACTCTTATACTTTACATATGTTCTATAAAGTGAACAAAATTACAGTTTTGTTTGCTTTACTTTGTCTTAAAGTCACTAATTCATAGTGCTTGTACAATAACGGATATTGTTCTGGTTTGATACTTATCACCAAGGACGTCTCACTTATAAATCCTTGTTATCACATTTCAGAGAGAAAATCATTAGATATAACATCCTGAATTAAGTTAAGAACTGAAACTGTCTACGGTCGAATGGTTTATGGTTTAAATTGATGGAAGTCATCGTAGCAAATATGACATAAACACCAAAATATCACCTTAAAACGCTTCATAACTAATTTGGCATTAACTCTTATTAGACTTTGTAATATACAAGCGAAATAATAAACAACAGATAACTCCCACGCCGATATGATGTTACTTGCAATACACAACATGACATCTTCTATTCTGTTATTTCAGTCCCTATAATTTTAATCTCAAAATGTCCAAGCAAACAATGAAGTCAAAACAAAATCTGAACTTCACTTCGTCTTATCATGTCTTGACCATCTATCATTTCTCTTTCATATTTATCAAATAAATAACGAGACATTTAGCAATACGTCGAAAACATAAAAATACATTTATATATGAAGTTCGACATACTCAATCACACAATACAGTTAAGTATTCCTTCAAAAAACAAAAACCAATTTGCAATAATAAAAGGAAATTAACTAGAATAAAGAACAAGGTATTGGAAAGGTCACTATGTTGTAATAAGGAGGCACTAGGCGAATAAGTTACACCTACAATACATAATGTAACACGTTACATGTATAGAATAAATCATGTAAGTGATAACAATCGTATATATTTCTTTTCATGACAAGATTTTATCAACGAATCATGCGATTATAAGCGGAAATGCTAATCATATTCTAATTCACATTCCATATATATAAACAAAGACCCACCCAGCATTGCAAAATATACTCGTGATCACATTGTTTCGTACAAAAAGATGCGCCAGCATTGGGGTTTTCAATCTAATATGTAGGTTGGGCACAAATGAAAAGTAGCTTATAAAGCAATACGTTTTAATTTTGAAATCTAAATTATATTTGAAATCACGCTTATTTTGAAATAACGCGCTTAATGATGCGTGTTATCTTTCTTGGTTTGGGGTTGCATATATTTTGGACTATCATTTAACAAGGTGGACAATCTTACACTGGTGTTGGACACCATCGTTTGGTCTGAAAGTTGTATGAGCTGATGACAGTAGACAACAATACGGGTCATTAAGGGTCAACATAAGTAGGAATGTCGACAGATTATCTGTAACAATATCTTTACCGAAAACTTGAATAGTTGTCCTAATAATGAATACAATATCACAATTCTGCCATTGGTAATGTACATATCATTGATTACCCAACGTCCTTGCTGGCTAATTCTGTGATTGTGCCCATTGCCTACGTACAAAATTTGTACTGGTCCAGTGTCAGAAAGCATGCCTGCTATTTCACATCCCTCCTAAGCCTTAGATTTACTTATTATAAGTGCATTTACACATTGTAAGTACAAAAAGTACAAAAATTATTTGAAGAGATGAAAATTTGGATAATATATTTTCATACACACTTTCTTCATGAATTCAAACATACATTAATACATCATTATACTTAAACTTTAATAAAGATCTTAAAATCTGACAATTTATAATTTTATTCTAAACAAACAAGTAATGTCAAACACAGCATCTGTTATAGGCGAACTTAAAATAGCACTTTACATACGTTGTATATTTTCATATAGTATCAAGGCTAACTTTTACTGAATGATTAATACACAAATGCATGCATTACACATTTTAACCCTTAAACGGTTTTTGTTATATCTTACCAGACATTACCAGGTTATTCCCTAATTCAAAACTTTCGACTCCATGTAATAATCACAAATACGTTCACCATATTGAATCAAAACTTTCAATAATATATATGTGTACCTCAGTTTGACCGAATAATATAATACATTTAAGTTCAAATTAATTTCCATTTGATGTGATAATAAAGCTATTAACAACAGCTGGGTTTTTTTTCAAATTTGATAAGTGTTATTTTTCTACAACTTTCCTGACAAATGTGTTGCCCGAGTTATCTCAACAGTACAATTTCACCTCCGATAATATTTTGGCAAATGACAAATTCGACTCTTGTTGTTAAAACTAGTTGGTAGTTCTGTCCTTATGTAAGGGTTAAGTATATCAATAAAAACAATATTATCAATATTACTGAAACATTTATCTACCGATACATACAAAATGTTGGCATGTTATACTTTAAAATATCTCTTCATGATTTCAGTTGAATGCTTAAAAAAATCATGCAAGCTTCTAAAATTGGAAATGCGTTAAAATTAAAATATATAATATCTTTTATAAAATAGGCAATAGCAAAATTTTTCCAAATATTGTTATATTCATCATAAACATTTCCAGTTAAACTATTTTAAAACAGCCGTATAAACCTTTAATGTCTTTTAATTTAACTAATCAATATTGTTCATTATACAACAGCATCATGCATTCAATCTTATGAATATAATGGACCGCAAAACAATTTTTATATTAATTCCTATTTCTTTTGAATATAAGCATATAATAGCATAAAATATACCTATCTAAAACACACAGCCAGAGCAGTCTGCAAAAGAATACCTGCCACTGATGGTTTAATTCCAGTTTTTTTTCTTCGCATAAAAAAATGTTTGAGTCATTTAGAACACTCAGTGTCGTTTTCCATATCAGAAAACATTAGATATCTTTTAATACACTTTGGCACTTTCAGCGCCTCTATCTTCTCCGTTATACCTGTGCCTTTCCCTAGGGTACATCTAACTCCCTTCCTAGCGTGTTCCATCAGGGACCTTGGCGATGACGTCATTTCCCGCACTAGCTCAAGCATGTTGGCGTTGAGTGACGTCATCTTTTCTATTTTTGGCAAGTGTTCTTTTAAGACATTAAGAGCTTCTTCACAGTAGGCAGACACGAGCCAATTCAGTACTCTTGTCTTCTTCTTATGCACCGAGTGTTCTATTGGATTACATGGACCACAGTAGCTACTCAGTGTCGATTGAATATTAAATTTACAATTAGCGGCAAGTAGCAATTTCACTGACTCGTTGCTGAAGCCATCAACAGCAAACCAAAGGGGAAGCGTCCCTGCATAGTCTTCTAAATCAGGATCGGCTCCATACTCGAGTAGAAGTGCGACAAGCTGTGGACAATTGTAGAAAACTGCTTCATTTAGGGCTGTCATTCCATGAAGATCTCGGAAATTAGTATCAGATCCATTATCTAGAAGAAATTTAGCAGCTTTTATTTGCTTTCCATTCACAGCCGCAATTAAAGGAGTTACACCGTCCCTATTTTGGGCGTTTATGTCAAAGCCGGTATTAAGAAGCTCCTGACAGCACTCTTGACTGCCACCTGTAGCAGCAAAATGGAGAATTGAGTTACCACTACTCGGCCGCTTGTTCAGATCTGCACCACTATCGATCAGAAATCGCACGATGGCAGCTTGACCTTTAATAGCTGCATTATAAATAGGCGTGCAAACGAGCGAATCTTGTGCATCAATGTTTGAACCAGCTTTGAGCAGTGAAATGCAACATTGGAGATTCCCTCTTTCCGCTGCTAAGTGTAGAGCTGTCCTTTTATTGTATGCTACCATATTAACATTACACTTTCTTTCTACAAGATAATCCACAATGTGGTCATGTCCATTAAGAGAGGCCATCATGAGAGGTGTAAAACGACGAATATCTGGAGCGTCAATTTCTGCTCCGCCATCAAGAAGAAGTCGGCAGCAGTTCAGATCACCATGTTGAGCAGCAAAATGCAAAGCTGTGGCAGCACTGTGGCTCATCTTATTCACCTCACATTTGTGATTGAGAAGCAATTTCAGCACTTCCACATACCCTTTTTCTGCGGCACAGATGAGAGGAGTGTTTCCGAAAGTGTCTTCTTCCTCTAGGTCAGAGTTGGCATTGATAAGCAGACGACATATTTCTAGATGTCCATTTTCAGTAGCACAATGGAGAGCGGTCCTCTCATGATACCCTCGTCGTCTAACAGACGCGTTTTTTTCAAGAAGGTATTTAACGATACTGATATGACCGTTCATGGAGGAAAGTATAAGAGGGGTGTCAGACCTGGCATTTTTCGAATTCAGATCGGCACCTGCCTCAACAAGCAGTTTACAGGACTCGTTGTATCCCTCACTGCATGCATAGTGTAGAGGCGTATTGGTTAATGGTCCGCCGGGAATCGAGATGTCACTGTCCCATCGTATAAGAAGATCCACTACAGCGCTGTGTCCCCCTCTTGATGCCAAGGTAAGGGGTGTAAATTCATCCTCATTGTGTAGGTCTGGAGAAATAGAGGTTTCTAAGATGGATGCAGCACAGTCCACCTTCCCGCTGCCACAACAAAAGAAGAGACTATTTTTCAGTTCCTGCTGAGAGTACCGATTCTGTTTTATGATTTGTCGTACTCCTACCACATCATCATTGTCTATGGCCTCTTGAAGGCTACAACACAAGAAAGGCTTCAGTGAGTATAAGAACCGTTTGGTGAATAAAAAATTGTCTTTTTTAAAATTGCATACACAAGTATAACTGAATTTGCAAATACATTTATACAACATGCTTGTAAAATCAGCATTGGTATACAGATACTAAACTAGACAAGCTAAAGGTCCTGGTGTGCCTCTCATAGTTCTCAGAATTGTAAAAATAAAAACCATGACCTAACATACCACAATCATAGTTGGAGAAATGAACCCGGTACTTAAATCGCATTTTCACAGCCGGATGTATGTTGCCTGAACATCTGAAGCCGACCCCATACTTTAAAGGTTTGTTTTCATTTTGTTTCTTAATTTGTTTTGTTTTTATTACTATTGGCCAAAGAGTGGTGTGTTTCTTTATGATTTACAATCTATAAAATACATTTGTAGTCAAGTGTCGATCCAGAGATCCTTTTATGCATTCTAAGTTGTATGCCAATATCCAATTGCTTATTGTTGCTATTTTGTTTTGGGATACATCAAAATGGAATGTCTAATATATACTATTGTATTCTCAAATGTTTATGAAAACCAAGATAACTTGACACATGTGACTCATGTCCTATTCAGGGCAACAAAAATTAAAACAATCACTGGCAGGCTTTAGAAAAAGTTCAGAGTAAATATAATGTTCATTATGAAATAACTCCGTTGTCATGTTGTGTTTTAGTTGAACAATTTCTATGTAAATATGATTGAAAATACTTTTTCCATTACATCCAATAATAAGAATTTAAATATATTGTAACTTCCTTTACTAATGAAATACCATGTACAAAGTTCTGCAGCTAAATTTTTTAATCTTGATAAGAGTTATTACCACAGTCAGAACCTAGTTTTGATTGTTATGGTCTTCAAGAGTTTCAATTATCCATTGAAAACGACAGGTTTAAAGTTTCATGCTAAACCTGTCACTTTTATTTTTATCCCATCTTACTGTGTATTCCAGACCCACTATGTCATTTTTTAAAGTATATTTGATCAATACCTGAACATCATGCTATGAACATGATTTACTTTGCTATTGTCCATGTGGTGTCTGTGTTACGATATTTTTATTTCTGCAATGTATAGAGACTGTTTGAATGTCGATTGCTCCATAGTACAGTGTCTGTGTATGGTGTCCCAGACTATGGCGGTTTATTTTTGTGTTGTAAGTGTAAGCGCCATATCAGACAACCAGATCAGACAGCTGTGTGATGTGTACTTGGCAATCCATCAAAACATGAACTTACTACACCAGACTGTAAACTTAGTCATGCAGTTTATATACATGTCTATCAGTAAAAACCAACATTCTGTCAATATGTATTTATTGCTTGATGTTTAAATGGGTAAAGGGGAGATAACCTCAAAATGATCTTGGTTAGTACATGTACAAGTAGTCTATACATATACTGCATATATAGTATCCTGTACTTTACCACATAAAATAAACAACCCCCAAGGCTTATTTGAAAATTACAACATCAAGAATTCTAGAATTAAAAAACAGTCAGTTTACATTAATTACATGTTTGTATCTACTTTTATATCAAAATGTTTATATGGGATATATATAAATCGTGGAAGTGTCTAAGTGATTAAAAAAATATAATATAAAGTCAATGATCTAAAAATAAATTTTACAAAGATATCTATATAATTATATCAAATTTAAAGGCCCACTACAATGGCTTTCATGTTTAAAATGAGAATGTAAAACAAGATTTTGTAGAGTTGCAAAAGTTATTTACTTACCATTAATACTATATTTATCATCACCTTCTGAACAATTTTATCAAAATAAAATAAATATTAATTATAGCGAGTTACTATCACTGCGCCAGCTGGCAAAACTGCGAAATAAATCTTCACTGGTATTGTTAACATGCTTTACCCAGGAAATTTTGTATTTATTTTTGGTTGTAACCTCATCTTAGGCCACTGATATATATTTCCTTATATGTTATTATTGTTTTAAGAAAGTTTATCTTTTTGTTTCAGAAAGGTAGTGGGCCTTTGAAAAAGTGAATAAATAAATTTTGAAAATATAGAAATGCAAGCTCATGTAGTGAGTAAACGGTGGTGAATATTTTGATCATTAATTTAATTATAAGTCTGAACTGATATATAAGACATTATACTATACCCTGTCTTATAATACTGAGATGGGATGGAATGGATGTGTGGGACTAATACAATCTGTGTATATCAAGACATTAACATTACTAGATCACCTGTAAGTGACTCGGTGACACAGTTATATCATAATGATATACTACTATAGACTTTTGACAAGAGATTGTCTTAAATCTTTCATTCTCTCTTTCATTTCTTTCATTCAGCCAGCTGACACCTGGGTGAATATATATGTCAATTCCCAATAAACTATTTTACAAAAGTAGGCCATATTGACCAATTTAAACATTTTCACCTTGGATGTAAACAAATGACCTAGGCAGTTCCTTTTATGCAGTGTATGCATGTAGTAATAGCATCGACGTTGAGGTACATGTATGTGGGCTATCAAAAAAGTAGGTCACTGATCATTTACATCATTTAATGTATCTGTGCATCTACACCATTTAGTTCTTATCTACTCTAGTTAAATGCTTAATACTAATAAATCAAATAGCAACACATTATCCCTTAATTAGTTTAATTGAACCCTTTCATTTACTCAAAATGTTCATGAATTTCAATAACAAGAGGCCCAGAGGGCCTGTATCGCTCACCTGGTTTGTAATGCCAAGTAATGTTCTGAATACAGGTTCAATGTTTCTTTTCTGAAGGAATTTTAATATTTACCTCTAAATCCGCTATTGGGCCCCATCCCTCCTGCCCCCAGGGGGTTAGAGCCAAAATTTATACAAGTTCTGTTCCCCTTCCCCCAAGGATGTTTATGGCCAAATTTGGTCACAATCCAAGCAAAACTCTAGGACAAGTAGCGATTTATAGGATTTACCTCTATTTCCCCTATTAGACCCCACCCGTCCTGCCCCCGGGGGACCAGAGCCAAAATTTATACAAGTTCTGTTCCCCTTCCTCCAAGGATGTTTGTGGCCAAAATTGGTTACAATCCATGTAGAACTCTATGACAAGTAGTGATTTAAAGAATTTACCTCTATTTCCCCTATTTGGCCCCGCCCCTCCTGTCCCCGGGGTGTCAGAGCCAAAATTTATACAAGTTCTGTTCCTCTTCCCCCAAGGATGTTTGAGGCCAAATTTGGTTACAATCCATGTAGAACTCTATGACTAGTAGCGATTTAAATGATTTACCTCTATTTCCCCTATTGGGCCCCGCCCCTCCTGCCCCGGGGGATCAGAGCCAAAATTTATACAATTTCTGTTCCCCTTCCCCCAAGGATGTTTCTGGCCAAATTTGGTAACGATCCATGCAGAACTCTAGGACAAGTAGCGATTTAAAGAATTTACCTCTATTTCCCCTATTGGGCCCCCCCTTCTGCCCCCGCCTCCAGCCAAAATTTATACAAGTTCTGTTCTCCTACCCCCAAGAATGTTTGTGGCCAAATTTGGTTACAATCCATGTAGAACTCTATGACTAGTAGCGATTTAAAGGCCCACTACCTTTCCGGAGCAAAACTTTAAAGGTTTCTTAAAAACATTAATAACAAAAGAAAATATATATCGATGGCTTAAGATGAGGTTACAACACCAAACAAATGCAAGATTTCCTGTCTAATGTACGTTAACAGTGGAGATTCATTTCGCTGTTTTGCCGTCTGGCGCAGTGATAGTCAACTACCGCGCGGCATTTAGGACGACGGCGGGAAACATAAAACGACCCGCGTTATGAAAATTAACATTTTATTTATTATAATTAAACAGTTCCGAAGGTGATGATAAGTGTGCTAGTAAACGTATAGTTAATAACTTCTGCGACTCTACAAAATTATTGATCTCGTTTTACATTCCTATTTTAAAAATTAAAAGCCGTTTCGGAAAGGTAGTGGCCCTTTAAAGGATTTACCTCTATTTCCCCTATTGGGCCCCGCCCCTCCTGCCCCAGGGGGACCAGAGCCAAAATTTATACAAGTTCTGTTCCCCTTCCCCCAAGGATGTTTGTGGCTGAATTTGGTTACATTCCATTCAGAACTCTATGACTAGTAGCGATTTATAGGATTTACCTCTATTTCCCCTATTTGGCCCCGCCCCTCCTGCCCCGGGGGATCAGAGCCAAAATTTATACAATTTCTGTTCCCCTTACCCTAAAGATGTTTATGGCCAAATTTGGTCACAATCCAAGCAAAACTCTAGGACAAGTAGCGATTTATAGGATTTACCTCTATTTCCCCTATTGGGCCCCACCCGTCCTGCCCCCGGGGAACCAGAGCCAAAATTTATACAAGTTCTGTTCCCCTTCCTCCAAGGATGTTTGTGGCCAAAATTGGTTACAATCCATGTAGAACTCTATGACAAGTAGTGATTTAAAGAATTTACCTCTATTTCCCCTATTTGGCCCCGCCCCTCCTGTCCCCGGGGTGTCAGAGCCAAAAATTTATACAAGTTCTGTTCCTCTTCCCCCAAAGATGTTTGAGGCCAAATTTGGTTACAATCCATGTAGAACTCTATGACTAGTAGCGATTTAAATGATTTACCTCTATTTCCCCTATTGGGCCCCGCCCCTCCTGCCCCGGGGGATCAGAGCCAAAATTTATACAATTTCTGTTCCCCTTCCCCCAAGGATGTTTTCTGGCCAAATTTGGTAACGATCCATTCAAAACTCTAGGACAAGTAGCGATTTAAAGGATTTACCTCTATTTCCCCTATTGGGCCCCGCCTTCTGCCCCCGCCTTCTGCCCCCGCCTCCAGCCAAAATTTATACAAGTTCTGTTCTCCTACCCCCAAGAATGTTTGTGGCCAAATTTGGTTACAATCATGTAGAACTCTATGACTAGTAGCGATTTAAAGGATTTACTCTATTTCCCCTATTGGCCCGCCCTCCTGCCCCAGGGGGACCAGAGCCAAAATTTATACAAGTTCTGTTCCCCTTCCCCCAAGGATGTTTGTGGGTGAATTTGGTTACATTCCATTCAAAACTCTATGACTAGTAGCGATTTAAATGATTTACCTCTATTTATTGCCCCATTATCCAATTTTACCTCTATTTCCGAGGACAAGTTATATAGGATTTACCTCTATTTCCCCTATTGGGCCCCGCCCCTCCTGCCCCTGGGGGATAAGAGCCAAAATTTATACAAGTTCTGTTCCCCTTCCCCCAAGGTTGTCTGCGGCCAAATTTGGTAACAATCCATGTAGAACTCTAGGACAAGAATGCAAAATAGAAAAGTATATTATTACAACTAGGTCAATAAATTTCATACTCAAAATAATAATTACAAATATACGGTAGTTTAATTCCTATACAGTACAAATGTACATGTATATCTTATGATCTACATGTATATTTACATTGTATGCATATGTATGTACACTAGTATGTGTACAATGGATATCAGGTAATAGGTATATATTTTATATATGTATTGTAGTTTTATTTAGATTGCAAATTGCAGTGGCCAAGTGGTTAAGATGTTCCAGACATATATTGCCACAATTGCATGTACTACTGTAACCCTCCACTTGCATGCATAATTTGCATATGCATTGGTCAGAGTGAATTCTAAATCTCGTGCTGGGTTGTTGCAATTGCCATAGTGATACTGACCGCTGGTCAGTGTTTTTTCTTCTTCTGGTTCACCAGCTTTCCTCCACCAATAAACCTGGTACATGTACGTCCTAAAATGACCCTGATTGTTAGCAGGACGCTAAACTCAATGTATATATGAGCAAACCTTAAAAAAACATATAACATTATTTATCTGTGTAGCAGGTTTTAATTGTACAAAGTGATACGTTCGCCTTCTAGCTTCACGCTAGGGGGAATTTCCCTTTAGCTCAATCGGTAGAGCGGCTGACCAGTAAGTCCAGGGTCGCAGGTTTGAGCCCGCAGCTGGCCGCACGTGTACACTACTCTGAGTACTCTTGCCCTGTTACACTTGTGCTGTTGACCACTCCAAGCGAAAGCTATTACGTGACTGAGAAGCTTCGGTGGAGACAGATAACCTGGGTTAATGGTCTGTGTTCAGTGGCGAACACGTTTGAAAGGGGGGAGTAGTGTATACGGAGCAGGCTTTAACCACAGGGCCATGTATAGTTTCTATATGAAAAAATAGCCAGAAATACATATAAATTTTCATATAGAAACTATAAATGGCCCTGTGATCTGTATGTGCACTTACATTCCTTGGGATGTATCAAATGTGTAACCTTAGTCTACTACCAACTGTACTTATAATGACCATACAAAATAAGGTAAATGTGCATAAGTAATAAGTATACTGACAATACATGTACAAATGTATATATACAAATGTACATGTAAGTAATGTATGTTTGGACTACCGGGTACACTGTACATGTTACTGTATGTATGTACATAAAGTGAGAACCCCCACCCCTCCTCCTCTCCCACATTCTACTGTAAGCTATATAAGCTACAGATACAGAGTTGTGGTAACCAAAAACTACAGTGCAAAGTTAAAGTATGCTCTAAATTCAATTACTGTATGGGAATGGAACGTCAGTCGAGCGCTGCAAAGATTCCCAAGTATACAGCCAACAGCCTGATACTGCTTTCAACTGGTTTGACAGATCATGATCGCTTTCCTACAAACATTTTACTATATAAATCCACCTGCATGCATTTCGTATATAACGATTAACTATATAACAACCTGGCCATCATGTCGTGTAGATCCTACAGTTTGCACATGCAGATCCGAGTCCCTTCGGGTCCGTCTTGGAATCGTCGATACGTCAAAACAGTCTCCATTTTTCCGCTGTCTGCTTCATTATGTTGTTGTTGCAGCCAGACCTACTTCCGTATCACGTGAGCGGACTAAGGGGAATAACTCTAATTACATGTGGAGCTACATTATTATGTACCTAGTCACAACAAACACTGGCAACATGCATTTCTAATACTATTTATTGCATTAACACATTTCATTTTTATTTGATTTTACATGCTACAATAATTTGATATGGAACAAATCAGGTTGATATCAGTGCATATAAAAATAGAATTTGTATGTACACGCACTCAGGGGCGTAGGAAGCGAGGAGCAGGGGGGGAGGGGGGGACAATTGGCCAAGGACGAGGGGGGGGGGGGCAAACATGTCTTTTTGCCCCCCCCTTTATCACCGAGTGAAATGTTCAGAAAATGCACATTTGAAAGAGAAAAGGGTCCTCCTGCACATTCTTGTACTTCATTTTAGAAAATGCCGCTGCGCGGCGCGTTTCTAAAACGTTCAAAAGCACGTAATATTCAAATCTAATACACACGAACTAGACTAAAAATGTCCATCAAGGAATTATACTATGGCAAGCCGTTTTGATATTTAATACATAATAGATTAAGTTAAAAAGTTATTTAGCTTAAGTTAAAAAGATTTTAGCTTAAGCTAAAAAGATTTCAACTTAAGTTAAAAAAAGGTTTTTTTGCATTATCACTTTTTTTTCACTTAAGTCAAAAAAAATCTTTTTGTAATTATATATCTATGACATATATGATTTAAGGAAAACATTCCGTTTTCATCACAGAGACCCACGGCGGACCCCCAAAGAACAAAATATCGCGCCTTCTGCGCTCGCAAATTCAACAAATTGCATCGTAAAACTCATCTCTCCCATTCAAAATCGTACATATTTTCCCGGGGGAGACCCCCGCAAACCCCCCCCCCCCCCCTCCCCCCCCACCAAACACCAAACACCAAAATCTCGTACCTGTGGCGCTCGCAAAAATCATCAAAATTCTAAATCGTAATATTTTTCCAGGGGATACCGCGGACCCCCCAAAATACCAAGCTAACTAAGTACGTATCTCCTGTGGGTGTGCGGGGCGCGCGAGGGGGGGGGGGGGTGTTACGAAATACATGTATTGAGAACCTTTGCCCGCGGACCCCCCCCCCCCCCCCCCCCCCCAAAAAAAAAAAAAAAAAAAAAAAAAAAAAAAATACCACGCAAATTAAGTATCTCCTGTGGGTGCGGGGCGCGCGGGGGGTGTGAGTTACGAAATACATGTATTGAGGACCTTTGCCCCCCTAGCAGAGATATGTGTAAATGTGTGTGGGAAGAAGGAGTATTTGTACGTGTCTTTGGTAGCAGAGATATGTGTAAATGTGTGTGGGAAGAAGGAGTACTTGTACGTGTCTTTGGTAGCAGAGATATGTCTAAATGTATGTGGGAAGAAGGAGTACTTGTACGTGTCTTTGGTAGCAGAGCTATGTGTAAATGTGTGTGGGAAGAAGGAGTACTTGTACGTGTCTTTGGTAGCAGAGATATGTGTAAATGTCTGTGGGAAGAAGGAGTACTTGTAAGTGTCTTTGGTAGCAGAGATATGTGTAAATGTCTGTGGGAAGAAGGAGTACTTGTACGTGTCTTTGGTAGCAGAGATATGTGTAAATGTGTGTGGGAAGAAGGAGTACTTGTACGTGTCTTTGGTAGCAGAGATATGTGTAAATGTGTGTGGGAAGAAGGAGTACTTGTACGTGTCTTTGGTAGCAGAGATATGTGTAAATGTGTGTGGGAAGAAGGAGTACTTGTACGTGTCTTTGGTAGCAGAGATATGTGTAAATGTGTGTAAATGTGTGTGGGAAGAAGGACTATTTGTACGTGTTTTTGGTAGCAGAGATATGTGTAAATGTGTGTGGGAAGAAGGAGTATTTGTACGTGTCTTTGGTAGCAGAGATATGTGTAAATGTGTGTGGGTTGAAGGAGCCTTGTACGTGTCTTTGGTAGCAGAGATATGTCTAAATGTATGTGGGAAGAAGGAGTATTTGTACGTGTCTTTGGTAGCAGAGAGATATGTGTAAATGTGTGTGGGAAGAAGGAGTATTTGTACGTGTCTTTGGTAGCAGAGATATGTCTAAATGTGTGTGGGAAGAAGGAGTACTTGTACGTGTCTTTGGTAGCACAGATATGTGTAAATGTGTGTGGGAAAAAGGAGTACTTGTACGTGTCTTTGGTAGCAGAGATATGTGTAAATGTGTGTGGGAAGAAGGAGTATTTGTACGTGTCTTTGGTAGCAGAGATATGTCTAAATGTGTGTGGGAAGAAGGAGTACTTGTACGTGTCTTTGGTAGCACAGATATGTGTAAATGTGTGTGGGAAAAAGGAGTACTTGTACGTGTCTTTGGTAGCAGAGATATGTGTAAATGTGTGTGGGAAGAAGGAGTACTTGTACGTGTCTTTGGTAGCAGAGATATGTGAAAATGTGTGTGGGTGTGCCTGTCTCGTTCTGCTGTCTGTTTTGGCGAGTATTTGTGTGTTGACTGCGACTAGTTTGTGTGTGATTTTGTACAGAAGTATAAGTCTTGACTGTATTCTGCGTGTGTGTAGTACTGATGGTAGTTTTATTTGGTGTATCATGCATGTATGTTACTGAACTTGTATTGTGATATCTGTTTTGCATGTAGCGTGCTGCTCTGCGTTTTATTTTTTTTTTCTATTTGTGTGATCTTGTGTGTGTGGTAGGGATTCCCATATTTCCGTATTCCCATACGGATGAGCAGTATTCTAGTTTGGGTTTAGTGAGTGCCGTGTATGCATGTTCTTTTATATGTGCAGGTGAGTTGAAGGAAGCCGAGCGAGTTGCAGTGTAACCCCTAAGTATTTGTTGTCCTGAAAATGTTTTAATGTGTGATTTAAGAGCATGTAGTTATGGTGCATTTTGTTTCGTTTTGGTGTGATGCTAATGACATCAGCCAATTATCTTCTAGCCAAGTCTTCTAGTAACTGTAGTGTGTCCTGCTGGTTTTGTATAATTCTCTGACAAATAATTTGTGGTATGACCGATCTTTTTCCTGTATCCGATCACATCGTACACGTATGCGTACATCCGCGAAATAGCGCCAACATTCTTTCAAATTTTGCAGTTGGAGTTAATTAATGGGTACATTTTGTCTTTTTTTTTATGATGAACAATACTTTGGACATGTTACAAGACATCCTCTGGTATGCACTTTAAGCCGTATCTTTTATTAATGCGAATGAAAAAAGCTCCATTGTATATCCATTTACGATGGCATTTCCGAAAGTCACAAGGACTTTGTTGTTCGTTTCTAATTATTTTTTAGTTTATACATGCATTTACAGTACATACCTTTGCTATGAGCCAAGAAAAAGACGACACCGCTATAAGAGATTTTCATTATTGTAATTATGACGTCATTCTGGTGTATGTGAATGTTACGTCAATTTTAAGCGGGAAAGAATGACGTTTCATTCGCCGAAAGGTTAAAGTTTTGGGTCAAGTTAGAAAAAGTTCCGTCAAATATGGAACAAATTCACGTGATCGTATTGACAGATAAAGCATTTGTATTGACAGATAAAGTTTATCCGGAGTAGTTATCCGTCAGTAAGGGGAGGCAGTTGCAGGATAATCAAACATTCCCGGCTCGTTAACATAGATAGTCTGGAGGTTGAATCTCTGTTGACACTGTGCTCAGATCTACTGATGTGGATGATAAGCATTAACTTTATTGATAATTGATGGAGATTCCACAGTGTTCAATAAATTATGCATATCCTACAGTGATTCTGACGATTGACGATTTCTAATAGCTTAAATCTGGTGTCCTTCATATGTAAATACTAAGTTATAAGTTGCTATATTGTTTACATTAATTCACCTTTAGACCTTCTTTAAAACCCCACTTATGGTTTCCCTGAATTGATGTACAAACATGTCCACTCATATCTTCGGTTTATAATTGGAATGCATATCTATTTTACAATTTTAACCATCTTTGCAATTTCCTTGCGGAATGTTTTATCAAAGACGTCGTATATAAGCGGATTTACTATACTGTTAATCATGAACATGTTTCGTACGAACTTTGTACTTACTATCAGTGACTTACTCTGAGAGAGCCAGTTATTGCTTTGGGAGATCCACGCCAACACTAAAAGAGTTGGTATAAAACACATGACATAGATAGATGTGACTGTACAAAACATCAGGATAAGTCGATTGGCAGCACTAAATATTTTGTTATTTCTATCGTTTTGTCCACTTTCACTTGTACTACTGATCAATGCTGACGGAGTAACAAGAACATTAACCGTCACCTGGCTGCATATCCTCTTTCCCTGTTTAAATATCGTCATTATGATTCTAATCAACTTCGCTAGCCAAGGGTATTAGTCCGATTCTCTTTCTATTACCCTTGGCATATCTCACTTCAGAACAGGTGTTTTTGCTTTCAAATTGTGATTGGATGCGGCTAGGTTCAGGCGACCAATGAAAACGCAGCTTTGATTTGTCAACAAAACTGAACTGAAGCGGTAGTATATATAGTGACCTACATTTGTATAATGAGGCATCAGGCATGTCTGTCAACATCAACTCTTAGCGAAGTTATATTATTATCTATTTAATCAATTAGATGTTTTATACCAGCTAAATTAACGTCTAGGAGACGTTGCTCTCCAAACAGATTGGAAAGTACGTGCATGGTTTATGTTTCACAAATTAAACAATTAAAAGATATACTACGATCTCGTTACAAAATTGGACACTGCAGAACTTCTGCATGAAACGCAAAAACTGGTGTCCGAACTCACTAATAAACAAATGACTCGCACACATGTTCATCTTTGGTATTTTGAATCTGTCGCAAACAACACGCGTGTTTCATAGGGCGCTGCCATTTTTTCAACCATACAACAATGATACGAGCTTTTTAATTGGTTGCTTATTACGTAAATGGAAGGGGCGCAACTGCGGTGATCCAGCAGGTGGCGCAGTGCGGGACCACCCGTTCTGAAGTCAGATAAGCCAAGGGTAATAGAAAGAGAATCGGACTAATACCCTTGGCTAGCGAAGTTGGATTCTAATATAAAGCACGCATAGTGCTAAAAGGTTCCCGATACATGCCGTTGCGAGGAGCAGGTTGTACGCCAAGGGGATAGAGCTAGAGCCGAACACCTCGATAGTAGTACAGCGATGGCCTGTAACATTGAACGTACTGTGTTCGACCCTTTTGATTCTGTTAGTTACAGCACTTGGGATTGACAAACACGTAACAAACACAAAAGTACCAATCAACATCAAGCTCCTTGTTTTTTGAGTGAATTTTGGTTTGAAAGGACAACAAATCGCCCTGTAACGATTCAGCTGTCAGTAACATGGCAGAATATCCAGTAACGAAATGCTGAAATATCTGCACAAACTTACATAGTTCGTCATTTACGTGCTTGACGGGGTTCATCTAGGAGATGATTTCTCCAATGGGACACACTACACATACAAGCAGATCGACCATTGCCATTATTGGTATAAATCAGTGCTCCTCATTGTAATCACGGAATCTGAAATTATAAACATATGTAACGATGATATTTCCAAACATTCCGAGCAGGATATATGCTCCCAATAAAAAGATTATAGGCAGAAGGGTTGACCGTAACTCGGCATTCCTACGTCCTTTGTTTGATTATCCGTTACGGCTGATGCTGCCGCTGAATGGTATGGCACTGCATCCTACTATATGTATAGTTAGATATATATCGCCAGAATAATGCCGGAATATATTTCAGGTGCTGTAGCCAATGGTACAATTTTGGAGAGTAGGTCATAAATTATTTTTTACCGATATTACTATAGTCAGCCATGTGCTTTTTGTTTAAAAATTCATAGTTCAATGGCATAAGGTGTTTATATAGCCGTAGGTTTTGCAGTGCGAGATTACCAAACAAATCTCACTTATTTTCTCCGCAATTGTATAAATTGACGCTTAGTGGTATTTAATGATCAATGTATAATCCGATGATCCATGTTATCAGATCATTGGGCAATCTAAAATATGCAATTTTGATAAGAATTTAGAAGTAACATATTTATTTAGAATTAATTAATCTAAAATTACCAAAATTAAAATCACACTCTTATAGCTTTAGACTCATTATTATAATTTTCTGAATCAACTGACTGTGTTAAAAACGATTTCTCTGAATCTTTTTATGATGATAAAATTCGATGAGCATTAGCAAAATGCGATTCCTAAAAGCTTAAATTTCATAATTTTCAACTTTGCAGGTCATAGAAAATAATACTTTGTCTGATATTGACAAAGGGACAGAACCCATAACATCGTTTACAACAAGACAATCAAATGAACAAAACAGAAAAAACAAAGCTCCTATTGCTGGAATTCAATCTAAAAGTGTTAATCACAAAGGCAACCCTTGACCTTTTTAGAGGTGCTCTGAGGGCTGTGGATCTCCCTGCTGACTAACAACCTAACGGTGAAGTACGCACACTTGTGTGTGGCTGTCTGTATTATTTCCCGGTTCATCATATCTTAATACATTGATGAATAATAGTTGCTCGTAATCATTTCATCTGGAAATTCCAGGGTTTAAAAGTTCAAGTATTATACTTTTGAGTCATATGTTTACACTGAACAATATTTTCGTCGTATTTGCCGTCTTATTAATTTAAAGTATCACACAAGAACATTCATATGGCTGATATTTTGTTTTATTTTCAACAACGAATTAAACATATACATATTATAATATAAACAATGAAAGTAAGTAATCTATGTTAACATGGCCGAATCGTATATACAGACAAATAATTTACCGTTCTAACGATTTCTTCAAACAAAATGCTTCTGATAGCGACAGTATATAATATTACATAGTCTATTCAAATACTTCAACGAGTCAACAATGCATGTATATTGGTAAATTAGGGTTTTTCAGATTGAAATAAATCGCGATTTAATGATTAATTTCATCGCTTATAACATAATATAAAATTTCGATAAATCTGTCGATAACATGAATTTTATGTCGATTAAAATCAAATTTGGTTTTAAAAATGATAATACAAAAAATGATTAGAAGTTATATATCATTTCTAACAGAGTTTATAAAATGAGGAGCATAGATATCGAAAAATCGAATATTAAACATAGCACTACATTGTCTACAAATGTACCAGTTACAACTAAAACAAATAAAACCAATTAATATTGAAGAACAAGCAGAGTTACATGTATGACGCAACCTCGTGTTCTTCGTTGTAACAAGTTAAAGAACAGAAAAGATAAGTGATACATTTTTTTCTTTCTCATCTTTATAAGACAGACGCTATCAAATGTATTATTTAAGACACTCAGGTGTTAATATAATATTACATTAACATTATCAATTTGATAATAGATAGATTTACTTGTTGATAAAGCGTTTATCAAGACGTGAAACAGCAACAAAGCGACGAGAGCTCCTGTCTGAATTTTCCATCAAAGAATCCATATATGATCGGGTTAACGATGCTGTTTATGATATACATAGTGTATAAAAATCTGTATAAACCATAGCCCGATATATCGAGTGTCAACCAGAACATCTCATTCCTGGACTCAAACACCATCATAGCCATCTTAGGGATGAAACAGAAGACAAACACAGCGGTGATTAACATAAACATCATCGTGAGACGATATCCCGGGATGTTTCTCCTCTTCTGCGTAGAGCTTGGGTTGTTCTTCGAGGTTATTTTATTTGAATCTTCAGGAAGATATTCCGCAGTGGATGTCGCATTTTCTGTCGATGTTGTGGAAGACGATGGTATTGCTTTTTTTATTTGCCTCTTCTTATTAAAGTCTATCCTCTGAAATACTTTTCGTCCAATTAAAGAATACAGAACAACGAGACATATAAGAACAATGAGACAGGAGAGCATTACCACACCTTTGTACGCTATGGCTACACCTTTTGTCCATGGTCCCCGGATGTTGGCACAGCGTGTTCCCGTGACATTGTACACAGGGTGTATAACCGGCGATGTTCCATAGAAGAGGAGTGAGGGAAGTGTCACAAGAAGCGATACGGAAATGCAAGCAACTAAACTCAGTCTTTTTCTCCGAAGGGACATCTGGGCTGAAAATGGTCGACAAATTTTCTGATATCGATGAATCGCTATAACCAGAAGTGTGAATATTGAACATCCCGTTGTAAATAAACTAAAAAACCAGAATGCCTTACAGGCAGCATCGTTGGTGAACGCGACAGCATATAAATTAACAGCGATACCGAAAGACGAGCACACCAAGCATGATATCATGTCAATGACGGCGAGGTATGGAATAAAGAAGCGATCTTCGTTTTTGTCTCTGAATCGTAAAGTGTAAACCGCCAAAACTACTGAGTTACCGACGACCCCAATCAGGATGTAAATAGCCAGAATAAGGGTGTCTGACCACAAAACGTCCACGAATTCTGCGTTCCAACTATCAAGGAGAGCGTCTTCTCCTAATTTCACTGTCGCTTTACTGGAGTTCTCCATTTCATTTGATGTGATCAAATAGAGCGGAGGTGCTTGTGAAGCACGATGGAAGTAGGTACATTAAAATACACATAAGTTTGCCCTGCGTTATATACATTATAAACATTCGTCTAGCGGGAAGTAATAACATTCTGTCCTCATTGTCATATGCCGTCACTTTCTAAATTTGTCCTTCCCAAAACACTTACAATAACCTAGAAATCTTGAATGGAAATGGATACACTATGAACACTTAACCTTCTTTTCCTCATAAATACAGTTAAGTTGTGAAATGAGTATTAACGTAACTTTTAGGCTGGATTAATGAAATCATTTTCATACATTTTTTCAATGTCGGATTTTTCATTTATCTTGGGAAAGTATAAATGTACCCTCACCATACAGACGTTAATGTTCTTTATTCGTTAGACATGATCAACCGGTATATGTAATCACCTTTGTTTCGGTATACAATATTTCAGTAAGATAAAAGTGTTTTTATATTTGTTTCCGATTTGGCAAGGTAATTTGTAAAGTATTCGAATCATATATTTGTGTATTAGTAAAACGAATTATCAGTATAGGAATATTAAAATATTGTAAATAATACAAATGTATGTACATTTCAGGAGGAAAAGTGCAGCTTTGGAATAGAGGATATTTTACTATATAATCACATCATTTCAATGGAATGTGATCATTTTAATAGATTTCCGCTACAAATGAAACTTTTATGAGGATTTTCAATACTTTGTTTTGGTTTCATTTGTTCAACGTCTTACATTTATTAACAGCTATTGTTATTTTTAAAAGGACGTACCAGGTTTGTGATTGAAAAAAGCTAGAGTACCCGAAGTACACCGATCAGCGGTCAATGCCAGACAACTGTCCTACACGAGATTCGAGCTCGTAACCCAGAGGTGAAGGGATTTACCACTCGGCCACAACGATCACATTTTTTTTTATCAAAGTGACAGAATTATAATTATAGAATGAATTATAGTATAAACCTCCATTTTGTTATATTTTATGCGTAAGTCGCACCATAACAGGACAATGGGTATGAAGGCTAAAAATGTGTAACAAAAGATGTCAGAGACTCTCACTACATCGCAATTCGTCATACCTACATATCAAATGACAGCGAATTGCTCCTAAGCGATACTCCTGTTCGTTTAACAATTTGAAAAACTGTCACACTAACAATGACGTACATGTATATTATACTCGAAATCTACCAGAAAGTACCAGAAAACACATTTGTAACAAAAAGATCATTTAATAACGGAAACGGATTTCATCAACAGCAGCTGATGCACCAACACAATAAATGATCACAAACACGCGTGTTATTACTATAAACATTTACAATTTAGTTAACTACATTCACAGGATGAACGCAATTCGTTAAAGTCAGCAACATAAATAGTTTGCTATCATTTAGTAAGTAAGTCATTTCAATTTTACAAAGTCTTTATATATAAGGAGCATGCATGGTGTACACTAACAGAACAATATTTCTGTGTTTTCAAGTCATGTTTGAAAGTTTCCTTGCAGCATATACCCATGGGAAGAATTCTTTAAACAAATAATTATTGTACATTAACTTAAATAAATATATACAAAACAACACCCTGTAAACAACATTAATTATATATATAACACTAACGAAATAATGTTAATGTAAAGAACCTCTGTGAATGTTACTAAATACTAAATGGTTCGCAATTTCAACCAAAACAAGGAAATTGTGCAATAGTTTAAGGAATTATATATACAACAACATTGTACACGTTTCGGTATTCACATTTTGAAAAGTTAACCAGTTACAAACTGTGTATCCATTTTTGTGTCACTTTACCTCAGTGTGTACATAGAACAAAGCATTGGAATAAAGTTCAAAATTTAAATGAATGTTTTTCAGGGTTTTTTTCAGGATTAAATGTCACTAGCCAAGTTTTAGCCCAAACAATCAAGGAGTCTAGGTCGTCTCTATTCACACATTGTTCAATATCTTGACAGGAATATGAGAAGAATGCATGGAGATATGATTTTTTTTATATTATGCAAGCAATGTGACTAGTGAAAAACTAAGAGAAAATATAACACAAACTGAAATGGTTTTTATTAATAACTTTTTTCAATTCGGAAGAAAATGACGAAGACCTTGATATTGTATTTGATGGTAAATTCTAGTAAATTTTAGTATATGCATTTGAGCTTTGGAATGGTTGTTTGGTGTCAGATTCTATAAAATTAGAAATAGCTCAACATGAAGCGGCAAGACTTATTATTGGTTTATTCTACAAAATCGAAAATAATCTAGCACCATCTTCATTCACTTCTTTCTCCAAAAGTCGGCGATAGTAATAAATTTGCTTTAAGGACTAACAGTAATTATAAAATTCCTTTTTAAATACTTTCTTTAACCAAATCTTCTTTTCTTCTCTTCATATGTAGAATGACTTGGATGAAACGACTAGATCATCACCTTCATTAGCAACTTAAAAAACTGTTGATGTAAATTTGAAAGTTTTACTATGCGGCAGCGAGCTATATGCTGATCATATAAACCAAAGCATTTTAGACACATGCATCAACTTATAAAGTCCAGCAAAAGATTTTGAAAGTGTATGGTGGTCGTCATACAATATTAACTGAAAAAACCTTATAATTAACTTATACGCTCATACTCACTTAAAACGATAAACATACAAGTAGCTATTTCATTTTAACACTCATTTCATATGATTCGTCATTTTTACCGCCAATTACATAAACTTACACCTTACTGTGCGTTCCATTTGCGAGTTCGTTCCAGTTGTACCGATACGAATTCGAATGTGATGTAAAGGAAAGCTCCGGTCCATCCGAACCAAACTGGTACAAGTGATTCACATCTGAGAAGCGTACCATATGGGACCACTATAGCGGATTCGATGTTTTCATTTGTCATTGAAATTTTCTTTATTCTTTTAAACATGTATTTGAATACGTATAGAAACTTTTTAGGTATTGCTTTTATATCACTATTGTTCTAAAATAGAAAATGATTAGATTTTGGATGGGAAGTGTATGGTTACCATCCCATTGGAAAATTCAAATGAGTTCCATTTGACAGCGCCGTATGAATTCAGTACTAATTTCACGAATAAAACGAACCGGTAATTTCGAGACCTGAGAAATGAGGTAAGTTACATGTGCAAAATTGTATGGATTAAAATAACACTGTTATATTTTTAATGACGCTAACTAGAATCCAAGAGAACCCGTTTTAGAATGCATGTACTGTGTAGATTGTATGAAAAATAACTCACATTTGACTAGTTACTACAGATGTTATGATTTCCTCGTAGTAGAAGGCGTTTCTTTAAGAAAAGTCACTTCATGACATAAATAATACATTCTACCTGTAGATTTTGATTGTTTAATGCAATTGACGTCAATATTTCTGGAAATCCACGCTATCCGGTAACCTACATCGTACAAGTCTTTAAACGTAAATAAGACACTGAGCCAGTGGGTTTTCAGGTCCGATTTAAACCGGAAGTAATGAAATTCTGCTATAAACTGGTTAGGGAGATCTTCTGGATTTGTGTGATGTAATATTTCTGGTAAGGCATTCCATTCCGAGAATTCGATGTCCATCTTCAATACATCTGGTGTCGTCTGTAATAATAAAAGAAATTTAGATAACAAAGTTGATTTACAAAAACAATCTTAACAGTTATTGATTTTCTTTCCGTGTTATTCTTTTGCACACTTCCTTAATTGTGATCTGTATGAAGAAATTAATTGAATAGTTCGATGGAATAGTGTCACAAGTAATCTAATAGGCATTGGGCTTAATCAGTGTACAGTGGTACACATTAAACGGAATCATATGGTACATAACCAACGGAACTATATAGTACATCATCAACGGAAACAAATGGTGCATAATCAACGGAACTATATGGTACATAATCAACGGAACCATATAGTACATAATCAACGGAACCATATGTTAAATAATTAACGGAACCAAATGAAAAATAATCAACGTAACTATATAGTACATAATCAACGTAACTTTATAGTACATAATCAACGTAACGATAAGGTACATATTCAACGGAACCATATGGTAAATAACCAACGGAACTATATGGTACATAATCAACGAAACTATATGGTACATAATTAACGTAACTATATCGTACATAATCAACGTAACTTTATAGTACATAATCAACGTAACTATATAGTACATAATCAACGTAACTATAAGGTACATAATCAACGGAACTATATGGTACATAATCAACGGAACTATATGGTACATAACCAACGGAACTATATGGTAAATAATCAACGGAAACATATGATAAATAATCAACGGAACTATATGGTAAATAATCAACGGAACTATATGGTACATAATCAATTGCAACGGAACTATATGGTACATAATCAACGGAACTATATGGTACATAATCAACGGAACCATATGGTAAATAATCAACGGAACCATATAGTACATAATCAACGGAACTATATGGTACATAATCAATTGCAACGGAACTATATGGTACATTATCAACGGAACCATATAGTACATAATCAACGGAACCATATGTTAAATAATTAACGGAACCAAATGAAAAATAATCAACGGAACTATATGGTAAATAATCAACGGAACCATATGGTACATAATCAATGGAACCATATGGTACATAATCAATGGAACCATATGGTACATAATCAAAGTACCCATATGGTACATAATCAACGGAACCATATGGTACATAATCAAAGTACTCATATGGTACATAATTAAATTATTCCAGCATCAAATGATGATACTTGAATTCAAAATCTTTTACATATCTTGAACTAATATTAGATGAAAACAGTGTAGACTAATTAATCGATACCGTGTATATCGCCAACTACATGTATATATGTACTAGGAGATTTGTCTAAGATTAAGATTACTTAATCAAAGGGTAATATAGCTCTAATGTAATCTCAATAAATATATTTATAATACATTATAATGAACTGAAGTTAAGTAATATGTAGAGCAAGAAAATTCGCTGAAATATATTTACACCACATTAACTATTTACGCCGTTCCAGGTCAGTACTTGCAACAAATGCAAACACGCCCGCGTTTATATATTAACATGGACGGTGGCATATTGTTATGTCCAGCTTTGATGACACGTTATCTTTCTTACGTCAGAAAAGCAAATTTGGGTAATAAAGGTACTATAAGCACATCAAATAATATCAAACATTCCAACTCAAATGGACCATTAGGCATTCATTCATTTTTGTGTTAAAGGGATAATCACAAATACTATGTTAAAACTTCGAGCAAACTATTTTAAAATACAATTCGAAAATGGCATATTTCGCTAGTATCCACATACCTGTGTATGGCCGAGTTCCTGTCGAATAGCAGATAAGGTTTTCATTTTCCATCGATTCCTGTCGCTAGTTGTGCCATTAAAGTTTGAGAGACCAGTCGCATGGAACGATACGAAGGGTTTTTTGCTCCGAACGTGGTCACTTTTCCTCATACTGTAATACGTCATATCAACTATGTAGACTTATAATGAAACTTAACGATTTTTAAGCAGTTTTCGTCAAAATAATCACCATACCCTTGTGGACATTTGATTTTTACTGATATCGAATGCGTTTATCAAAAACATAAATTGATGGCTTGGCTGCTATGTACTAACGTATATCTATAAACAAACAATTAAAAAAAATATATTATGAAATTGAAAATATACGTTTAAAGCGACATGTTAAATCTATAAACCCTATCATTGTACAACAGAAATAACCTGAGATGAGTAATATAATATTAAAGAGTACAAAAAAACCTTTAAGAAGTTATTTTTTTAAACACTGTAGCATCATATGGCAGACATATATGCTGCTTATCATTGGCTATTACTTAAAAGCCTGAAGTAAGTAAGGGTTCGTGTTGAAAGACGAGGGAAACTTGTGTGAGGTGATCTGATCTGTACGAGTTATTGCCCCTTTGTTACTTACCTTGGGTCAAATGAGTGCACTTTACATCCGTATTCACGAGCTATTTCATCATCAAAGCTGAAGTCATTATTGATTCTGTAATGGCAATTGTTAAACGACATTGGTGTTACATGAGTCAATGAAAGCATAACCCTATTGAAACCCATCAAAGCAACCCCCTCTATTGTAGATGTATAAAGGGTTGTATTAACCAAACTAAACAGGGTTGTATTATACATTTATGACTGAACAAAGTATAACCAAACTAACCACACCCCTTGTCAGTCTAAGTAATCTTATCAACCATTGGTGATATATAATTGTACGGATAATGTACTGTTTGAAGTCGACAATATTTTCAAAGTCCTTAGTAAAGTAAGCATAAACAGGGTTGTGTTATTTTCGTAAAGTCTGCCTTACCCTTAGCCACAAATCTTATTACCACTAATACGCCCATATGTTCCCCTATATACATAGATTTTCCTTTTAAATATAGACAATTCAAAATTTCTATATACTTTTTTTTAGGCAGAAACTGAACCTAAAGGTAAATTGAAATGACATATAAGAACGAAAAACACTCAACTTCAATTGCAGTTTCGTATTTCGCATTACATTCTGACAATCAATTGCCCTATGTGTACTTTCTGTAATTCTGGGAGAGAAACAATGATTCATTTAATGTGGGAATGTCAAAAAGTTCAAAATCTATTGCAAAATTTTGAAACTCTTTTGGATGCTCTTTATATTCCTTTTCAATCAACAAACAATATTTTTACTTGGTTTTACAATTAACAATATAATGCACCAGTTGATAATGTTCTACTTTTAATCAATAAACATTATATTTACAGAACAAGATGTTTTCGTAAAACCTTAAATATAAACGCATTGGCAAAAAAAAATATTTTTTAAAAATCATAATATTCATAGGCCCATATCAAATGGTCAAAATTATTTTTTGAAACCAAAATTAAAAAAAAACTTTAGAGAGTGAAACCTGTTATACAATTTAATATATGAACTCTTTTAAATTATGCAAAAAATAAAGCAATGGAAATCTTTGAATGTATGTAATAATGAAAGTAAAACCTTAGGTATTTATGAGTATGTGTGTGTGTGTACATGAAGGTGTGTTAAAGTATGAATGTAAATGTTATATTAAATTGATACAAATGAAATAGTTTTGTTTTTGTAACTATTTTTTTTAAATTGTTCTCTATCTTTGTATTGTCTGTAAAATTGAAAATGATTTCAAACATTAAAAAACATAAAAAATACTTTTTAAAATTCTTGACAAGTTAACATAAACAGTACATTTACAGAACAAGATGTTAAAACCTTAAATATAAACGCAAAAATGGCGAGTCTACAAAGCCAGTCTCTGTTATTTTATCAACTGCAGCATACGACAATACAACATATATTTGATGACAGTGTGAATATGTAAAGTTTTTTTTAAATATATTTTTGATATCACATTAACTTCGTAGTAATTCCCCTAGAAGACCATACAATCAACCTTGGTAAGCAGTGAAGTTTAGCCGAAAATTTTCGCTGCCAAGATCAATTTAATCTAGATGCTGTTGTATATCTCACCCAAACGAGTAGACTAGATGCTGTTGTATATCTCACCCAAACGAGTAGACAAGACAATTGTCCTTCTGTAGATAACGTTCGTTAGGACAGACGTCCCATCCGCCATCTTTCCTGGCTCCCATTCTAACCATACTACTACCACATAATATCTGGATGGTGTTCATATACCTGCCAATGGAACAAAATAGTAAAGTAATAACAGGCACGTGGTTTTAACGGAAATATGATAAGGAAATTGTCGTAATTAATGTATATGTTGTTTAGAGTTCGAACCGTTGGTAATGGTTCCATGTGCAGAAAAAAAACCAAAGAGTTTAATTGGCATCTGCTTGTTTCTTGTATTGTGAATACTGCATTTGGTTTTCATATTATAAATATTTACATTTTTACTTTGCTCCGCCTCAATGAAACTTGTAAACTCCGATCACTGCATTTCCAAATGAAGATACTTGGTCACCGGCTGACCTCTGACCGGCGTGAGAATACATTTTAACATTGTGACCTAGATTTACATCGCTTAAGTTTTGAATTTACTTTCTGCAATGAGACCTTCTAGTAATATCGTTGTAGAATCTACATTGAGAAACAAAAACAGAAACACTTGATAGATTGATAATAAAAATTGTCAGAAATATACACCTCTACTTTGATGAAACGTTGACCTAGGCTGAAGCCCCCGGGATTAATAGGCCTATTCTACAGTAGGCTACCGAACGCATTGATGTTCACCACGCATCTAGGCCTAGGCATAATCGCACGCCAATCGTTACGATAATTATACGACTACGGTGATATACATGTAGAAATGATAGATTCCATGAAAATACCCTCAAATCATAAACAGGCTGATTTCATTGACGTCCATTAACAACGTTACGAAACGATTCCGTGATTGTCAAAACCCAAAACAATGGATTGGAGGGTCTTGGGAAACCGCCAACATTTCAAATCGATGCTTCTCTACTTATTTCATTTAGATTGTTAATCCTTAAATCCCAGTTGACAATGAAGTTATCACATTTCAAGAAAACGCAGAAGGGGTTGGGTTTCATACTTTGAAACCGGACCCCTGCTAAATCGAGCAATCGGATCACCCATTCACTGCACTGCCAGTTCTGCAAAGCATGTTTTCTATTTGAAGCGACATACGAAAGTTTTTGTGATAAAATATAAGCCAATAATTTTCATATGTGAAAACCATATTTCAAAATCGCCGTTTTTACATACTGACTTGTGGCGGTTCCGTGGCTGTACATACATATACGATAAATTATACAATGTTGCAAATTTATATAATAATGTTATACCGAATACATAGAATTTGACTCTTTTCAACAGCGGAAATTTTAAATTGGTTCACGTAAATATAAGTATTGATAACCAATTTTCTTGCTTGCATTGACTGATAAAGAAAGTTAATCTCGTGCAAATGGTACATGAACTGCTTTCCAGTTCACTTCATTTGCACGAGATGGTGATCGTACAAAAAAAGTCTACAGTTTGAATAACTTTCACACTTTCCGTTCACTCTCTAGTTATCCAACATTGAAATATAAAGTGGTGGACGACAGTCCCTTTGGTGGTTGGGAATCGAACAACTGTTCAAGTATGACCATTGTCCAATCTGATAGGTAAACCAGGATATAATAAATATTACAATAATTGCATAAAAATCAAATCAAAAGACAGTTAAAAGACTTGACAATATATTTTACACTTCTTAATATAAAATATATCTACCCAAGCCTATCACTGACGTAATTGCCTTAAAAATAAAACACTTCACATTTGACGTGAAGAATTGGGCGTCATACTATATGACGGTAATTTTACAAAGATTATTAGTTACACAATTTGTTAGTGACCTAATACGGAAAAATATTGGGTCTAAAATAAACTTTATCGGGCGAGGCGATAATATAATAATAATATTGGATATCACGTGACGCCATTTTAACCAATAGGAATACAAGATTCTTGTCTGAGGCGGGATAAAAGACCATATGCCTTAGTACATTTTAAACTATCAACGCAGCTACATGTTTAATTTTATACATTTATTCAAGAACAACGAGCATATAATTTTTCTCTATAAGAAACATCGCTATGCTGAATAAAGGAAAATAGCGAGAAAGCAAATGTTCGTTTTCTTGCTGAGCAAAACATTCATCTAACTCAATGCTCATTTGATATCCAAAATAAAGGTGCTTGATTCAAACTTTTTGAATTAAGCCAAAATCATACAAACAGACACAAGAAATGATAAATTTTAAATGTTTTCTAACTTACGCTTGTAGTAAGATATCCAGCTGCTTCACCGTCATGACACACATTTCTGACTTAGAAGGTAATCTCCCAAGCAGAAGAGCGTTTCGAAGGTAATTATTATCTGGTGGAGTTTTGGCCTGCACACATTCGAGCATGTGAGGATTCTCACTCTGTTCAGACGGAAAATTAATAAGGTGAAAATAAGAATTGATTGAAATCATAACAACAGAAATATTATTGATGTTAAACGTAATACGTGGATATTCCATTCAATTTTAAGAAAATGTTTTTCCATTCGGTTAATGTTCGACTCGTGATAGACGGAATCATCTCAATCAACTATGACTTTTCTAAACAAGGCAAGAATAATCATCTTTAAACATGTAATGACATGCACAAACCGTGCTCATATTTATATACTAAACAACTCTTTATGTCTGTAACAAAATAACAAAAACTTGAACAACAAAACGGAGTATCTGTCCATAGAACGTCTGTAACAAAATAACAAAACATGAATAACAAAACGGATTATCTGTCCATAGAACGTCTGTAACAAAATAATAAAAACTTGAATTACAAAACGGAGTATCTGTCCATAGAACGTCTGTAACAAAATAACAAAACATGAATAACAAAACGGAGTATATGTCCATAGAACGTCTGTAACAAAATAACAAAAACTTGAATAAAAAAAAACGGAGTATCTGTTCATAGAACGTCTGTAACAAAATAACAAAACATGAATAACAAAACGGAGTATCTGTCCATAGAACGTCTGTAACAAAATATCAAAACATGAATAACAAAACGGAGTATCTGTCCATAGAACGTCTGTAACAAAATAACAAAACATGAATAACAAAACGAAGTATCTGTCCATAGAACGTCTGTAACAAAATTTTAAAAAAACTTGAATAACAAAACGGACTTCCTGTCCATAGAACGTCTGTAACAAAATATCAAAACATGAATAACAAAACGGACTTTCTGTCCATAGAACGTCTGTAACAAAATAACAAAACATGAATAACAAAACAGAGTATCTGTCCATAGAACGTCTGTAACAAAATAACAAAACATGAATAACAAAACGAAGTATCTGTCCATAGAACGTCTGTAACAAAATTAAAAAAAAAATGAATAACAAAACGGACTTTCTGTCCATAGAACAGAATTGTAACAAAATAACAAAACATGAATAACAAAACAGAGTATCTGTCCATAGAACGTCTGTAACAAAAATAAAAAACATGAATAACAAAAACGAGTATCTGTCCATAGAACGTCTGTAACAAAATTAAAAAAAAAAATGAATAACAAAACGGACTTTCTGTCCATAGAACGTCTGTAACAAAATAACAAAACATGAATAACAAAACGAAGTATCTGTCCATAGAACGTCTGTAACAAAATAACAAAACATGAATAACAAAACGGAGTATCTGTCATACGGTAACAAAAAGATCCATAGAACGTCTGTAACAAAATACAAAACATGAAAACAAAACGATACTGTCCATAAACGTCTGTAACAAAAACAAAACATGAATAACAAAACGGAGTATCTGTCCATAGAACGTCTGTAACAAAATATCAAAACATGAAAAACAAAACGGAGTATCTGTCCATAGAACGTCTGTAACAAAACAAAACATGAATAACAAAACGGAGTATCTGTCCATAGAACGTCTGTAACAAAATATCAAAACATGAATAACAAAACGGTATCTGTCCATAGAACGTCTGTAACAAAATAACAAAACATGAATAACAAAACGGAGTATCTGTCCATAGAACGTCTGTAACAAAATAACAAAACATGAATAACAAAACGGAGTATCTGTCCATAGAACGTCTGTAACAAAATATCAAAACATGAATAACAAAACGGAGTATCTGTCCATAGAACGTCTGTAACAAAATAACAAAAACATGAATAACAAAACGGAGTATCTGTCCATAGAACGTCTGTAACAAAATAACAAAACATGAATAAAAAATAAAACTGACAAAACAAATGAAAAAAACGATATCTGTCCATAGAACGTCTGTAACAAAATAACAAAACATGAAAAAAAGATGCAAAAAAATGAATAAAAAAAACTGAATAAAACGGTATCTGTCCATAGAACGTCTGTAACAAAATAACAAAACATGAATAACAAAAAAACTGGACCTGTAACTCCATAAACGTCTGTAACAAAATACAAAACTGAATAACAAAACGGAGTATCTGTCCATAGAACGTCTGTAACAAAATAACAAAACTGAATAACAAAACGGAGTATCTGTCCATAGAACGTCTGTAACAAAATAACAAAACATGAATAAAAAAACGGAGTTTCTGTCCATAGAACGTCTGTAACAAAATATCAAAACATGAATAAGAAAACGGACCTTCTGTCCATAGAACGTCTGTAACAAAATAACAAAACATGAATAACAAAACGAAGTATCTGTCCATAGAACGTCTGTAACAAAATAACAAAACATGAATAAAAAAACGGAGTAACTGTCCATAGAACGTCTGTAACAAAATATCAAAACATGAATAAAAAAACGGAGTTTCTGTCCATAGAACGTCTGTAACAAAATATCAAAACATGAATAACAAAACGGAGTATCTGTCCATAGAACGTCTGTAACAAAATAACAAAACATGAATAAAAAAACGGAGTAACTGTCCATAGAACGTCTGTAACAAAATATCAAAACATGAATAACAAAACGGAGTATCTGTCCATAGAACGTCTGTAACAAAATATCAAAACTTGAATAACAAAACGGAGTATCTGTCCATAGAACGTCTGTAACAAAATATCAAAACATGAATAACAAAACGGAGTATCTGTCCATAGAACGTCTGTAACAAAATAACAAAAAATGAATAACAAAACAAACGAAGTATCTGTCCATAGAACGTCTGTAACAAATAAAAAATGAATAAAAAACGGATATCTGTCCATAGAACGTCTGTAACAAAATAACAAAACATGAATAAAAAACGGATATCTGTCCATAGAACGTCTGTAACAAAATATCAAAACATGAATAACAAAACGGAGTACTTTGACTCTGTACATAGAACGTCTGTAACAAAATAACAAAACATGAATAACAAAACGGAGTTTCTGTCCATAGAACGTCTGTAACAAAATAATCAAAACATGAATAACAAAACGGAGTATCTGTCCATAGAACGTCTGTAACAAATAACAAAACATGAATAACAAAACGATATCTGTCCATAGAACGTCTGTAACAAAATAACAAAACATGAATAACAAAACGAGTATATGTCCATAGAACGTCTGTAACAAAATTTAAAAAAAAAAACATGAATAACAAAACGGACTTTCTGTCCATAGAACGTCTGTAACAAAATATCAAAACATGAATAACAAAACGGACTTTCTGTCCATAGAACGTCTGTAACAAAATAACAAAACATAAATAACAAAACAGACTTTCTGTCCATAGAACGTCTGTAACAAAATATCAAAACATGAAAAACAAAACGGAGTAACTGTCCATAGAACGTCTGTAACAAAATAACAAAAACATGAATAACAAAACGGAGTATCTGTCCATAGAACGTCTGTAACAAAATAACAAAACATGAATTACAAAACGGATTATCTGTTCATAGAACGTCTGTAACAAAATATCAAAACATGAATAACAAAACGGATTATCTGTTCATAGAACGTCTGTAACAAAATAACAAAACATGAATTACAAAACGGATTATCTGTTCATAGAAAGTCTGTAACAAAATAACAAAAACTTGAATAACAAAACGGAGTATCTGTCCATAGAACGTCTGTAACAAAATATCAAAACATGAATAACAAAACGGAGTATATGTCCATAGAACGTCTGTAACAAAATATCAAAAACTGAATAACAAAACGGATTCTGTCCATAGAACGCTGTAACAAAATATCAAAACATGAATAACAAAACGGAGTATCTGTCCATAGAAACGTCTGTAACAAAATATCAAAACATGAATAACAAAACGGAGTATCTGTCCATAGAACGTCTGTAACAAAATATCAAAACATGAATAACAAAACGGAGTATCTGTCCATAGAACGTCTGTAACAAAATATCAAAACATGAATAACAAAACGGAGTATCTGTCCATAGAACGTCTGTAACAAAATATCAAAACATGAATAACAAAACGGATTATCTGTTCATAGAACGTCTGTAACAAAATAACAAAAACTTGAATAACAAAACGGAGTATCTGTCCATAGAACGTCTGTAACAAAATAACAAAAACTTGAATAACAAAACGGAGTATCTGTCCATAGAACGTCTGTAACAAAATATCAAAACATGAATAAAATAAACGGAGTATCTGTCCATAGAACGTCTCTGTAACAAAAATAACAAAACGGAGTATCTGTCCATAGAACGTCTGTAACAAAATATCAAAACATGAATAACAAAACGGAGTATCTGTCCATAGAACGTCTGTAACAAAATATCAAAACATGAATAACAAAACGGAGTATCTGTCCATAGAACGTCTGTAACAAAATATCAAAACATGAATAAAAAAACGGAGTATCTGTCATAGAACGTCTGTAACAAAATAACAAAACATGAATAACAAAACGGATTTCTGTCCATAGAACGTCTGTAACAAAATAACAAAACATGAATAACAAAACGAAGTATCTGTCCATAGAACGTCTGTAACAAAATTACAAAAACTTGAATAACAAAATTTTGAACAGCTACTTTCGTTAGTTTTGCGATGTTATGTTTATAGAAGTGCTTGAAATCATATCAGCCAGGGTCTATTTTCACACATTCTTTGACTATAAGGAATCTCTTAATTTAAGATTCTCTAGGAAAACATTACAAATTCTAAGAAAGGTTCATTTACTTAACTTTTTCCTTAAATTCTCAAATGAGTTATTTCTTAAAGTTAAGGAATGTTCGTGAAAATGAGCCCAGTAATTAGGTACACTACTGTACTGAAGAAAATAAGCGTGAAATACAAGCGAACAAAGAGGAGCATGTTAAGGTAGCGACATATGACATAATACCTCTGAATAAATCATGTCATGCCAAAGTTATGCGGGTCAAGGACCAGCTCTTAAATGTACATGTAATGCATTTGTTCGGAGAGGTGCCAGATGATTATGTTACATTTAAAGGGACAATTCAGTGAGGCTAATTCTGTTATATAACCACGAAAGCAAAATATGAATTAAATGTATTGTTCTACATTTCTTATGAAAATTATCACATGAAATATTGACAAATTCCACGGCATTGTTAAGTATTTTGATTGATACCGCTGAAATTCCAAATCGTTGATTACTACGATTAAACAGGTACAATTGTACGCTGTACTCATAACCGAACCAATGTCACTCACTTTAAACAAATGAAATACATAACCACAGAGGAGTTAATGAAATTATTATTTAGACAAGAACATGCATCTAATAAGGTTAATACACTGTAAGAGTGATATGAGTAGTTTTAGACAAAAAAATCTTTACTACATAGGCAAAGGCCAGGGTTCGGCATTACAAAATATCCGACCACTTTGTGTAATGGCGGACAGTAAGCGAGTTTGAACATTTAACATACATTTTACTACAGCGAGCTTTTCTGGCATATCACAGTAAGAACTGGTTTGTTTCAGATTTATGTGCAAATTTTAATATACTCTTAGACTGAATTGTCACTTTAAGCGTGGTGTGAAGTGAGAAATACAAGAAGACTTATGAGTTAGTTACATTGTTGGCGCGTTGTGAGGGTAATAATGTAAGAAGACTTTCGGATTCCGTATTTTCTAGCGTGCTACATGTGTGAGTGTTGAGAAGCGTACTTACTACTGTTCCTTTAACGTTGGCATTCACTGGCAATGGATTCATGATAACTGGCTGATGAGTGGGCCTGGCAGGTGAGTTTGGGGCAGTGTAGTTACCCATTAAGACAGTCTTCTTTGGCCGGTTGGTAAAAACTTCTGTGCCCTGATTTCCATTATTAGAATTTGAATTAATGATTTTATCAGAAAGGCTGGGTATATATGTCAGACTCGTTATCTGTCTATGTGTTTGATATCCCTCCTATAAGTAACAAAGGTTTAACATAAGTCTGATGCTACCACTGGCATTACAACAGCCACACGAAAAGCCACACAGCAGTTAAGCTCAATAGTCATTAAGATAGGGTGACAAACAAAGCAAACGCCACGGTGCAAGAACAATAACCATACTCGTTTATGTTTCTAAAATATTGATGATTAACAGATTCAGTCATGATCAGTTTACAATTTTACCTCTATTGCAGTCTGGATGCTTTCGTGAACACAAATTCTCACAAAATGATGCATACGGACTGAAATAATCGCATACAGAATGCACTCAAAATGTGTTGAAAAATGCAATTGACCACTGCTATTGTTAATGTAGCATTTAACGATATCAATCGAATGGGGAGCCACTAGTCCAATCGGACTAGTTCATTACTAGTTCAGCTGTAAAATCACTAGTCATGGGCATCGCACTAGTGCTTAAAGTTGCAGACTGATTTCTTATCGATAGTTTAAACTAAAATATAATAACATGTTCATATCGTAGTTAGTGTAAGCAGAATTATCCTGAATGGAAGCTGTATAAAACAATATGCCTATACGTCACAATTATATGCACATGGTCACAATTAATACATTTATCAGCAAAAACTCACAGAAATATCATAATTAGTGTTTTAATAGGCTGTTATTGCTAAGTATATTCTTACCTCGTATATAACAAGGAGGCCTGTGCATAGTATAAGAAAGATGAAAGCTGAAACCGGGTGTAGTTTGATGGAACATTTGCCATACGCTAGTTCCATCACTCCGTTCGTCTATATGATTCTGTGTACAGTATATATCTGAAAATATAAATAGCATGTAGGCTATTATTTAAGATTACTTTTACATCTCTTACAACAATAGTCTTTGGACGTAATGTATCACAATGCAATACACTGACTGATTGCATAATGCAAGTCCCAGGAGAGGAGAATTACAAACTCAGCACCAATGCATATTATCAAAGTATTAATCATTGCGTCTTGTCTTCGTTTTAATAATAATAATTATTATTATGCCTACTTCAGTAAAGTGTGCCACTTTGAGTTAGCGTCACTTTAGTCTACAGTAACGTTATTAGATTCTAGTACATTTCATGGTTAATACATAAAACATGCAATCTGCCATTTATTGCACGAGAGAGAGGAAAGAAAACATTTTTGAAAGCTAACAAATTCCATCGACGATGACAAATTCACACATCTCCTACCTCACAACTTGTCTTGAACTGTCATACTAGAGTAGTTTCCCTTGACGATAGCCTAGTGTAAAAACCGGAAAGGAAACCTAGATTATTGTGTTATTTTTAGTTTGTTGATTGTATGTTTAATAACACCAATAAAATTTTTAAAATGACAAAAGAAAACCCGATTCAAAGTCAATAGTAAATAATAAAAATAGAGTGCTTATATGAATGAGTCGATATTACGTGTACTAGGCCTACTTAGTCGATTTAGGTCCGTGTAATGCACAGCGCCTCATAGAATACTTAACTGATTGCCGTAGGGTTCTTTGTTTGTTTTCTATCTTTTTCGTTTATGTCAAATGAACATGAGGCTGAACAAGTTGCATGTGTATTAATTTGTCACATATGGTTGCCCGTTACCATTTCAATATTTATATGTAATAATTTCGAAATATCATGTCTAAAGATTTTCAGGGGTTTCGATCACTTACGATATCTAACTACTCAAACTTGGCTAGCCTAACCAATGGTATTCAGTACGATATTCTCCTTGTATACGGTTGGCTAGATAGCGAAGTTGCCCTTGACTATGTCCAACTGCTTTGTCATCGCAAAATTGAAGTCAGTTCATAATGTTACCAATCATTATGGTGATGTTAAATAAAGCCTTCTAAACATGATAATTTTTCAATTTAAAAAAAAATAGAAAACAGCAATTAGAAATGATAATTGTGAATGTCGCCATATCATTATGCAACCATGCTTAGTCTGATCATAGCGGCATCACACCATCGGCACATTGTCATGTAACTCAAAGTAATAATGAATTAATTGTCTTGCTAAGACATATAAACAAATTAATCTTTTAAGAGTCAATTTTTAAATAGTAGAAACCCTTAATGTTTTTTTAGAATATTTAGCCTGCGAAAATGGAGGAAGACGGAAAAGACATGTTTGCCCCAACCCACTCCAACCCCCTTCCTACGTCCTGGAGGTACATATAGATATACATAGACAAATTGGATTTCTATAGATTAGCCGGTCAGTATTAGATGTCACTTATTGGCCATTAGCACCCACATGTCAATTGTACATACTGCTATCCCGATCTTATACAGACAACAGAATATATCGCCAATATTTATACTACTAAGCTATTACAGGTATTGAACGTTCCAGCAGTTTCCGGTGTCTATTGGATCAATAGGAAGAAAGTATCGTCGCTTACATTATGTATATAGCTTTATCATTTGTTTGTTGTACTTGTTCCTGTCTCTAGCCTACTAGAGAGTACATATTCTCTTACTCAACCCCATGCCTGTCAATGTCGGATACATTTCTCTTACAATATTTCAATATGATGTAATCAAAGACGATCTTTGTAACGGACCAATATGCATGTGTTGTGCTTCTACACAATGCTTATGTCTCTACAATGTATATAATGATTCTTTAAAGATTAATCCGTATTGGGCACTGGCCAATTTATGTGTTTATATGTAGAACCATTGTGTATAGCATATCTTTTGTCCAAACTTGTTGGTAGCACTTTAATTGTGACCGACTATGTACCGTACAGACTCGTTTACATATGGCTCAGTAGATTAATTGCCAAATAACACATTTATATATAACTGTACTGAAATATCCACATGCGCTTGCAGATTTTTATAGAAAGTTGCGGTAAAATGTATATAACAAAATAGGGCTACTGGTTAAGTCTATATACTTTTAATTTACCAGTAGTCCTACACCGTAAACCTTTTTACAGTGGCTTTATATATAATAATCTGCAAGCGCCTATGAAATATTCTGTACCACTTTAACATATATGTATCTATAGCTTGAATAATAGACGTGTACAAGCGCCTTACTGTTAGGTATAGGAGTCAAAAGTAAAAATTAATGCAAGATTAATTATCATATCGCGAAGGTAACTTAAAAACAAATTCAGCTGGCTTATGCTTTAAAATAAAGAAAGTTCTATGCAGTTACTTGTTATAATATATTTCTAGCTATATTACTTCAGTTAAGTAGCCGAAGAAGACATATATATGTGGCATACCAAATTAAATAAACGACAGGAAAGGAAGAGAGAGAGAGAAAAATAACTTACCAATTCTGCAGTGAGTAGATTAAATCCAAGAGACACATTCTATATCATACAGCCCAAAATGTCCTGGTTTTTTTTCTCTGTGTATCGACTTACACGCAATGATTTGACTTAACTGTATTGTAGTACAGCTTAACATCTATACGTATGTACCTGTACTGTAAACAAACACGTGTACTCGTGAACCAATTCCATGTGCCGCGGGGGCCATAATTAAAATATCCACACATACACATGTGCAGACCTGCACGTCTGGCAGACCCAAAAAAGTCTGTCAGGTACGTTTATGTGTATCATGCTATATAAATGTTACACACGTGTAACATGAGTTAAATAAAACCCATAAAATAATCAGTTATTTTAAGAATAAATACAGTGACACAAGTTTTTAGAATTTGATATTTTCATATATAAATGTTGTCACGTGAATTTTTTTAATTCCCATAACGAGTATATATTTACTGAAATAACGAATTTCTAAGGAATTACGTATGCATTATGCCCGATTCAAATTACAAATCAATGATTTGAAAGGAACTTATGCACGCAAATACTTTTTGAAAAAAAATATTGAAAGGTCGCCACTATACATAACATACATCCAACATAATTCAAATAATTTCTTCGTGTGTGATTATGACAATTTGAAATGTTGCACAAGTTGATGTTCAATATCTAATTTAATCTACATGTAACCACGATCGACAAGTCATTATATATATATATATGTAGGCCGCGAGTCATCTATGCATGACTAATAACAGTGGATTAAGTACGGCTAGTGGATTACACTACTGCAACAGATCTAACCGTTGGAAGGCAGGATTCGGCCATTTTCCGCAAAATTTATTTTTCGTCGACAGATCGTACTGGAAAATACTTTCTGATATTCTTAGTATTGGTTATGAATGTATGTCTATGTACGTACAGGTATATATCTTAACTAAACTAGACTGGGATGGTAGCAATAAGTGTTTTTTACCAGATATTTCATGTTCTGAAACGTATTAAAATCAATCCTTTGAATTTCCCACTACTGTATAGTATATATCGTACTAACACAAGTGTACATTTGTTTGATCCACTCATTTGTCTGTATTAAACTGTATTATTATGATAGGAACAAATAAACGTGCAACAAACCACAGGGTTAATAAGTTAAAGGCCCACTACCTTTCCGGAGTAAAATTTAATACGCGTGGTATTTAGGAAGCCTGCGGGAAACATAAGACGCGTTATGAAAATCAACATTTTATTTATTTTAATTAAATTTTTCAGAAGATGTATGATGAGTTTAGTTTAAACATATTTTATTGACATAAAATGACAAAAGGATAAGTCATTAAGTTTTTTCCAACTTATATGTGACTTCTCCTGAAATATAGAAAATATAAACATACATAAATGAATAGTCACGTGATTACATGGAAAAAAATAGTATGAATTCACATAAAACACCAAGAACATTAAACTAGTATAATGAGTGTAGTATTAAAGGTAAGTAAGTAACTTTTGCGACTCTACAAAATTATCGAAATGAAGCGGTTTTTGTCCGCGTACTCCGGTTTTCCATGTATACATATACAGTAACTCGTGAAGAGGGGGGCAGTATTGAAATAAACGAAAGAAGTAAATCTGCTACGAACTTTAATAAAATATTGCATTTGAACGTAGAAAAAAACATTCGTTTATCAGATTTGAACATATTTTGTGCTTAAAGTGTTTGAAAACAGAAACTATTCAAATTTCATTCCAACATGAAATAGTCATTACAATATAAAAAGAAAAATATGTTGAATTAGCGTATAAAGTTGAATGCTAAGTTTGCATGTTAATCTTGCATTATTAACAGAGAGGCTAATTAATTAGCTGTCAGTAGACATAAGCCGCATAACGACGATATATAGCACTGTACAAGTAAATCTCTCGGGAGCCTGAAGCACGTAATCAAATAGTAGACAAGTGTTGACATCCCGGGAAGTCTTCCTGTTACATCACTAGTAACCACCCACTTACCCTTACTGCGTAACGCACTTTTTCTCTGTATTACATGCTACAGTCCTGTTCTTTTCCCTGAAAATAGGATAGACTGTCCGTGCAATGCTAAAAATGAATCTAAAACAATTCAATTGCTTCCTACGTACTTTATTTAATATTCCTTTTTTCTGCTCGTCAAACCCGACTCCCGAGTACAAAATATCGATAGATCTACCTTACTCAACTTTATCCTTCGACAGAACCATCAGAAAGACTCTTTAATTTTCATATTAATAGTCTGAATTATTATTTTACAGCTGAATAGCTATAGTGTTTATGACACACTGTATTTAATAGATTAGATTTACGTCTCTACGTTATTTTGCTGGTGTCGAAGGCAAAGATAAAAACAAGTATTGAAAATGTTATAACGTTTAATATTGTGTTTGTCATAGCAAAGCTAACGGAGCAGAGAAGTATTATTCCAATGAGTAAACATCGGCTGGTCAGGGTTATTTGCCAGGGGGAACTCTAATGGCGAGCTCGAGTACACATATACATGTTAAGGTGGTAAGCTTAAATCGCATATGGTCTTAGGAAATATAAATATATAGGTAAAATGATACTTGTCTTCTAGCAGCATTACATTTTGTTTTGCTTATATGAAGAAGACCCTTTATAAGTTCTTCGTTTCATTTCCCAAAAAGCTCGCTGCAGTGTTTGTTGAGGTTTTATAGAGTCCTTTATAGAGATCGTAGAACCAAATGATTTCCCATAGACGACAATGCTAACGTTTGCCACTGTCCAGGTTTAAGGGGTTTTCAAATCTGGTCACCCGTCACTTAATTTTAAAAAAGGTCATTTCACAAGCCTGTGAATAAAAGAAATTAAGATCTACCATCTTGCTGAACTTTGATGTGGGGATGCGATGCCACCCTATGTTGAGTTCCGCACCAAAAAATTACTAAGCTTTTCATAAAATTCCAATATCGATTACTCCCCCCTCTCAGAAACAGATTTGACAGAATTTTAAAAATTCTTTACATATTTTACATCTACAGATTTGAAACTGATGCGCCATGAATACCCAATCAGCAGACCGAAACATTTACATCGCTATGAAATCTTACTAAACGGATTTCCTGAAATCTATTTTGGTTTGATTCTGTGGTCCCTGTAAAAGATAGAATTTTGTACAAATTGAAATTGCCTGTAGCACAGATTTTATCATTATTAGCGTGTACATACTATCCAAAGACGTATCGTGTGACATACACGTCAGATATACATTGTAGTTGATTAAGCGGCATTTTATATGTATAGAGTTATTTAAAGATTTTCAAGTTATTTTTTTCGCATGTAGTCATACAAAATTTTACACTTCAAATAATTCTCATTAATTTCTTCTTATAATGGCAATATATACATATGCATATATACCGTAAATTACATTAACACTGATGGTTGCAATTCTTCTAGTCAACCACAAAACACAACGCGACAAACGCAATAGGGTTTTAATATGTTTTATTTCAGTTTACTGCCGTTCTATCATAAGATTGCACGATTGTGTTACAGTACTAGTGTATCGACTCACTGTAGTAGATTACATCGCTACATGGTACAGGTGAAGTGTCGATGTAACACGCATTATGATTGGCTGAAGTGTGTATATAAATAAACGTTACACAATGCAACCTATTTTTTACTCGTGCCCCGAAACGTTATATTTAGCGTCACGGTACGTAAAACTCTTCATTCATTCATTCGCTGCAACCTATTTGTGCAATCGGGACGTTGTAAGTACGTCGAAACAATTACAAATGTTCATAGATAAACATCTGAAAAATTAATATTTGTAAAATAGAAGTATTACGCTGTAAAAATAAATAACGCTGATATATAGAATTCGCGCTGTAATATACATGACTGTTGGGTGTTTTTTTCCGTAGTACACCTAGCACATGTGACGAACTTGACTGACAGAGTTTCCTGAAATAGCTGTTGTAAATATATAAATAAGATGATTGAAAAAAAAATCAAACATGGAAAGAGATAACACACAATCAGGTTATACTAGCTGTAGAAGAATACATAATACTGATTTAAACATGATAATACTGGTACCGTTATTAATGAATAAATATGAAGGTCAAGAAGAAAGTATCTGCTAAAACAACTGTTCAGTTTCGTAATTATGGTAAGGTATATTTAAAATGTCAATTTAACTCTGAATTTGAACTTTATACTGAATAAAAAAGTGTGGAAGTACTAAAAATCGTCGATCGCCAAGCTGCCAACGCGTGCATATTATACATGTAAGTTACCGGTAAGATACATGTGTGTTTGCACATGTGTAACGTTACGTTACTATTTTAATCTCTCGCTAAAATTGCGCCAAAATTAGAAGCGGTTCAACCGATCACAGCCAAAATTAGAAGCAGTCCTCAACCGATCATATGTCGACATGTCAAAGCCACGAACCGATCTAAAAGTACGCGAAAGGGTAGTGAAAATGTACAATGATGGCATGGGGTGTCCTATGGAAATATATCTAAAGCGGCCGACGTTTGTAAATCCACCTGTCGGAAACATCGCAAAGTTGTGCGAGGAACAACATGGTTCTCTGCTCCACGTGTTCGGTCTATCATGACACCAACAAAGGTCAGTGGAGAAGTTGTTAAATTCGTCGAATATCGGAAGAAAATGAGACCAAGCATGGCAGGCTAAAAAAAACAGCTTTACTGTGCACACACGTTTTTCTCTTCTATTTTTAGATCAACTCAGCCAATCACAATGCGTGTTACATAGGCACTTCACCTGTAACATGTAGCGATGTAATCTACTACAGTGAGTCGATACACTAGTACTGTAACACAATCGTGCAATCTTATGATAGAACGGCAGTAAGGTTCCATGATGCCTACCATACTGTCAGTACAGTGGTCAATGTAATGAGATTTACAGTTAAAACTTTTTAATTTTATAAATGATCAGAAACTAAGAAAATGTTAATTAAAACATTAAAGCTTACACTATCAAATTAATTAGTATTCATCTTGTTGACTTTTAAAAATATTCAAAGTAATAAGGTTACATTAGTGTCTAAAACACATGTCTGCCAGTTTACAAAAAAAAAATCTGTGAATGCAATTTAGTTTGCAAAGTTTTATCAAGACAATGGCCCAATGGGCCCGAATCGCTCACCTGCTATCTGGTAATCATGGTATATACTTAAGACACAAGAGAGTCAATGATAACTTCTATAAATGGCCCAGGTAATATCAGTTGATTAGGCCTCTTGGTTCTTGATAAGAAATTTTATAAAGATTTTAGCCTATTTAACCCCCGTGAAATTGAATGAAGGTCAAGGTCATTCATTTGAACAAAATTGGTAGCCCTTCAGCCCATCATGTCACAGGCCTAATAACAGATCTCTAGGCCTCTTGGTTATTCAGAAGAAGTCGTTTAAAGATTTTAGCCTATTTGAGTCATATGACCTTGCATGAAGATCAATGTAATTCATGTTCACAAAGCTAGTCATTTATCCCAGCATGCTACAGGCCAAATATCCGTTCCCTAAGCCTTCGGTTATTGAGAAGTCGTATGAATGAAAAGTTTATACGCACGACGGACAGCGATCCTTCGGTTCAGATGACCTAAAATGTAGATGTGACCTCTGGTTATATTGATTGATTAATATGACGGGGCTTGACGTCCTTGTTCCGGTTATACCCGAATCTGAAACATAATCCTGAGGCGGGCACGACCTAGAACGAATAATCATACCCTGCCTCCACTCCGTTCCCGGCAGGGTATGAATTCCATCCCATTGCCGCTAGTGTTGCAAGCCCCGATGTGATCCACATCGGGCACTTTGAGACTGATAAAAATATATTTTTCGGGTATTATCCTTATGTAACTGTATTGATCTGACAACTATGATCAATATTCAATTCACAAACCTTTCGATTATAATCTTTCATCAACTATTAGTGGTAAAATCCAAGGCAAACACAACACATGTATAATTCTATTCAAATACGCCGCCATGTTTGATTTACCGGAAACCGTGACGAAATGAAACACCCAACAGGTAGAAATCTAAAATATGTTTAAAAGTTTTAAAAAGCCAACAAACTAAGAATAAATATGGTGAAACTGAACAAATGTAAGTATTATTAAGAATTAAGCAAAAAAGAATTTTTAAAGTTCATGTTAAAAACTTTGTAACATTATTTCTTTCGTAGTGAAAATTTGTAGGTCATTCCATATATGGTACTAGGTGCCATATTTGGAGCGCGAGACTTTCTAACGAGAAGCATCATGGCGGCCAAGTGAGCTGTGTCGGAGATGTGAGCCATTCAAAAGTGCTTCAAAACATAATTTAGACATGGAGGTGGGTAAACAAATAATCATTTTACGTTAAAAATGTTTGATATTGTTGAATTTAATTAAAAAATTACATGACACACATGAAATGCAACATTTTCACCGCTGGATGTTTTGCAACACTACGGGCAATGGGACGGAATCGTAGTTCTGACGACGACCATCTGTCAGAAATCTTCCGTCCGTCGTTCAGAGCTACGTTATCGCAGCTAGGCACGACCTACTTCACTTACATACTTATAGTCCATAGTGACCAGACCCAGCTGCAGTTTCTAACACATAGTTGTAAACCACATGGTCAGTGAATAAACGTAGATTGTGAACATATGATGTATTTTATAGAACATGGAAGGTTTTTTTCTTCTTTTTACATAATGTACATCATTTTCTTAATAAAACAAATTAAAAAAATCATATATCAGTGCAGAAACTAGTTTTGTTATAAAATCAGAATTTATGTTGTAATAATCATGCTGCATTTAACCTAATTAAGAAAAGCAAGTAAACAATAGTCATATAAATTATTGGCCGCATTTTCTTTTAAAATTGAAAGATAAAATTCAACCTAATATAAATAATGTACAATGATTTACCATTTTGAACAATAAAATTATATCATCCAGTGCTGAAATGGTTGTGATGTATTGAATAGATATCACACTCCCTTCACAACATTCCTCTGTAATATGAAACTGAAACGAAATGCCCTTTATTTCTCTTTACACTTTTTATTTCAACTTCTTTAAAAACTTTTAACAGGATTGGAGAATAACAAAAAACTTGAATAATTTATTAAGATCTAAAGGTAGTCTACATAATTATATACCTCAACCGAAATGACATTTAATATTTAAAATGTAAAATAAGTTTGCTTATTTTTAGAGTACCAAAAGTTCTTAGCTTTGTATTTACATTACATTAATAGTACATTATTATCTCACCATGAACAGTATTAAATAAATAATTTCTAATTTCATAACGTAGGTCGATTTGTGTTCGCTGCCACCGCCTCAATTACAGTACAGGAGTTCAGTGGCTATCACTTCGTTACACGGTTTAACAGCCAAATGAATCTACAATTTTAACATAGATTTACGCACGGAATCTTGCATTTATTATATAACTGTAATTGATGAACATATTATTTTTTTTGTTTCGTATATCATAGTAGCAGTTACCATATTTTTCAATCACAATACATTTGGCACTGAAGCGAATATAATGCAATTGTCGACGCATTGCAGTTTACTTCCATGGCACCTGTGATACAAAATAATTATATGATACAAATGTAGTTTGTGTCTTATATGACGGTCGTTGTGGTCATCTTCGCTTTGGAATGAAAAGGAAAGTATTGATCAGAAAAACAGAATACAGCAATTACGTTACAATTAATGTGACTGTTGTTAAGAAGTTGAAATTTCTTTGTTACAAAAACCCCAATATAGCAACTAATTAATATACTAATAATCAACATAAAAACAATATATGAAATGAGAAGAATGTTAAGGATATATAATTCAAATTTAAACACTTTTTCTGGCGTTGTGCATTTGAAAATAAAACGATAAAAATATATGAAATAAGAAGATTGGCATGGAGTATTATTGAAATTATTTGAAAATAAAACGATATGAAAAGGAAAATATAAGCTGCTCTATCTGCAATGATCATCAAACTTTGTTTCCTCCAGGTGGAAATACAATATAAATCGACATGAAAAAGAAAGAACAAAGGGAACAGTTCAATCAGTATAAATGAAAGAGCGTTTGCGATGAACGGAGCGAATTTCAGCAGAAATGTCTTTCTGGCAGCATCATCCTTGTAAGTGACTAAAAGGGTTCCAGCAAATGAAATGCCATTTTTCTTATGATAGTGTTGAAAACACAAGGCCCGAATTCAGACATGATTTCCTGTAGGAAACTGTCCCATAGAGCTATGTAATGATCACAGCTAGAACAGAAATGAACTATGGTGTCGTGGAAGGGCTGATTGCACAAAAACACCATATCGTATCATGGGTGACTGATAATGTCTACATGGAACACAAGGAGTAAATGACCTGAACATCCAATAAGGATGTTGCTGCTTGCAACATGACGTGCGGTTTGTAGGATTAATGACACAGCTGAAACATCTCAAAATCTGAATCATTTGTCATACGAACATTTAAGGCCGAGTTTTCGGCAGATGTTATTGCGGTCTTCACTATTGACTTCCATTTACATGGAAATGTATATGTCCTGAGGTAAGTGTCAAGATATGAGAGTAGCTCGTATCTTTGAAGGACTCAAACGATATCTGGAAAGTATCCTTTGCCACAAGAAGATCTTGGTTTTACTACTTGTACATTCAAATAGAAATACAGTCGTGTGGATAAGATTCGCTTGACCAAAAACGACTGATCTAATGATATCAGATTCTGAAGGAAACACAACTTTCTTCTGTCAATCTCGGCAGATATACGAAGTAATCCAAGCATGGGCTCGATAATGTCCGATCTTGATCGCCGGTGTACACAAAGGATAAGTTTCGCTGCATAGTGTTGGAAACGAGCTAGTTGTGAAAGATCGCACCCAATGTTCACATCCATAGAGAACAGATGGCAAAACCGCTTTTTGTACAATTGGTCTTGACGAGTGGGTTAATAAAATTGGATAGGCCAATGCCAATGATTGAGTGGATGGTTCTTCTTCCTTTATCACACGCTGCGCGCACACGTTCCCCGTTGGACATTCCGGCTGATACTAGAGTTCCAAGATGAACATCAACAGGACCGAGCATCGAATTGAAGTCGAGCTGACGTGCGATGTTATTCCCGATTACAAGAAATCTGTATTTCGTGCTATTAAATTCAATTTCCTCTTTTCACTGTATTGATGGCAAATATTCAGTAGACTTTGGAGTGAACGAGCCGACGTGCTTACGTTTTTGTTTTTCAATCTCAATTGCACCAGTTCCCGTCACCAGTAGATCTAGGGGAATTAAAATGCTTTTTTAAGATGACAGCCGTAGGTGATCTTTCGGACAAACACAAATGATAATAATTGCGCAAGACCTTTTCAGCATCATTCGAGATAGGTTCCGCGTTATTTAATGATAGGAACTCGAGAAAGAACTCCATGCAACCATGTTACAAAGAGACCAGCATACAAATGCAGTTTGAATTTTAGTGTTTTAATAGGCTTGGCACTTACACCTTTTGAACTGTGCTATATCTCTGAAGCATACAATCGAAGACACAAAGCAACATACATCACCCGGTCACATTACACTGACAATGGGCTAACTAGTCGTCAAAATCCCTTCATGCTGAGCGCTAAGCAGGAGCAGAAACTACCACTTTTATAGACTATGGTGTGTCTAGGCCAAATGGGGCGAACGCTCAACTGAAGGCCAAAAATGAAATGGTGTCAAAGGAGACTTTAGAAGAAGAAAGCTAGTTAGGAAGCAGAGAAAAGATAATATCCTAATTTTAGTCGCTAAAACTTAATCTTAATTGATGAGGTTTGTTTTAATGTTTTTGTTTCATTAGAGAAAAAACCCACATTTTGATGACTATAAAGTTATATTGCATGCTAATTTCACTGTAACGATATTTCACTTTAACATTTGATATTTGAACATCGACATTTAACTTGATGATTTAGCTCCCCAAAAGCATATGTTGGCCTATAAGAGAGCCGAAATCTAGGGATCATATATTCCTTGTTTTGAATAAAGCGCCTTCAATCACTGCCATGTTCAGTGACTTCGGGTTTTGTCGAATTCCGAATCGCATCACGTGACTGACGTTCGACACGCCCTGCACGTGGTGAGCCAGGTAACTAGCGTAAGCGCACAAGTGTTTGTTTACGTTTTCCTTCTGGCTAATATGAGCAAATTATGGTAATGTATGTCCACAGAATGAGTATTTGAAACATCCAATTCACAAACTGCCGTAAAATATTGTGTGTATCAAATATTGTAATGTGCGACCATATTTTCATTGTAGATCCAGTCTGCTGAGGTTGACCACATGTTTATTTATGAAAAATTGTTGACATTTTCTCTTGGTTTCACAACTCTCGTGTTACTTCGAGATTATCGCGATTATGTTTGAAAGAGTTCGGAATGATTCGGCATCTTTCGAGCCTATTTTTCACGTTTACACGTATTTTTTTTTTTTTTTTTTTTTTACTTTTACAACACTTTAACAGTTTTCACTGTGACAAAAAGAGCGAAAGTTACGTATACAAGTATACTAGTATTGATTGCTACAGGTAAAAATTGTCGGTGTGCACATGCGCTAATTTGAACATAACTCTTGTTGTCGATATATCCGTAAGCTGACAAATTGTACGTAATCCAATGTTTCAGTACATGTTTGTAACAAATAGAACATTTAAAGGCTCACTACCTTTCCGAAACAGAAAATAAAAAATTCTTAAAAACCAATAATAAAAAGAAAGTATAAATGGATGGCCTAAGATGAGTACAACACCAAACAAATGCAATATTTCTTGCGTAATCTATGTTAACAGTGCAGATTCATTTCACTGTTTTGCCGTCTGGCGCAGTGATAGTCAACGTGCACGTGCAGTAATTAGTACGACGATGGGAAATATAAGACGACCCGCGCTATGACAATTTACATTTGATTCATTTAAACTCAATTGTTCAGAAGGTGACGATACGTGTAGTATTAAAGGTAAGTTTATAACTTTTGTGGTTATACAAAATAATCGATCACGTTTTACATCACCATTTTAAAAATCAAAAGCCGTTTCAGAAAGGAGTGGACCTTTCATAGGGAAACGGATTTCACCAGCATCAACTGATACAAAAATGTATATAACACAGTAAATCGTCACAAAAACTATGTTGTGAAAACAGTTATACAAAAGAACAAATAGCTACATTCATATCATGAGCACAATATAAATAGTTGGCAATTATTTAGTAAGCAAGTCATTTCACCTTGAAAGTGCCAATTGACCGCAGTCCAATACCTTTTGTTTTTTCTCTAGGCGATATAACGAAGCATGCAATCGGCAAATAATAATATCAATTTTCCATAACAAAGGTTCCAATAGTTGGTTCATCTCTAAATATTCTTCCAAACGTCTCCCTTGACACCGCCTCACTTTTGGCCTTTTGTGAAGCGCTCGCCCCTGTGATGTAGATCCTGGGTTCTGTACCCTGGCTGAAACACACCCAAAGTCTATAAAAGTTGTCGTTTCTGCTCTGCTTACCGCTCAGAATACAGAGAGTAAGACGACTGGTTAGCCCACAGGTATTTGTTCTATAAACATTGAATATACCGCAGTCTCCCAAAACAAGCACCCCGCACAACATACATGCAACACATCGCATACATGGGAGGCCGTCCTTACATGACCATTGCTGTTAAAGGCCCATTACCTTTCCGGAGCAAAACTTTAAAGGTTTCTTAAAAACATTAATAACAAAAGAAAATATATATCGATGGCTTAAGATGAGGTTACAACACCAAACATATGCAAGATTTCCTGTCTAATGTACGTTAACAGTGGAGATTCATTTCGCTGTTTTGCCGTCTGGCGCAGTGATAGTCAACTACCGTGCGGCATTTAGGACGACGGCGGGAAACATAAAACGACCCGCGTTATGAAAATTAACATTTTATTTATTCTAATTAAACAGTTCCGAAGGTGATGATAAGTGTGCTAGTAAACGTATAGTTAATAACTTCTGCGACTCTACAAAATTATTGATCTCGTTTTACATTCCTATTTTAAAAATTAAAAGCCGTTTCGGAAAGGTAGTGGCCCTTTAATGGGACGTAAATTAATCAAACAAACAAACAAACATCTCTATAAATGTAGCTAGCCCGAGATACTCTGGCCCTAACACCAGACTTAGACAATATATACAGATAGATGTCTGGCTAAGGGACCCTAAATCAGAGATCTATCTGTCATAAAGCCTAAGTCAGCTGTTAGAGCCAGAGTATCTCGGGCTAGCTTCAGTGATATAGCACTATAAAAGGGCAAGAGTTCCACTATTATATTACAACACGAATATACCGCAGTCTCCAAAAACACGCACCCGCAACACATCGCATACATAATAGGCCGTCCTTACACGACCCTGTCTGTTAATAGGACGTTATTCAAAGGGACAATTCAGCCTAAGAGAACATTAAGATTTGTACATAGATCGGAAAAAAACCCAATTCTAATGGAAATTAAAATCAGTCGGTTTTACTGTGATATGCCTGAAAAGCCCATGGTGGTGACATGTGTGAAATGTACACACAGTGATCGAACTTCTTGTATGCCGAACCCTGTCCCTTGCTCGTAGAGTAATGCAACTTGTGTCTAAAACTGCTCAGATCGCTCTAACAGTAGTGTGATTATCTTATAAGGTAAATTGTCTTGCCTAAAAAAATCATGTTATCACCTTCTCAGTGGTTATGCAGTTCATTTGTTTAACGTGCGTGACTTTGGCTCGGGTATGGGTAGCGTCCTTATTGTGCCTGCTAAATCGTATTGATCAAAGATTCGATATTTCAGCGATATTAATTAAAATACTTAACAATGTCGTGGAATTGGTCAATGTTTTACGTTATATGTTTCATAAGAAATGTAGAACAATACATTTATGCTATATTTTGCTTCTTGGTTATGCAAATGAATTAGCCTGAGTGAATTGTCTCTTTAAGACTAATATGTACACAGATTTTTTAAGATTGTTGCCATACAAAAATTTAATACTGAAAAGTATTCTCTTGATTTTCTTCTTACAATGACAACTCATATATATATATATATATATATATATATATAATAAATTGTATAAACAATTAATGGTGGATCCAATTCTTCTAGCCAACCACAAAACACAACGCGACAAAAGGAATAAGGTTTGAATATGTTTTATTTCAGTTTAAGGTTCCATGATACCTATCATACTGTCAGTACGGTGGTCAATGTAATGAGATTTACAATTAAAGCTTATTGATTTTATTAATGCTCAGAAACTAACAAAATGTTAATTAAAACATTAAAGCTTACACTATCAAATTATTTGGTAATCATTTTGTTGACTTTTAAAATATGCAAAGTAATAAGTTATATTGGTGTTTGTCTGAAACATGTCTGCCATTTTTTTTAAATATCTGTAAATGCAGCTAGGTTTGCAAAGTTTTATCAAATAAAGTTTTATCAAGATAAGGCATGATATGACAGTCTCAGTAGTACAGAAATATTTGAAACATCTTCATTTCTATTTACGTCGTAACAAAATATTCTTTAAACAGCTATAGCTAGCTGACAGTGTAAAAACATTGTTGTGTAGCACATACATGGCACTGATAACAAATATGTGGAGGTTACAATATATTTTTAAATCTAATTAGGACTAGCATTCCATCAAATTTGCTTCTAGGCAAAATGCTATAAATATATCAACAGTATTAACATCAGCTTCGTGTGAATTAATGATTACCTCTAGTAGTCCAACATTATAGGGACTACCTACACTCTTAAACTCAAACCAAGCAAATCTAGAGCAATGTGACTCTAGAAATGAATTAATACAGGCATATCCATATACATGTAACAATGATTTAACAGGTATACCTGTTACCTATCATCAAGGAACGGTTGAAATTGTCATTAGTTTATTTCATTTTTTGCAATTACAAAACGTACAAACTGGCTGTTAATGTAACAGTATAACACTTGTGCTTCAAACAATAATGCAGATTTATATATACAGTATATTATCACTTTTCTAAAACTTAAAATCATGGCCATTTATAAATTACGAAATTCTGGCATATGATTGTGGATTCACTGATCTACAGCTTACATGTGCCTATAACATTGGCTCTATTGATAATCTTATTATATAATACAATCATATGAAACAATATTTGCAGAAGTGTACCAAAACTTCCATGGGCAACCTTGACACTAGATGACATCATGAATTCCAAAGTTCTTTTTTATCTTATATGATCTTTTAAGAGAAAATGACAAGTTTACAAGTGGCGTGCAAGAAAATACTGGGACATATTAAATATATATGATCATTACTAATATCAATTGCTAACATACATGTATTTTAATATTTTCACGTGTATTGTGGTACCAATACAACAGGACAATACGTCTTTCAATAAAACATAAACAATTCATGGTTGATTAGCGAGAAAGTAAGTTTAAAAAATCTTTCTTTTTTCTTTAAAATAACTAATCTTTCTTAAATATCTTATCTGATAATTTTTAAGTGAACTAAGTGGTAAGATATGCATGTTCTCAATTCCATGCAGTAGCAAGATGGGACAGGATTTGATGGGACATAACACTCCAGAATGAGACGAGATGAGATGATAGAGACATTTGTTAACACTATATACCCCAATTTTACAGCGTAACATAAAAGTATGTCTATAATTAGATTAAGAACATGTTGATCACATGACTGGTGAAAACAGTTTAATTATATAAATGGCAGTAAAACATATTCTTAAAGGCCCACTACCTTTCTGGAGCAAAACATAAAGGTTTCTTAAAAGCCTTACATGTAATAACATCAGAAAATATATACTGATGGTCTAAGATGAGGTTACAATACCAAACATATGCAAGATGTTAAAGACGTTAAGTTACAAACGTATGATGTTACAGAAGGGACAGCCTACGTTAAAGGAAAACAATGAAACAGCCAGCAAGGTACTTTCTGTAGGTCGTCATCATAAAACTATAAACTTAAGAAATTTAATATCTCTGATAGATGTAACTAATTAATAATAGAATTAATAACAACTCTGGAGTGTCACTCTACTCTTATCAAATATGAGTGACTGAAGATAACTTTATATTTTACAAACATCTCATCAGGCTAAATAATAATGAGTATTTCAACAAAGAATGGATTTTGCTTTAAATACAATATAATCTTCTGACATAAGGAAATGATAAATATTTGATTGTTTACCAGATTCAGTAGCTAGCTATATATACTAGTCAAATGTAATATCACAGTCTACTGACTCTACTCTGTCAAACAAAACATCTAACAATCACTTTCATGTTAAACAGGGAAAGTAAATAAACAGAATGTATCACAGTCATTTAGGTTTAAAAGGAAAATATCACAATAACATCTTTTAATGACAACATAAAAAGCATTTTATCGGCGATTATCATACTCCACATTCTGTTCTTTTGGATGTTTGGATTTTCTTTGAAATTTTCCACAAGTTTGGTTTCCTAGTTTTCTGAAAATAAAAAAAAGTGTTATTTTTAACAAATCAGCCCAGTGATGTGCATGCTGTCAACTAGCTAGACCAGGTTCAATACATTGTATCAACATTATACAGTAAATTATGTGAGCTACAATTGCATCACCATCTGTACACAGCTGATTTCTTTTCATTCAGATATATTAGAGGTTACTTCCCTAAATTTACTTCAATTGGTCATTAAAGATAAAGCTGGACAACAGATGGGCACTGAGAGAGAACCTGTATAAGGACTACTGTAGTAATAAGAACAGTGTTTCTAATTGACTTTTAACTGCACTGTGCTTTGATTTCTATTACAATGTTTTTCAACTAGTTTTCAATAAAGAAAATTAGAACTGTCGCCAGAGTGGCCGACTTATACCCTCGCTACACAAATTTAGCAATTACTCCATTAATATAAGACATTGCAGAACCTTATATAGTTTACTCAACTCCCCTATATGTCAGGGTTCTGTGTACCACATTTTATCAAAATCTGTTAAGTAGTTTAAGAGAAGTTTGCCAGACAAAGTTGTGTCTACAGACAGACGGACAACCCGATTCCAGTATACCCCTTAACTTTGTTACGTGGTTTATAAAATATAACTGATTGTGTAAATTGAGGTTTTCTTGTGAATTGAATTATCAGTAAGACAAAGTCTATATCTATAAATGGGACAAGATACGACTGGTCATGACACAAAAGGATAGACATGGTAACCCTACGACAGAGTTCATGGCAGGGACATAAAAGCTGTACCAGGTATTGATAGATTTATAATAGAGTGTGAAGTATCCAAAGTGATTAATTTTCTTACATTGTTTGATTCCAGTTTGTCCAACTCGAGGAGTGGCATGAGTGAGGGTCGGCCATGAGCACACTGGAATGGGAGGTCACAGTGGGACAGAGAGTCCAGCAGTTCCTTACATTCCTCTACTGAGAGCGGGTCTCCAAACTTTATAGCACCTGCACATTAATAAAATTCATAACACCTGCACATTAATAAAATTCATAACACCTGCACGCTGATAAAATTCATAACATCTGCACATTGATTAACATTAATAGAATCTGATCATTAATAAACTTTTTAGCACCTGTACATTGATTTTTTAGCACCTGTACATTGATTTTTTAGCTCCTGCACATTGAAATATAACTTTTTAAATAGCATGTGCATATTGACATTTTTTAACAGTGATAAAGTCAATAAATTTGACAAATACATCAAACATCATGTTTTCTTTCATTGAGAGGCTCCAGATGTTTCTAGAGTGAAGATATATATAAATCTGTACTGAAAGAATAGACTTACCATGGCATGCCTGTGAGCATAAGACCTTGTGCAGTGTGGCAGGCAACCGTCCCAGGACACCACTGGTGCTCATCAACAGCTGATGGCACCAGTTATAAAATACAAATACATGAAGATGAAATTCTTCTTCACAATGTCAATTGTTGCTTACCAAAACATTTGATGCAAAAATGCTAACAAATATGAAATGATGGAATTAACTTTTACAAGTAGAAAACGGTTTGGCTCTATCTTTGATATTTACCAGTAAATGTGCAGAAACTTGTCACATTAGTATCATTATTTAAAATGGAATTTGATGTTATTACATTTTCTTTTGTACAAGCTTATTTAACATCATCAAATGGCATGTTGACAATGTACCCAAACAAACTAATTATATATAACAGTAAGGGTTGCAAGCACACGTCCCCTGCCGTCAATTACATTTTTCTAATCTATTGCCAGTTATTATTGCTTAATTAGTTATGCTATCATTGTATAAACATTGTTTGAACAAAGTCTGTCTCAAGTCATCCTCCAGAAACGAAAATTTGTGAAACAAACTACTTTTAGTAACAGTGACCTTTTGACCCTGAATTCAATCTCAATCTATGATATCCCTATGTTACCACTGTATGAAGTTTGAACAAATTCCGTTCATGTGATCTCAAGTTATCATTCGGAAAATGAAATTTGTGAAACAATCTATTTTTAGTAAAAGTGACCTGTGTAGTTGACCTTTTGACCCCAATGCAATATCCCAAGCTGTATTTTCTCATATGCAACGTTTGAGTAAAATTTTATCAAAATCCGTTGATGTTTTCTGAAGTTATCGTCTGGAAACGATATTTTTTCAAACAATCTATTTTTAGTAACAGTGAGCTTTGTGTAGTTGACCTTTTGATCCCAAATTCAATCCCAAGCTGTCTTTTCTCATATGCTACCATTGCGTGAAGTTTGATCAAAATATGTTGATGTTTTCTCAAGTTGTTGTCTGGAAACTAATATTTTGTGAGAAAAAAAATCTATTTTTAGTAACAGTGACCGTTGTAGTTGACTCTTTGACCCAAAATTCAATCCCAAGCTGTAATTTCCCATATGCTTCCTTTGTGTGAAGTTTGATCAAAATCTGTTGATTTTTTCCCAAGTGATCATCTGGAAACAAAATCCCGACAGACAAATGGAGGGACAGACTGACAGACAGACAGACAGATAGGAACAAACATTAGAGTCCTCTCCGGTTTCACCGGCAGGGGACTTATAATTAGACTTACCTCCACATGCTCCTTTAACAGATTCTAAAATTGACAAGAAAATAGTACAGAGAAATAACAAAAAAAAATGGCATTTTATTTTCTGTAGTGTGGCACAGAAAAAATCAATATCAAGAGCAAAAAAACATCATTTTAAAAGACTGGCAACTTGATAATAAACAATGTGTTCTACACAAAAAATGTAACAGTATTAATTCAATGTGTGACTTCTGGTCTTACCAGGACAACATTCCATGCAACTGACTCCCTCTTACGTTTAACCTCATTGACCTCCTTCTGCATGATACAGGCAGGGATAGTATGGACTAGGATGGTGTCCCTCGACTGTTTGTCAGTGGTAAAGTCAACACCTGGGGAGGGAAAACTTTTCTGTATGACTGCATACGGCATAAAGTATATCACACGTATGTCTACACATTTTACTATCAAAATCCGGTGACTTCCTGAAAGACTGAACTGCAGTTCAGCTCGCTTATCCAAAGACTGAATTCAATTTACGAAGGTTATATATAAAGACTAAAATCAACTATCAAGAACTGTAAGGTTACCAGAAGGGACTAATTGTATAAATTATCATCTCCATTAACTTCTGTCTGTCGTTACCTATGCGGGCGAATTCCTCTCTGTAGGACACCATTACCCTCACTTCCTCCTCTTCCAATGTTAACTGTTTAGCTGGTGTAACAGTTGAGCGGCAAATCCTGTTGTCTCTCTCATAGGCTTCTACAAATACATAATGACATTGTATGATATAATAATATAAAAAGTATCAAAAAAACGGGAATTTTTTATTCAATACTGCTGGCCAACATTTCTTTTTGTGCAGGAATTATTTTCTGAATAGCTTTATTAGCTTCTAGTTCATAACATACAACATTACTCAGTTAATTTCTTACCTTTTGTAAGTTTCTGTAGACGAACCCGTTCATGAGCAGCATGCTGGTCAAACAGTAACAGCAGATTTGGAACTGAAAATTTATGTAAGGGAGACTACTACATATACTACTCAAAATAGGTAGACAACAAACATAAATTAAATGTGACTCCTTAATATACATCATTTAACACAAAACACAATACCTTGACAGACATCAATAATACCAATAGTACATACATGTAATAGAGCAAAGGGAAGTAATCACTAATTTTAGGGAAAAAATATCTCGGTCTGTGACAAAATTAACAGAACCATGTTTGTATAAATCTATGTCACTACAAAATACCACAAAATATTTTTTGAAAAAACAAGGAAATTATTTAATGAAATGCATATACCAATTGCACCAAGTGCAATATCATACAAGCTAGTGGACCCCTAAATAAACTTAGCCTTAATCGATCATAAAAAAATTTTACTCTATTGGTATACTGATGACAGTACATGGTTGACCCCAAATAGGTCAACCGATGTACTGGACAAATAAATGCTGGACATATCTTTTGAATGACTACCATCTATAGTCAATTCTTTTCTTCTTTGAAATTATAAAACATCCTAAGGTTGACTTACCTGCAGACATTTTGTTGGTTCTAGAGCTGGTCATACAGGCAATAAACTTATTGTCTACTTGTCCAATCACCTATAACATAATACCAGGCATACAAACTCCTCCCTACTATCATTATAAAATTAAGGTACACTCATGTATTGAACTGCATTTAGTTGGTAATTATGGGAGTAGGAATGCCAACTGTATAGCAGCAAATTAAATGAAGAGCGTTAGCATTTCATGCTGAATTTGTCGCTGTCCAGTTGGCATTCATAATCCCATAATTACCAAATGAATGCAGTTTGATGTTTATACATTTGATAACAGTTTTGTGATGAAATCTAAAGAGATTTCGCATCTATAATGAATAAGATTTTGTTTATTGTCAGAGAGTCTGAGACGGAACAGCCATCTGACCTGCCAACCTCTATGATCGCTTGCATGATAATTGTGACGTCACCATGATAATGATATCAAATAAGCGGATGTCAGTTCATAGACTGATGAATGCCAACTGTGTTTGGTATGGTACATAGTGGGGCTGCAGTGAAATTTCGAATATGTACTTGTAAATTAGGATAAACATCAGCATATACATTATCAATGGTATTCAGTCAATTAAGAACTTCTTTTCAAATCGCTTTTCTATGCTGATAAACATGGATTATTTTATGTAAATACATATGTTACTGAACAACTATTAAATGAATATGTTGATGACAATTTAATGACTAGTACAATGTGAACATGGCCTCTCTCATATGCATGAACTTGGCATCATGATCAATTGACTGGTGGAGGAGACAGTTTTGGTTTGATTGGTGGAGGAGACAGTTTCGGTTTTAATGATGGAGGAGACAGTTTTGGTTTGGTTGGTAAAGGAGACAGTTTTGGTTTGGTTGGTAGAGAAGACAGTTTTGGTTTGGTTGGTAGAGGAGACAGTTTTGGTTTGGTTGGTAGAGGAGACAGTTTTGGTATGATTGGTAGAGGAGACAGTTTTGGTTTGGTTGGTAGAGGAGACAGTTTTGGTATAATTGGTAGAGGAGACAGTTTTGGTATGATTGGTAGAGGAGACAGTTTTGGTATGATTGGTAGAGGAGACAGTTTTGGTTTGATTGGGAGAGGAGACAGTTTTGGTATGATTGGTAGAGGAGACAATTTTGGTATGATTGGTAGAGGAGACAGTTTTGGTTTGGTTGGTGGAGGAGACAGTTTTGGCTTGATTGGTGTAGGAGACAGTTTTGGTTTGGTTGGTAGAGGAGACAGTTTTGGTTTGGTTGGTAGAGGAGACAGTTTTGGTTTGGTTGGTAGAGGAGACAGCTTTGGTTTGATTGGTGGAGGAGACAGTTTTGGTATGATTGGTAGAGGAGACAGTTTTGGTTTGATTGGTGGAGGAGACAGTTTTGGTATGATTGGTAGAGGAGACAGTTTTGGTTTGATTGGTGGAGGAGACAGTTTTGGTATGATTGGTAGAGGAGACAGTTTTGGTTTGATTGGTGGAGGAGACAGTTTTGGTATGATTGGTAGAGGAGACAGTTTTGGTATGATTGGTAGAGGAGACAGTTTTGGTATGATTGGTAGAGGAGACAGTTTTGGTTTGATTGGTGGAGGAGACAGTTTTGGTATGATTGGTAGAGGAGACAGTTTTGGTATGATTGGTAGAGGAGACAGTTTTGGTTTGGTTGGTAGAGGAGACAGTTTTGGTTTGATTGGTGGAGGAGACAGTTTTGGTTTGGTTGGTGGAGGAGACAGTTTTGGTTTGATTGGTGGAGGAGACAGTTTTGGTTTGGTTGGTAGAGGAGACAGTTTTGATTTGGTTGGTAGAGGAGACGGTTTTGGTTTGGTTGGTAGAGGAGACAGTTTTGGTTTGGTTGGTAGAGGAGACAGGTTTGGTTTGATTCGTGAAGGAGACAGTTTTGGTTTGGTTGGTAGAGGAGACAGTTTTGGTTTGATTGGTGGAGGAGACAGTTTTGGTTTGGTTGGTAGAGGAGACAGTTTTGGTATGATTGGTAGAGGAGACAGTTTTGGTTTGGTTGGTAGAGGAGACAGTTTTGGTTTGGTTGGTAGAGGAGACAGTTTTGGTTTGATTGGTGGAGGAGACAGTTTTGGTATGATTGGTAGAGGAGACAGTTTTGGTTTGGTTGGTAGAGGAGACAGATTTGGTATGGTTGGTAGAGGAGACAGTTTTGGTTTGATTGGTGGAGGAGACAGTTTTGGTTTGGTTGGTGGAGGAGACAGTTTTGGTTTGATTGGTGGAGGAGACAGTTTTGGTTTGGTTGGTAGAGGAGACAGTTTTGATTTGGTTGGTAGAGGAGACAGTTTTGGTTTGGTTGGTAGAGGAGACAGTTTTGGTTTGGTTGGTAGAGGAGACAGGTTTGGTTTGATTCGTGGAGGAGACAGTTTTGGTTTGGTTGGTAGAGGAGACAGTTTTGGTTTGATTGGTGGAGGAGACAGTTTTGGTTTGGTTGGTAGAGGAGAGTTTGGTTGGTAGAGGAGACAGTTTTGGTATGATTGGTAGAGGAGACAGTTTTGGTTTGGTTGGTAGAGGAGACAGTTTTGGTTTGGTTGGTAGAGGAGACAGTTTTGGTTTGGTTGGTAGAGGAGACAGTTTTGGTTTGGTTGGTAGAGGAGACAGTTTTGGTTTTATTGGTGGAGGAGACAGTTTTGGTTTGATTGGTGGAGGAGACAGGTTTGGTTTGGTTGGTAGAGGAGACAGGTTTGGTTTGATTGGTAGAGGGGACAGTTTTGGTTTGATTGGTAGAGGAGACAGTTTTGGTTTGATTGGTAGAGGAAACAGGTTTGGTTTGATTGGACTAGTTTAACAGCCTATTTACAGTCAGATTTAGGTTTTATGCACTACAGGTCATGAAAACATCACAAAATATGTCTAATGGTTTTTTATCAACCAACAAGTTTCTGAAAAAGTGACTTGGTGAGCCATGTTCTGACCTTGACATCCTGCAGCATGTCCTTGGTGAACTTGTGGTAATGGAGGATACCATGTGCCTTAGATGAACCCTGCGACCTTCTACTCGCCTCAACCATTGTTGCTACTGACTACAAATAAAATTATCACTTATGTTACTTCATACAATGTATTTTCTTCATATGGGAAATAATTATTTTTAAAGTTTATCATTACACAGGCATTACAATAATGTGAAGATGGTAAAGTCTAACTCGTGATGAAGGGGCTTATACAGACTCAATCCTGCTCATTACATAACAAATATAAACAGGTGTTAAAATAGAGAGGAGCAAAATAGTGTCATTTTAATTAAGTTAAAACACATAAGTATAGTTTTGAAGTAGTACAGTATATCTAAATTCCACATACTAGTACATTTAATATGAACAAGGAGCCATAAAGCATCAGGCATTATCCCCCGCTTCCTGCAGTTGGAATAAAACCCAATTACATCAAGGTCAAAATAACAATTATTCAAGCATAACTTTCAATATATGTGAGTATTGTAAAACTGTAAAAAATTAACAGCAGGTAACACAAAGAAACTGTAATTTGCTATTTTGAGAGTTTCCATGGTAACAAAAACAATTCCAAAAATTGAAGGACCGCAATAGCAAAAGGCACAACTAGGGCACTTGTCTGATATCTTCAAAAAATTTCATGGAGCTGCTTTGAATGGCTTTGGAGTTATAGCCCGGAACAAAAAGAAATAGTAATTTGGTACTTTTGACAAAGTTTCCATGGAAATTAACAGAAAAAACACCTAACATGGAAGGTCCACAATAGCAAAAGGCACAACCAGGGCACTTGTCTGATGTAATTTGGTATTTTTGACTAAGTTTCCATGGAAAAGGAATAAATTCTCAAAATGGAAGGTCCGCAATAGCAAAAGGCACAACTAGTGCACTTGTCTGTTATAAACATAAATAAAAGTGCACTTGTCTGATGTAAACATAAAGTTTTAAGGAGCTGCGTTAAACAGTTTTTGAGTTATGACCCTGAAAAGGATCTCGGACGGATGGAGGGAGGAAACGGAGCCCAAAACAATATCCCCCGCAAACAAGTTTCGCTGGGAATAAAAAGGGAATTTAACTCTGAGAATGTTAAAACATAATCAAACCATGAATATTTCATAATTTCTACTGTTTACTGCATAAAACACACTTCTGCTTCATCAGAAAATTCAATTGATAGTAAGTGAGTTTACAGTAACATTTGGCTAGCACTAACGAAATGCTTGCAGTAAACAGTTATTTGAGTGGTACAGGTATCACAATGTTTACTGCATACTGTACCAAAGTTAGCCTTAATCGATAATACTAGGTATGTACCTGTTCTGGTCGGTCAAACACAGGGTTGTCCCAGTTCTGCAGCAGATCCTCCACACATTTAGTAGTAACTGGATCAATAAGCATTAAGGTACATTTGATATTTAGAGGTTATTATATGACAATTTTGATATTGCACCCTTTATCAGCCCGAGACCACCGTATCAGCCTAAGGGCTGCAGGCCCGAGGGCTGATATCAGGTCAAGGGCTGAAACTTCATTACATGTACATGTATATGTTTTTTTACAAATACATAATCCCTGGTTTAATGAACGAGTTGAAACATAAATTTTAAGCAAAATTGACAAGATCCTAGTGAAGGCTAACTATCACTTAAAAAAATGATAATGTTCAACAAATTCCGGCAAAGCGGGTTCATTTCAGAATGATAAGTTTTACAACGGACAGGAATTATGAATTCAACGGGAAAATTAAACTACACGTATTAAACTGTCTAATTTATTCCTGTGTCTCTTCTTGTTGAAAAACGCATGACGTTGATTTATTTATACCAAATACATTCTTTTTCTGTTATAATTATGTGAATTGCGATGCTTTGTTTTCGGCACTGTTGACAAAACTCATTTCAACCTGATCTTACTTAAGACAATATCTCCAGTAAAATCATCATGAAACAGACTATTTCTGATTTCTGATATCTCTCTCAATACGTTTATCCGAGAGCTATTTTTAAATTGGAAATTGTATCAATTATCCAACTTATCATCTGTAGGAAACTGAATTGAAGCGGCAACTCTAAAATTCGGAGTGAAAGCCCCGGATGACGTGATATCAGCCCGGGCCGATAACTGATATCAGCCCGGGCTGATATCAAAGCATGACGTCATAATGTGATATCAGCCCGGGCGCTGATATGACTGCACGGACAGCACTGCAGTATCGCATGGGCAAAACGTTCATTATCAAAGACAAAAGTGTGATAAAGAAATATAGCACTCAAGGAATAAGATCATGAAATAGAAAAGTAGAAATAACTTAGCCTGCTTATATCTCAACATTCACCAGTTTCAGCAATAACATTTCTACACACTGTAAGAATACTATTAGGAGTATTTAAAGTGAATAGTCGAGCAATGAAAACCAGTCTAAATGTGTTCATTGACCTTTCAAAAGTCATTTTATATTAAAACAATGGTCAAGTACAGCTTACATTGTCCAGTTTTGACCATTGAAATTATGGAAAGGCCCCGTATAAACTTATCACAGTTCAAAAAATAAAATCCGAAAGTGAGGCTGCATGGGAGTATCGACAGGGGCATAGCCAGCCGGGAGGATGTTTTAGGATTCCTATAATATAAATTAATTTCTTTGCATGCAGAGCGATTTAGACAGGAAATTTCATTTTCCTACTTCATAAGAAATTATACTGGATATATCAACTTAATTTTTACTGACTTGAGCCTTCCTTTCCTCGACTATTTACTTTAAAGCGATAATATTTCATTACAAGGAACAGAAGTTAAAATGTTTATCCCTATGTAAGGTATACCTGGTGTCTGTTTGTCCTCTGTACTATCAGAACCATGTCTAGTGTCTGCCCATTTGACAGACAATAAGTCTTCATCCTCTTTATCTATGGTTTCCATGTGTTCTGACATAATTTGGAGCAACGTATTGTGAGATTGAGGTGAAAGGTCATTCACTGTAGACTTAGTTGTTGAAGGTGCTGCAGAAATTGGAGAGGACATCCTGACTGTAGAATTATAAGGAATCATAAATAAATAAACTTAATTTATTTTACATTTATTGTGAATTATGCAAATGACTTTTGATAGCATGGAGAAAGTTTCCATTATCCAGCATCAGACAGTATGTGTTTAAGCTTACCATCTGGTGGTGGAGGTTCCCAGCTACCATCCTGAGGTCGGTTGTGGCCAGTTATACTGTTCACATACAGTTTCTCTCCTACACAAGTACAAAAACTCCTTGAGTAGTAAGAGCAAAATGAGTTCCCCATATTATTACCACTGGTGTAACAGCCTCTCTACTATTTGTAATAAGTACTGGGTAATAAAGTAATCATACAAATACAATTATTCAGGAAGTGCAATTAATAGTTTGATTCAGTAATAGAAGTAGATTTTTTTTTAATTTCCCAAAGAGCTTAACATTATACAATGAACATATAAATAAGTACAGTATTACAAAAAATATCAAAGTAAAGTCTAGCTAGTTGCTACCCACCTGTTGTAGGAACTTTGATTTCCACCCATGGTTGTTCAGAGTCAATGGTGCATGTATCTTCAGAAGTACTCATCAAATTTTTAACAGTGTCCTTTTTGCTTTCTGAAGACTTAATCTTATCATTTTTAGTGTCCATCTTGATGTCTATAGTGTCAATCTTATTATTTAAATTCTGCTCCTCACAAGACTGGCCATTCTCTGTGACTGTAAGCAGATCCCCTTCATCCACATCTGACCATGGACTGGTATCACCTGACGTATCTGTTGACTCTGACTTGTCTCCCTTGACTGATGATTCTATCTTACTTTTATCACAAATATCTATAATGTTCATGGGTAATTTACCTTTCCTGTTGGACTCCCCTCTAAGTACCTTGAGTTGCTTTGATGAAAGACCTGGCACATTGAGCGTGGTTTTACGTTCTAACTTTGAATTTGTTGAACTTTCAGAATTTCTATAGGGCAAGGTACTCAGACATTGAGAAGCCATTGTTTTATATTTATCACTATCATGAATGGAATTACAACTTTGGAATAACTCTAACTGGATAACTTGGTCATCATCAGTATCTGGTGAGTCGAAAGTCCTCTCTGTGTTAGAAAGTGCTGTTTGATCTGTCCCTTCACTTACTACCTCTGTAGAGTTCTGTATTGATTCACACGGGACACACCTCTCTTCTTCATCTGACATGATCACATGCTGAACATTCTTACTCACATAGCCAGGCTTCACATATTGACTAACATTCTGTTGTCTGTTACCCCCAATGTCAGTATAATTTATTTCATCATTACTTGTCGATAAACCCTGATTTTCTTCAGTGAGACATATATGTTCATCTATTATTTTAGTTGTTACCTTTCCTAAAGCACAAGTTCCTGAAGAAGCTTCACTGTTTTCTTCAATAGAGAGCTGAGAGAAGTTCTTGTTTGATGCTACATTGCTTGAATCTGAAAGTTCTTGCACAGAATCTTCAGACACTTTCCTGAAATGAGCTTGAGTTTTATATATTTCAGTTGTAAGTTGAGTGGGGATAGAGTCAGACAAATCACTTTGAGACTTTGAAACTGATGATAAACTATTTTCATGAATCACAGAAGTTACAGGAGATTCCAAGCTCTCAGTGCTAGACATTCTTCTCTTCTTTGTTTTCACCACATAGCTCATGTCTTCCTCATACAAGTCTGCTATGGAGGAAGAGTATGAGTCAAGAAATTCTGCCAGAGTTTCCATTTCCTGGTGTGTTGATGGCTCTTCTACCTGAATCTCCTTTCTCTGGTTTGTAGTGGACACAGAACCATTAGAATCCTCACATAGGCTTTTGATGGCCCAATGATGACTAGAAGAATTGGGATCCTCATGGAGATGTTTACTAAGACCACTTGAGTTCTTATCCAGTTTTAGATCATCGTCCATCATTACAGGAGAGAATCCTTCTGATACAGCAGGAGATATGACTCTATTTTCTGTAAATGCAGGAACTGGTACAAATCCCTGTGATTCCTGTAAACATTCAGTATTAAGACCTTGTTTATCCATAACAGTTGATATATCTGTCAAAGGCACAAAGCCTTGGGACTGAGGTGAACCAGACAACCGAGCTGTAACTAGATTGCTGGAAAGTATATCTGTATGAGTCAGGTAGTGAACAAAGCCCTGTGTTCTTTCCATGGTGTAATCACTACTACTTTCCATATCTCCAAGGTTTAGTGTAGTATTGAAGTCATATGTCTTCTCCTCACCCTGGAGACTCACAGTGGTGTCGGGAACAGGAACAGAGTCAATGCAGGGTTTGGACCTATCCAGTATCTGGTAGACTTGTTGGGGATTTCTGAGATCTGCAGATTCCTTGTTACTTGGTGGTACTGGAGCATAATCAAATTCTTCATAGCATAGGAGGTCTGTCTCAGACACATTGATACTATCGTCCCCTCTGTACATGCCTAGCTGTCTTTCAGAGTTGGGAGTTCCTTCAAACAACATACCATCATGTGCACTGTCTGTCTCTGACTCTGAAGAAATAAATTGAAAGAGTCCATCACCGCCTCCAACGCAAAGACTGATATCTTTGTTGATGCCTGTGTTAGTTGAATCCGGTTCAATTCCCAGGTTAGACTCTGTCCTTGTATAATTATCAGGTGTCATGTCGCTGTCTCCCGTTACTTGCTTTGTTGATTTCCATCCCTCATATGAATTGGTAAGAATACATCCTGTTGTGTGACACTGATGATCAGATGATCTTTTTCCTAAATGATCAATCTCAGAGTTATTACACTTATTTCTATCTTGATAGCTAGTTTCTTCTGAGCCTGAATAGTTTTGAAATACATCATTATATGTTTGCAAAAATGATGTAGTTGTAAGAAATTTCCTGTGAGCATTTGTTGTGTTAGCAGTTTTTCTAGAATTAACTGAAGTGATGTTAGTGCTGTTTTCATGCTCTATTTTTTCCTTTGTACTACGGATCCCATTAGAATGCACAATTAAACAAGATCTGTCAAATAAGTTGCTTTGATTTCCATGCAGATTCGGAGGAACTATATCCTGGGGATATTTTGAAGAAGCGGCTGTATTGTGAGAGGTCTCTGTGATTGTATGCCTTGTCTGGTGAACTGTGTTGTCTAACTCACTATCCAAAGCTTTGTCTCTAGAAACACCAACCTGCTGATGGGACCTTGACATTCGAGCCAGCTTGGCTGCAACAGAACATTCTGCCACAGTTGATCGTTTTTTAGGTAGTCTGTAAGCCTGCATATTTTCCTGTGACCCACTTCCTATACATTCAGTTTCACTCTCTCCAATTCTTTGTGTTGAATCTGCCTTAGATTTCTCAATACTTTTTTCTAGCTGTCCTTTGTGAGATATAGCCACTTCCTTTTTGTTAAAATCACAAATTTCACTTACTGGTAAGTGAGTAGTTGTAGTTAGATGGCTTTCCTGACCTCCATCAGATGGTTTTTCATTACACTCAGATGTTTTGTTGCATTGTAGTCGTTTTCTAATGACTTTGAAGCAGGAAGTCTTTTTTGAACTTGTATCCTTCAAATTCCCTTGATATGAACTCAGACCTTTCCGGATAAGCGACAAAGTAGAACCTCCATTGAAACCTACATGTGGTGTTTCTAGTCTAATTAATGTGTGGTGTTTATTTTCTGTAATTTTTGTATCTTTTCTTTTCTCCATGAATTCCCAATCAAATTTCGGAACAGGGTCCTCACTTTCGTAATCTCCATCATCATTCAGCAAGTCAGTGACTTCAGTACCTACATCATCACTATCCAAATGCTGTCTATCACAGTTCTTGTTGCTGTCCTCTGAACTGTCTGATGTAGGATTATCCATCTGTCCTGTTTCAGACACCTTTACAACAGTATCAGATGTACAACAATCTGTTTCCTCAACAAGTACATTCTTTCTGAAACTTTGTTTGTCTTCTATAATGTCACTACCATCCGTCTTTTTTTCTATATTTGTCACTTTTGCTGGTGTCACCATGACATCCAGTCCAGTAGTAGTCTTTGTTACATTTTCCTCCTCACAGTCGTCTGGACTGTCCTCCTGTTTAGCTACTCGCCTCACCAGTTTTGAAGTAAGGAAATTTCTATTGTTACTTGTACTGATCTCCTCTACACCTGGTCCCCCTGAATTATCACCAATTGAGACCTGACCTTTATCTGTTGAAATCTCTGCTGTATCCTCCATGCTTTCCTCTATCGGACTGTCTACCGTCATATCCTGGATTCCTACCATAAGACATTCTCTTTTGAGAAATTCTGACATAACATCTTCAATACAAGTACAAACTGTGTTCCAGTCTTTAAATTCAACTAAGGTTTTTGCCGGGTCAAAGGTCACATCATACTCTGTGTATGGACATGAAATATTTATCACAAACACTCCAAATTTTTCAGAGTATTTTGTTGGACTTGAGGTCATAGATGACATACTCTCCTGTTGTTTACTTTCTCCTTGTTTATCAAAAAATCCCTTCTTCCTTAGAACTAGTGACTTCCCAAGAACAAAGTTTATGACCTTATGGATTTTAGTCTTCAGTACCAACCGTTTATTGATGTAAACAAACTGTAAATCCTTCCTAGAGAAGCCTTCCTTTCCTATGTAACCCTCCACACTATAACAACCACATTGACCTTGAACTGGTGACAAGGTCTTTGACCTCCCCACACCATACAGAGAGGTAAACACATTCAGAACTCCACAGGTTTTATGTGTCTGAAGTACAACTTGTCCTGAGATATCATTCCTCAGTGAAAAAGAAATAGCAGGTCTCATCAACGCTATACCCTCCAGCCTCTTTTTCACTCTCTCAAACTCCAGGACAGCATTCATGGCTTTCCTCCTTACGGGCATGTTGTAAAATAAATCATGTACAGTAACAGTCGTGCCAGCACTAGGTCGAGGAACACTGGATAATACCACCTTCATGGCTGAACCTTTGTTGAACATCTTACAGTATGTTGGTGTTATCTGTTTTATACGGGATGTTATTTCCAATAAAGAACTTGCATCTCTCAGACTAGCGATAGCTTCTCCCCTGAAACCATAGTGACGGAGCTGACTAAGGTCCTCCACTGAATGACATTTACTGGTGTGATACCTACAACAATGGATTCAGGAATATTACTTATAAAATAGACTCATTCACCATTGATGAGGAATAATCACTCAATGTTAACTTTTAACAAGTACAAATCCATTACAATTTACTGAAAGGACCTATTGCGGCAAATTACCTTAGGTAAAATATTCATTGACATGTTTCATTTTCGTAAAACTAAGTCACTTTTTGTCACAAATCTTTCATAAATTTGCCCATTGAAATCTTAACTCATATAAAAGTCTACAAGGTCTTGATCACTATCATGAGAAAGCAAAAAGTGTTGAACACGAAATTTAACATAATTCTTAAACATGCTAAACTTCAAGTTTTTGGAAAAATTGGGAAATAAATTCAAATACTGCCATAGTGTTATGCTTTGTTGCAACATAACTGTTAAATTTAATTCATAATAATTTTTATAGATTGCCTCTCTTTTGATCTAAAACAATCTTTTTTTCAAAGAGTTGAAACACGAAAATTAAATTCCAAAAGAATCAATTACAAAATGTAATAAATTCAAGGAATTTGATCAGCAGAGCTTCATAAGGTTGACAGTGAAAGAGTGCATTCTCTCCTAACTTTTACATAGCATACCTATTGTGAATGATAAAACTAATATAGATCTCTAGTAGCTATTTATTTTATTAAATTACTTGCACATGTGTAGTATGTACCTTTGTCCTACAAGTTCCAGCTGACCTTGGGTCATTCCAGTACCATTGTCTACCACCTGAATTTTGAAGCAGGACAGATCAATGCGGACAGCAATACATGTGGCACCAGCATCAACAGAGTTAAGGACGAGTTCCTCCATACACTGGGCCACACTACTGAGAGCCACCCCTGTCCTGAGGTAAGACCTGACCCCCGGGGACAGAGGCTGTATTGTCACCCCAGCCATGTCATTCATGTACAGCCCACCACTAGTCCTGTCTAGTCATCCTAAATCCAAGTTTGGTTTTCATATTCAGTCAGATGTTTCAGTCTATCATTTTGAGACTTTAGTAATCTGAAAATAGTCCAATTATAAAAAATCATCAAAGGCACACACAAACATATGTTCATTAATCATATTACAGGAAAAAGAACCAGTCTCCACTCCTGCATCAAAGGTGGATATTTTGAGACATCCCTGTTGACAACATAAATAGTATACAACCGTAAATGTACTTTAGAGTCTATAAACTGTTTACTTATGATCATCCTTTTTGACAACTGTAGGGAATGAGGCTTGTAACTTTGAATGTGGGAAAATATACAACATGATCATGGTTGCATAAGCCATATCCCTATACTTTTGTTTTTAACAGGGCTGCGGTGGCTGAGTGGTTTAGATGTCTCGACATATAACTACAAGCCCTCCACCTCTGGGTCGTGAGTTCGAATCCCAAGTGGGGCAGTTGCAAGGTACTGACCGCTGGTCGGTGGTTTTTCTCTGGATACTCCAGCTTTCCTCCACCAACAAACCTGGCACGTCCTTACATGACCCTGGCTGTTAATAGGACGTTAAACTAATAAGAGCAAAAACTATACCTTTAAGTTTTAAACAGAAAAAAATGAAAAAGACCCCAGTTGGTTTTTTTCTGAAATCCAATTTAAATTATACAGACCAGGGACCTCATTTGATATAAAATGGATCCAATTTCTGAATCACCTAGCTATGGCACACCTTGATGATATATGGAAAAATAACAAAATGTGAAGATAGCTGTATCTGAATAACAGTATTACCAGGTATACATGTATCAGATGATGGGATTATTGATTACACTAACCTTTTTGAAGTAAATTTAAATGGATTTAACCATTTTAATCCTTAACAGACTTTTGATAAGTTGGGGACACAATTGTTAAACCAAAACTTTTTTTGATAATTTGAAAGGTATTTTAGTTATGGAAAAAATTAGACTATTAATATATACTTGTGAAATATTGAAGAGGGATTTTGCCATTAGGAATTGCCAGTGCTTAATTCAGGACCAAAACATACAGGGGGTGGGGGGAGGATATGCATCATATCTTGATTATGACCTCTGTATAATTGGCCATATTTATTTTTACAATGAGTGCCTTGGATGCAAATTATGGCAGTATTGTCAAATTTCAAAACATGTTTTGGATTTAAATTTTTTACATCACAACTTAAGAAAATGAGAAAAATAAATTTGCATGCTTTTTGAAATTTAGGTTTACCGGTAATTATTAAGGCCATGATTATTTACCTTCATCCATCCACTATATATTAATATTAAGTGACTAGCTATAGTTTTCTATGATTAATCTATAAAACAAAAACAAAAAGGGATGTGTATTGTATATTAATAATTATATACATGTACTCCAAAAAACTGAATTTTGAGGTTACGTGGGATGATGAAAATGAATGGTAACAGGTAGCATGCATTTCATGCTAATGTATCAAACAGGAACCAACAGAGTAGCTATACTGGTACGACAAGTCATGGAAGATGAAAAATTGATATGTTTATAGTAGTTGTAGAACTTCAAAAACCGATGGATGCAGTATAAAATTACGGTATATACCTTGACATTCTATTATATGTTCATGATGTAGTATGTGCATTGCATTTCCATGTACACTGTACTCATAGAATTTACAATGTACATGTCATGATGTCAGAGCTTTTTCTCACTACTTTGGGATTGGGGCCCTGTGGCTTTGAATTTGGGAAAATGTGCGACAAAACCAAGATTTGGGAAAAATTATAAAATATAAATTAAAGGAATATAAATAAGATTCTTTACACTACTATACAGTATACACCATGCAAGATGACTATGAACTGAGAATAGAAAAAAATTTTCTCAACACATACTTGTCTTATTGAGTCAAAAGAGACACCAATGTAAAACTTAATACATTTCACAATGTCTTATAATCCTTGTTTTAAGGATGAAAGATCTAGAAAAGTCTTAAATTTTCATTAAAAGAAATACAACAGCTAATGATAATCAAATAATAGCCTGTTTCAGAAAGTAAGATAATATATAAGCCTCAGCTAGGCACCCGCTTCTCCAACCTTGTCGGTATTGCCCATCAGAAATCATTATCGACGTCTCTATAATAGTATTGGATAAGGCACCCTCAAGCGACATCAAAGGTTGCACGTTCACGTTGCACCGGCAGATATCAAAGGCAAATCAGTCATCGCCCAACATTATGATCAGTGCATATATTCGTCCAAATTACGATTGACAAATCCTTGGTTAAAATCCTTGGGTAACTAAAAATTTTTTTTATATTTTTCATAAATCCGAGAAGGATTTCTGACAATATTGAATAATCTGCTTCTAAGTCAAATTCAAATTACACATGTATGGTCAGGCGTCCTCATTATGAGTTATATATGTAAATTGTTTTCATAAACACACACGAATCCATATTTTCTGAATACATGAAATTCTATTTTCACTTTGCATATATAAATATTGTGATCATACTATAACCGTGCAAATAACTCGTTTGTTGGTGTTATTTTTCGAAAAAGATATTCCATTACATATAAATACATAATTATGAATGAAAATTAGGTCTATATGTCTCACCTAAAAGTAAAATGTCAGAATCCATCACAAGGTATGCTTTTTTGACAGTCAGCATGTTACATATTTGATAGTCCGCGCGAGATTTTTAATGTTCAACTTCCGGTTACTTTCGGTTACTAGGCCGTTTCACTCATCTGTAAAATAGTTAGTATGGACATAAGAGTGTTATATTTGGATTCATATTTTCTTTTAAATATGCTTTGTTTTCATCTCTAGTTCTATCATTTAAATATTTTTCTCAAATATATATATATATATTTATCGGATATAGTAGCGCACTAATTTGTTTTGAAGTGTATGAATCTTTGTCGTCAAGACCCGATAAACAATATGGCGACGACCATTGAAGCATACGTTGTTATTATACCTACGATACCGGTTTTGATAAACAGTTGAACATCTAACACCTCTGAAAAGATACACTAAGGTAAGAGTTAAAAGTGTTTTTCCCCTTAACATTTAGGCTATAGTTTACAGAATAGATGAACTGTGGTAGAAACTTCAAAAGCTTCTCCAAACTTGCACATGTAACATAACGTTGTGTTTATACTGTAACTTTAAAGTGCTGTTTGGTAATGATCATCAACCCCGATTATTAAACTCGGCATTGGTAAAAAGAGGATTTGAAATGTTTTGATGTGATCATTGTGAATGTTATTTTAAAGTGTCAGGCCAGATACTCTGCATTTATTGGAAAGTACATTTGCACAACTAGGCCTAGTCCTTAGTCAACTACTAGCCCGAGATAGTACGTATTCTGGTCCTGAAACCAGACTTAGACATTATGACAGGTAGAAGTCTGGTTTAGGACCAGAGCGCACTGCTAAATATCAAAACGTGGAATAAGCCGACACCATTTGGTATCAGGCCTACTGGTCTACCGGTCCGCTCTCACTGACTGAGCTAGAGGGAAATTCCCCATAGCGTGAAGCTAGAGGGTGATCATATAACCGATATCTACAATATGGCGGTTTTAAGATCCTACAATGATGTGGGTAAAGTACTATTTAACGTAAATTACTCATTAGTCCCACCTTCTAAAGTTATGGTGATTATGATGGCATATAATTTCACGTGATTTTTGTGACGTCAGAAGACCAAAAAAAAATTATATGCATGTTTCAGGTTACATGACTGAAAATAATAGGGTAGGTCGGTCGGGATTTTTTTAAATTTTATTTTTTTATTTTATAATTTTTTAGGAGAGGTGCGGGAGGGGTTGATTTGCTTTATTACTACATTATGAATTTGTCTTTCAGGTTTAAGGCTGGCTAGAAGTCTTTTTTTCTCATTACCTAAACTTAAAGCAAGCATAACAATCTAAGTTGAAAACTTCACACTGTACATTTTGTTTTGAAAAAATTGTGATAATAATAGCTAGGGTCGGAGGTAAAAACTAGGGTAGGTAGGGGTACCTGATACATACATACTTGTTTTTTTTGGTCTAATCACCTGAAGGTGGGACTAATCGACAGTAAACATTACGTTACCTACTTCGTTTAAGGATCTCAAAACCGCCGTGTTAAAACCCGCTACAATTATATTAACTACCATATAAGATACATATGCACATACATGTACATAATACATGTATGCAGTAATTGTGTGGGCTACTGATCATGAATTACATCTAAGACTATAAACATGCAATACATTTTAACAAGTCAATAAATGTTCTTATTCTTTAACAACATAGAGAAGGGAAGGATATTAAGAATCATGAAGGAGTTAGTACCATTTTTGTAAGGATAAAGCTACATTAAAATCTTCATTACTACATGTATGGACACTTGATACATCAGTTTACCAATCTAAATGTTTATTAACTGTACACTGGTAAATTCATTATATTTTCCCGTTGATATTAAGAAATAATAATGAATAGTTATATGGTACATGTGAAAAACACCTAAGTTAATTTATACTTGGGTTTTTTCAATTGACAGAAACAGAAATTTTTGTGTGGCATATATGATACAATAATAGTCAATATTTTCAAATGATGTATGTTTATTATTGCAATGCTCATTTGTTATTAACAAGCATTCTACAGTAGATTGGGATAAATTTTGGCGTCAAGAAATTTTGATTTTGTATCAATATAAAGAGGTTAAATTTTGGTGTATTTAAATGGTGTTTTCCTATGTGTTAAATATTGGCGCTTTCATGCCAAACGTCAAATAAACCAAAATATTACCAGATCAAAATATCCCAATTTATGATATGGGGTTATAAGATCAATTAAGGCTCAGTTGATCTATTGATTTATGTGTTATTTTTTAGATAATGAATAACAGCTACATAAACATATATAGGTACTGTAGCAAATTAAGTCACCTTAGGTCCATGAGCCATATGTAAGTATCATTTTACATGGTGCTATCTCGATTTACATTAATTTATTACATAAAGAGTTTAAACATGCAAAAGGTATTTATCAAAGCATTGCACATGATCTGTTTCTACCCCAATGTGTATGAATAAGTATAGATAGATAAATAAACAACATAATGTTTTACTTCTTGAAATACTTGCTTCTGAATACTGAATGAGGAATCTTTTATGAGGTTACAAATTACAACGTGTAATTTCAACCATACCTGTGTAAAATATCCATACATGAATTGCCATCTTACTAATTTTTCTATTTTTTTTTCAACTTTAAATAGGATAATGATCAAATCTGAATTATAAAAGAATGTCTTGATGCTGCTGTTGTATTAGCTAGGCATTATGTCATATATAGCAACTGTTTCAATTCAATATAGGAGTATTATTGGGGTTGCTGGGGCACTAGTAGTGATAACTGAAAAGGTTTTATTTCTTGTGGCAACAGAGGAGTTATGCATGGTGTTAGTTTTAGATAATTCGAAATTTGTGTTTGTCAGCAAAACACATATTTATCTATATTATGTAAATATATATCTAGGTGATTCTTAATTTACTTTCATAAGCAATATATATATATAAACTGTAAATATACACATATATATCTTTCTACTTTACAAAGTATTGAATATTTACTTCATCTCAAATGACCCTTGGTAAAAAAAATCAAAAATATCACAACACCAGTACCATCTTGACTTGTTCAACTTTACTAAATTTGCTTCATAATGTCATTAAAATATTCAAAGGCAAAGTTACCCAAATAGTTAAATTAACCCCTAACCTTGACCTTTGATTTATAAGTGACCTTTGCCATTGACATTTTGTTGAATTTTTATCAATTTCTACAAGTTTTACCAAAATATCAAAACGAAATTCAAATTTATGACCAAGGCATATTGTGAACTGATTTGAACTTGTGAGTTCATGTTCTGATAGCTTTCCCTGTACCCTGTAATTCATTCCAAATGCATTATTTCCATCTGGCTACATCAACTGAAAACAACATTTCGTCACTGCATGCATATGTTTGTTGATGAGTGAAATATGATTTCATACACCAAAAATGATTTTGACAGCTCTGCATTCTATTTTTTCCCCTGAAATTCACTATCAAGAAATGTGAAGGCAGTAGTTTGATAAGTCAATATGAAAGGTCACTAGAACACGATTCTAATGGACATTAAATGGAAGAGTTTCCAAAGACCTAATAGTGAATATCTAGAGTGATACTGAAATTATGATGATACTCTTTACAAACTATGATTTATTCTGTCACTTTAGTTCACTTGGTATATTTTATAAGTATATCAATAGCAGTAATTAAAACTAATATTTGGGGCAAAACTCTTATAATTGTACTGCCCAGAGTAAGTAATGAATCATTGATGTATATCTATTGAGCACTTGAAACAATCTAGCACACCAGAATCAATTTCCTTTATAGTATTGATGTTAATTCCAAGCTGATTAATTAATGATCTTAGGGGACTAAGGGAATATGTATACAGTATATACTGTAGCTCAAGTGGTAGACAGGCATGCTTACTCGGCAGTAGTCAAAACATATTAATCATTCATTGTTGGCTGACGTAGGTAACCGAGATTTAAACTAACTGTGGACCAAACGTTAAGCATTTACAGGGAGTGAAAGGCTTTACCGGTATATATATGTGTGTGTGTGTCATTAGGATCATTGCTATATTTAAAGCTTTATTCATTCTTAAGTACACATTGGCTCAGTTTAAAATGCATTATGATTTGAACGTTTTCAGGTTTCTGTTACATTCCAATGTTTCAAGGATATTTATGGATCTGAAGCAATACAAAACGATGTGGATATATATTTGATCTGCTTATCACATATTGTTTTATTATCATATTAATGAGATAATGTCAATATCTTTTTATATCACAATTTGTTTTGTTGCTTAAGATTATTTGTAATATTACCTGTAATCCATGATTCAAAAATTTAATTATGTACTGTTTTGCAAACATTCATCACTTGAAAGTTTATGGCATGTTATTATCAGTAACATTTTGAACTTCTACTATAGCCAATTAGCTACCAGTAAGCATAGAATACTTTAATTTGTAAGATACCAAGTTTTTGTTATAAAATAAACAATATTGATAATGATGCACTATGTGATTTTTCTTTATCATTATTTTAAACTATAACTTGTATTTTCGATGATTAACATAGTTACACACTCACACAGGACTTCAATTTCATCATCCAATCTGATTATCAGTTGCTTGCATCTTTTGTCGATTTTGTGTATGCTGATGTCTTGTAGGATATCATGTTTGATTGTAGAATAACGATAGTTACGTTTGTGTTACTCCAACATTCCTCTTGTTGTTTCAGTGTCACCCCTCCAAATGATTAGCGGTAGTGTAGTGGACCGCTCGCCTGTGTATGGAGGCTCGTCCAACTATCAAAACGTGAACTACTCCAACACAACCAAGAGAACAAACATGGACGGAGGCCAGCAAAAGATGTCGCGATTACAGCTCATGCAAATGCAGTATCAACAGCGAATGCTGAAAGATAAAGAGGAGAAACTTGTGAATATGTACCAAGAGAACCAACAGCGGGCGCTCAACCGTGTCCAGTCCAAAGGTATGGCAAGAGAATTTTTTCGAGAGCGACGTGAAATGGAAGCCAACGGTAACTTGAGTCAAATGCCATCTATTGAACAACATTACCAGCAGAAACGAAGAGAAAATGGAGTGCACGTCAACAGCAATTCTCCACATGGTACGATCAGTAGGCATAATTCGTTTGGCTCTAATCAAAGTCAAAGACAACATATGGGTTATCAACGCCAAAACTCAGGTGGTCCCCAAGGTTACAAGAATAAGTATCAGAAAAGGTCCAGTGCCGGGAGAGATAAATCCAATCCGCTAGCACCAATCGAGCGGCCACCTTCACACGAAAATAATGACTTTTTCCCAAGAAAACCACAAATTCATGGTCGACCGAAAACGAAAGATTCCGACAAGAGAACACCACATGAAGGTCAAACGCCAAAAAGTGCACCCCACAATGATTTTTATCATGATGATGATGGCAGCCCGCCACCAAATCTAGCCCATTTGAAAAATGCTCAGAAACAGAAAGTTAATGCTTTTGGCTATGGTGGACGTCCTCCAAAAGCCTCCCCGTCAAAGACATCAAAACCTTCAAACTTCCAACAGTTCCAGCAGGACAGGGACCAAGAACGTGCAGACAGACTTCGGAGGCATCAGCAAACCCTCGATCGTGGAATCGGTGGTGGGTATGAGTATGAGGATGAAAAGGAAAATGAATCGGAGGCAAACAGTCAACGGGAATCAGCATTAGACATTGACAGAAAGCAAAAAGAGATCATGGAGAAAATTGCACGTCAGCAGGCTGAGCTTGAGAGAATAAGACAACAGCGAGCAGCGGAAGAGGAGGAAGTAAGTGAGATAATAGAACTGTGATATGCGTGTAATAAAAAATGAAAATTAATAGACATGATTTGATAACCTAAAGGTTAAATATTTTACTAATATGGTTTGTAATATTAAAGAACCTATATGATTATATTCATTTTAAAAGATTACTACATTTACAGGGATACCATGTTTTATCATTGTTTCGTTCTCAAACACTGTTAGCAATCCTTGGACCTCGAAATATAAAATCGTCCATTGAATGGTTACCCAGTCATATCATAATCACGATTAATTCAACCTATGCTTTGTTATAAAGTTGAAATCTAAAAGACATTTTCTTCCTCACAGGAAAGAAAAGAAAGAGAACGGCGCAAAAAGAGAGAAGAGGAGAGAAGAAGAAAAATGAAAGAAGACGAGGAAAGACGAAAGAGGGAAGAAAAAGAAAGAAGGGAAATGGAAGAAGAGGAAGCAAAAAGAAGGTCAGAACAGCAGCGAAAGACAAACCAATCACGCTCACGATGCGAAAGTCAGTACCACGATAACGGTAGTGAGGGCTACTCTTCCCATATGTCAAGTTACCCAGCGGAACCAACTCCCCCTCCACAGCCTAAACCCTCACGTAAGCCAATAAACAGACGACCCCCACCGCAGCAGAATCCTTTAGCAATGTCTTCCGAAAGTGCGTATGATAGCAAACCAATTGCGTCCGCCCGAGGTGGTGGGAATGTTAGCCTCTTCGAGCAAGCCGCACGTATGGAAGGTGCGTTTGACACTGAACATATAAAGCAAGTAAAGTGTTCCAACTGTGGTCGTAAATTCAATGCTGATAGAATAGACAAACATCGGCAATTCTGTGGCAACCTCACAAAGAAAAGAAAAGTTTTGGACGGCACTAAAATGAGGGTTCAAGGAACGGATATGGAAAAATATATAGGAAAGAACGGCACACCAAAGAAGTCAACTCCATCGGTAAGTTCTTGTGTTGTAGGTTTAATTATCAAGTAAAAACTTTTGAAGTTAGGCAAAAAATAGATTCATCATTATTTTGGGTGCCACGCGTTCCTCATTTTCATAGCATAGGTGGATTATTTTGCATCTTTCGTGTCGCTACATTTTATGCAAATTATTTTTAAATGTACCATTGACCGAAGAAATTCGGTCCCATAAAAGTGAATGTTAGAATACCTCTCTATTTTCAGTTGTAGCTTTTCATAATTATGTTTCTAAGCAAACGAGAAATGTGATAAGAATGTCTGCGTCTTAAGCTGTAAAACTCAGATTGAAATACGCCAAAAACGGAATTTTGATTCGCTTTTGTATTTGTTTGTTATAGGGAAAGAAAGGAAACTGGAGGAAACAACACGAGGAATTCGTAAATAACATAAGGTATGCTCGAAAGGTCGCTCAAATACAGAAAGAGGGCGGAAGTCTAAGTAACCTACCTCCCCCTCCTCCGGCAGAAAACGCAGATTATGTTCAGTGTCCTCACTGTAACCGTAAATACAATGAAATGGCTGCAGCAAGGCATATACCCAAGTGTAAGGACATCAAGGCTAGACCTACTGCCCTAAAACGGAAACGATAAGTCATAAATACTACAGCTCATTTATAACTCCACGATCCGTCTTGGGTCGAAAGAAAACTGAAGTTGTGACCTTTGATTTGTGGCATGAGAGTACCGTGTACTCTTTTTAAAGTGGAATTCATCACGTAATTCAATTGCATCTGCTATGAGCATTATTTGCTGTAAGGTAGACCACGAGATGATATGGGACTCCCGTACTAGTTGTAACCTTACCTACCTGACAAGAAAGGTCGGAACATTCGTCCAACTCATAAATGCAAGGCTACCGATAGGAACAGTTTATTAATCTGTAGACCGTCAATGTGGCAAGCGTTGAAAATAATTATACCTATGGTACCAGGCGCTGAAATGTGAATTAACACAGTTTATGTAACAATGAACCTCGGCCATATCACGTGTATTCTGATTGAATCTCAAACAATTAGTGTGCAACTTGCCAAACTCTTTATTAGTTAGAATGCCATATCATATACCATTAGAAATGAAGTATACAGTAATGAATTTAAAATAATACGTTTATGTACCAAAATATCTTTTCGCCATATAGAGAAAAAGTTGACGTTAACAGAAGTTTACAAGATTTAGCCGACTTTCACTTCATTTTTCCTTATGTGATGGTTACTGAGTCACACGTTAACTATTAATTAGTTAATACACTACTTTAATCTATAAAGCGTTGTAAGTGCTCTTCTTCAGTATATTTAGTATTTTAATAACTTCAGGAATCAACACTGCTTGATCATAATATGGGTAAACTTAAAAGAATTGAATTACTGCATTCTTTACTTTTTTCTACATCTCATTGTTGAGATGATGCTTGGAACTTATGATTATACATTTGTTCTGTTATTTTTTTTACTTTGTAATTGAAAATTTATCATTGATCTCACTTTTTTTCACTTTTACTTTCCTTTTTGTCAATTTGTTTGCTCAAAATGGTTTTATTATCATTAGAAGTATTTGTGTGCTCTCGAAACGTAAAGACAATGGTAGTGTACCTCCGTTGGGAATCAGTTGTTAACATAAGTCGTATATGTAAATACGCTTCTACTTTTATCAATCACACCGAATTTTACTGTTCTATTTTTTATTTTTGTGGGGGGGTTCAAATTCTGTAAATATATATATATATGTATTTTTTAATTTTGATCACTTTGACATTGAAGTGTTATTGTTAAAGATGTGATGGTGCCGCATTTTATTTACTGGTCTTCATATTCATGCAATTGATTTTTGTTTTCAAACTTGACATCCAAAATTTTTCTTTCTTTGTCTCGGAAAAAAATCTAGAAATCATCACCAGGTTATCAGTATTTATAGCTCGTCATTGATGTCATATATGTGCCTTTTTCCACGATCTACATGTATCACAAAGATACATGCTGTACTCAAAACACCAAACAGATGAATATCTCATTCAGGCATGCTTCATTTTCACAGTCCATATGCAATGTTCATTTTACATATGGGCCTTCAATTCTTGACTCTTCTAGTTGTTCTTGATTGGTTTGTGTTTCTTAAATTTTGTTACAGTTTTTATTTTGTTTTTGTCTAATTGGTTATCTTTATACAATGAAACGTCCTTGGTATACATGTATATATATAAATTTCTTCTTGCTTGAAGCAATATCTTAATTATATCTATACAATGTATATCAGTGTATAATTGTTTATTTTGTTGTTATAATTATCCTATTTAAGAATGTGATCATTCTCCAATACCGTTATGAAAAATATACTATTTCATCAGTAAAGAAGATATAATGAGAGGAAGACAAAAAAGCGTTGCGTTGTTTAATCCTGGTCTGACATAAACAGTGACAAGTTATTTTAAATTGATTATAAAGCTATGTATATAACTAATCGGTACTGATGCTGCATGAAATGTACAATTATCTTAATAATATACTGAACTTTTCCCTCCCATTCAATCAAAAGAAAACAATGTTTATTGCTTCTTGCCAACATTTACATAGCTACATGTTTTATATTGTACAATATCAGAAAGTAAGATAAACAATGTTCTATATGTATGGGCATATATTTAGTCACAGAATCTTTGTGAAGCATGTGATATAATCAAGTGATCAGAACCCCTCACATTTTATTTAAAAAATAAAAAGTTGTTTAAATTTGAAGTGGAATTCAGAGTCGTATTATTCCGAGAGCAATTTGTTTTACTTGGTTGTTTTTCAATTAAACCAGGGTGTGTGCTTTCACTCTCATTATACAGGAGTGACGATAGACAATAAGTGACGTGTCCAAAGATTTGTATTATCGTTATAATTACAATTTTCACGATTCTTAATAAACCGGAATATATATTTATACAATAATAGCACTATACATGTGTTGTCACACTGAAAACTGTCAACTTGGCAATTAAAAGGAGTGTGCTTTTTATATGATGTATATTCATAATTCCTACTTAGTGGCGAGGGAGAAAATGTGTCTAATGACTGTGAACTACATGTTTGTGTACATATATATTTACAAATATGATAAAAGTTTTTACGATGTCATCAAGTGCAAACCTTAAGTCTTTGCACAGCCGCGATGTCAACCGATTAATAACTTTTCCTGTTGTACAAATTACAAATTAAAGATAAGCCAGAACATCTTTATATGAAAGGTATTAACTTCAATATAATTGCTACATTAGCCGTCTGACAACAGACCTATTAACATACCTAATGACCCTTTTTCTCAATACCAATAATAATCGAACGTACTGAGTGGATTCCCAATTCCTTTATCTGAGGGCAGCACCATCAAACCACATGTACTGCCAGTAAGCCCATACTTCCGCTCAGTCATTCCTGCCCTGTATGTCTTAGCTTTACTTTACCTGTGTTGATTCCGTCTTTACGTCTTTTACGACCATAAAATGATAATATATTCAATTATATTTGTGCAGTATGTCAGTGTGACTGATGATAACTTGAGAAATACTCGGTAAATACATCGAACTTAATAAACGGAATCTACCTTTATATAAAATGACAAGCGTAGTTCAATCAAGTTCATGATCAATCTTCTTTAGTAAAGTGTGAGTGTCTTTCAGTAGAAATGAATAGAAGTGTTTCGAGCTATGGCCTGATACATTATAAATGTAAGCAATATCTATGAATTCTATGTACACGGATGGTTGTACGTCCCACAGGATATCTATAGACTGAGGCCACATTTAGTGATCAATATGTTTACTTATCGTAGGAATACATAAAAGTGGTGGTCGAAAACCTAACCCCCTCTGGGAGCCGTATAGAGAATACAAAAACAGTCACGTTATACACTGATAAATCGACTACAGTAAATGTTTACTAAGGTATCCTAGACAATGAGACTAATTCGGTGACGGAACGTAACTCATTGTAATCCTTTATAGCTGAAATGACGTTAGCGCATGATATAATTTAAAGCCATTCCATCACCGATAGAAACAATAATCACGCATAATTATAATCAGGTATTACTTGATACGTAAATTAGTCCCAGTGCAATATTATACAATTATCGACCTATTTTCAGGTGGATACGGTGAGTTATCAACCCGAGTAAGTGATATATCCCGAGGCCGGAGGCCGATGGTTATATAATTTTCGAGGGTTGATAACTCACCGTATCCACCTGAAAATAGGTCGATAACTGTTTTATTATATGCCACTTACATGATATTAATCCGGCCTTTTCAAAAAGACTTTTAAAACTACAAAAAACAAGATGATATTTGCAAACTTTCTGTTTACAAAAAAGTACATGTAGTATATGGCAAATATCCAAATGCTTCTTGCGAACGGTTTAGACTGGTAGAACTGGAATATTGTATCAACTGCAGCCCGTCTGGAATCTGAACGTTTTCCATAAATTGAAGTTTGCAGTTGTCACCGTTGATCGCAGTAAACTTGCTGCCTTCTGCCATTTATGTTGCCTACTATAATATTGACGTCACCATATATTATCCCGACGTCATTGAATAAGGGAAACTCCTGTTACGCTATATTTGGGTACGACTTGACGTCAAAAGTGATTATGACGTCACATTTCAAGGGAGTTTTCCTCGATCTATTTTTGACACAGGTTACTGGACTCGCGAGAGGTATCTGGACTGAGTCCAGTAACCTCGCGTGCTTTTTGCCGCCGATTTCGGGGTTGATATCGCAGTTGATGAATACTTCTGAGAAACGTATTGGCCAATCAAAATACAGCAAAAGCACCTGTCATATAATAATGTTATGCATCTGACATTTTTCAACTATCTGAAAAACTAACATTTACTATATACAAACTTACAAACATTCACTCTGTTTATTTTATCGAAATTTAATAAAAGATATTGTCCAGGTCAATAATCACTCTGCCAAATATGGTATAAACATCATCAATAATTGATCATGTGTCCTAAAGAAGAATCCAAGTGGGAGAACAAAAATGATCATAATCTCTGTTGTGACGTTTGATGTTCGTATATACCAAATATCGTTTACCTTAGTATTAATCTAGTAATAGTTTAACAACTTGATGTCTTCGAAAGAAAAAATAATGATGAAAAACTCCTTTATGTTTAGAGAGACTATCGCTCGCTGGTTTATTATACACAACTTCATCTCAACTTCAAGCAACAACAGCACGCAGTTTCAGTACATTTACTTTTCATTGTCCGTGGCTTGTATAAGGTAACAATTTCCCCGACTTCATGGCGATGCTGATCCATACTGGACCCTGTAACATCTCGTCTCACCAGGAACACTGCAACATTAGAATATAACTAGCATGGGAATGATTTCGATGGAAAAACATATATAAAAAATATGAATATAAGCACACTGGTTAATGACATTGAGAACAAAAGTATTACGTAATTTTGACAAATTATGGTTAGAACCACTTTTCTGGACTATTCGTTGATGCCTTATTTATATTATGATTGGGACGTCAAATTTGCATATAACCGAGGTATCTTATAATCTCAGATGAGTATTGATTGTTCCGTCATATTTACGTGTCCTACGTCATATCTTTTAGCGATGTACGTAATTTACACACACACTTAAACAATGACGTAGCAATCAAAAGGTAATATAAAAGGCAGACAGATATCTGTAATATGTATTGGAGGACTAATTGACATCAGTTAAACAAAAAGAGCTACTACAGGGTTCCTCCTTCGGACATGATCAATTTGGTTAAGGAAGAACCAGTATCTTACGTTGGAAACAAAACCCTGAAGCAGAATCGTTCCGAAGCGAGTTGTTTGTTTGACGACAGAAGAACTACATCAGTCATACAGCCGCCATGTTGGTACGTCGTGCCGTTCCTTTGTTGGAATATGTGTACGCTGTCCCGGGGCTCACTCACAAACTCAACTTGGGGACTGTTGAACATCGGTTATATGTAAGTTTAGAATGAAGAAGTCATGATAGACGTTAAAATCAGCAAACAAATATAGTCTAAAGTATAAGTTTAAACCCGACTTGAAGTGCCATATTTACATTATCATAACTTATCGTAATGTATATTTGTATATAAGTTCAACCGTATTGCAATATGAAGTACATGAATATACTTGCTTTAATATGCAATGTGATATATCACATTTTCTTTAACATTTACCATTGTTCAAACGCATCAGACTCAGAGAGTAAGATTATGTGACAGAGTCGTTCATTGGAACATTTGATGGTCGATTCTGCTGGGAATGACGGCTTTACGAAATGTGGCTGGAACATATATATAAAATAATTATTATGTTAATTGTGTTACAAGTATGAGGAATTACGAACAAAATCATTCATTATCATCATTAATATTAAATTGTGAACCGATCTCTTATTTGCAATAGCATGTCACCTAAATTATATGGCAATTTTGAAATTAAAAGAAAAATGGAAACCGATAATTTTTCCAATATTTTTTAGATTTAATCTAAATTGCCGGATGTGCGCATTTGTATTGATAAATAAATGACATATCACATGTTCAGTTGAGCAACCATATTTTAGCGTGAATTTCCTGATAAGAAATGCGGCTGAGGTTTTATTTTTTTAATGTTAGAAAATTAATTTTTTATGAAGCTTCCTGCAACATGTGTACACATTACATACCTGATTTGCATTGGTTATTACCCTGGATTCTGTAATTATCAGTAAAATGCAAGTTACGTACATGTGACATCCAATTGGCAAATTGCTTAAATCTAAACAGTCATACAAACACTAGTTCATTTTGCAAAGAGAAAGAATGGAAGTTAACTCATAAATCCTCTGTGACGTCGGCCATATGTTGCCGACGTACAGATAAGAATCAATAAGAGCAATATCTACATATTTTCCAAGTGTTATTCGGGATCAAACGACATCAATCGAGGTAAAGTCGATGTCTGACTATTTGATCGATATATATATATATATCAATTTTATAATGGTTTTTTATCCTCGAATATAACATAAATGTTAGTATTATTATGGGGTAATAATATTATAATTGAACTTACCATTTCTTATATCATATCTATACCAAAGCTCATCTGAAACTATCCTGAAATGAACAAACAATTAGCTAAAAATAACACCAATACATAAAAAATGTATTTGCAAAGTAACATTCTGTAAAACAACGTCAAAAATAGCATAACATTTCACTTTAAACTTAACAGTGCTCTATTGAAACCAATTGGTACGTGCAGCGTTTGTATTGGTAGTTTTCGTACAAATCAACTTAAAATAGAAATATTTGATGTGCATCTTTCGTTTTAAGTACATGTATAATGATGTATGCTACTCTAACATATCATTTTCATTTCATTGACATTCAACCTCCGAGAGTTGGTCTCTTTTGAGGTAACGTACAGTTGAATTATTTTTTATTGCTTATGAATTGCTACTTTGAAAGACCAATAATCTGCTTAACTTTTCCAAAACCTTACCCCGTATCATCCGATGTCTGAAGGATAGTTTCAAAAGTGCCGATTTGTGTGCCGTTAGCTGTGATTATCAGAGAGTAAAAGCCTGGCGAGATCTCAACAGTAGAGGTCTTGTTTGGCTGTTCCGCTGATATGGTGTAGTCCAGGTGGTCAAACCATACGGTCGGGCTTAAAATTAATTCAAACTTTGTACGATACAACTTAAATTCGTTCTTCTACATTATATATGCATATGAATTTTCCATTTATAAAATAGTAGGTTTAACGGCAACAGAAACGGAATTTCAGAAAATATGTGGCTCGAACTTAACAACCCAAAACTTATTTCGAACTCGCGATTTAGATGTGTAAGACTGCTGATAGTTAAGTTCATTTAGCCACATCGTTTAGTCTTGGCAAATGATTGACTAAACCTGTCGAAGGTTTTTATAAATAAAAAAACAAGAGGAACATGAGCCTTAGTGGTCACTTGAGTTTGGATAAAGAATGAAACAAAAACATATAAACAAACTGATATACTAGCCACTGAAGTCTGTCAGAGATATTACAAATTAGACTTTTAAATCTATGAAGAGTATTTGAGTGAAATCTTGAATCATTTTGAACCTGTTTGGCCCCGCCCCTCTGGTCCCACAGGGGTCAGCGATGACCGATATGGATGTTGAAATGCTATATCTCAGGCTAATAATTCTAATCAAGTTTGACTAATTTCTTGTTCATAAATGTTTTTTCCTATATAAACTAAAGTAAAGTTGACCCCCTCCCCAGGAGGAAATATGAGACCCCAGGGTCATATAATTCACATTTTTGTAAACACCTTATGACTCTGTATCAACATTTTGTATAAAGAGTGTTTGATTCTACCATTTCCTGACTTTTAGAAGAAGAGTTTGCTCAAATATGTAAACGTAACCCCCACCCTAGGGGAAACGAGAGCCCCAAGGTCATATAATTCACATTTTTTTGTATAGGACTTTAAGACCTTTCTATCTACGAAGATATTTTTGTTCTAACACATCTGTGAGTGGAGAAGAAGATGATTGAAATTTTAGTCGATGTAACCCCTTTTGGTCCCTCCCACACACCCCTGGAGTGGGGACCATATAATTCACAATTTGGATTGGCCTTATGCCTTAGAAGGTTTGTGCAAAATTTCATTAAAATTGCTTCAGCAGTTTTCGAGAAGTCGAAAATGTAAATTGTTTACACGACGGACGACGCACGACGGAAGACGCACGACGCACGACGACGGACAAAAACGATTAGAATAGGTCACTTGAGACTTTGCTCAGGTGACCTAAAAAGAACTTAAAGATGCATGAATCTTCGTGTTTTTAATGAAAGACCTAAACCAAATCGCTTTAATGTCAATTCCAAGATTACTGCAATTCAAATCGTTTACTTATTCAGTGACGTAAATTTCACGCTCCTCTTCATTTGTTTCTATATGCATTTTTGTGAAACACCATATACAGGGTTTAGAGAATAAATCCTTTTTTTGACTTACGTTTTGTTACCAGGGCTCCACAGATTCAGAATAAACGAACATTGTTCACCTAACTGGCATACTATGTTGTTTGGAAACGCATCGTCTGCAAAACTCTGAAACAATCAACAACAAGATGTAATTGTTTGTAACATTATAACCATTCTGCTCAAAATGTACACACTTAGCATTTGCAAATCATAGTTAAATGCAATGAAAATGTTTATAAAACATAACGGGTTTTACTGTACAATAAAACAACATTTTTACATTACCACAGGTCTGTCAGCAGTATTGATATGTGTCCCAGGACGAACTGAAATAAAACAAAAACCAAATTACAATTGATCGTTAAATATTAGATTATCGTCAGACATACAAAAAACCGTGTTTGTCATTTGTGGATGCAACATAAGAGCAAAATGCACTAGCCTAGTTCATATGTATCTAATTTATATAGATCTATCAAGTAACTTAATGTATTTCGATCTTTTGCGATGACCATTTAATTCACATGAAGAATTGTAAATGCAACCTTTATTCATTTGAAAGTACGGGTCCATTATAAAACATGTGTTTAGTTATGTCGAGTTAGGCTGCTAGTGAAAGGTTGCCTTACATAGCTCGCAGTGCTCTCCAGACGATCCTTGACGACACAGACAGTTAGCAACGCCTTGGGAGGGGTCGCAGTACCCCCCGTTATGACAGACGAAGTTTGAGCACGGACTTGTAACTGTAACGAAAACAACAACTTGATAAGGTAAGCGACACCTATTTTTTCAAATTGATGTTATCAAAAATGTATATCTTACATCATACACTCACATACCGGTATATTGTACTTACCGGAATGAGAGTCTTTCAGCAACACACTGTAACACCTTTTGTCGTAGTACCCTCTGTAATAGAAGGATACGATTCAAATAGGCATGTAGGTATAGTATCCAATATTTTCAGCAAATATATATTAAATTTGACGACATTACCTTTCATAAATTTCTGGTTCAATATCATTCGGCTTTAGGGTCAAGCAGAGGTAAGTGGAGACATCCATATGTAGTGTCAGCAACGTCATGTCTAAAGCGCATGCGTTTGATGTATTCTTTATCACTATGATACCTGCTGTTTCAGCAGTATTGTTGTTCATCTGTATCTTTGGACTAAAGTGAAAAAATACAAAATGTACCGGGGAGCATTTATTTTTTTCACAATCTCAGCTATAAAATAGGGACAGCGTTGACACATCATTCCATCCTGCTATGCGAAAAAATAATATATCTAGAGTAATTAACTCTCATGTAAATCAAGACACGAATAAGTACTTTATATATGATTGATGTTCTTATATAGAATTATAAAACATTTCTTGAGTCAAAAGGTCTTATAAGCAAAAGACATGTCAAATACACCTTATTTCATATAAGGTACTACTTTCCCTTATCAATGCTTTCCAACATCATTTTAAAACATTATATTATTGATTACTTGAGGTTATTTTAGTACATGATAAAGCCATGTGATACACACCATTCTCTTTCTCCATCAGACTTGTGTACCCAGATCATTATATGACACTCATTTCCACGTACGCACTCAAAGACGGTATTGTTCTCTGCAGTGGGTGTTTCAAAATATGGGAAAATCTATAGAGAAACGGTACATATAACATGTAATCAACAGTCACACTTAGGCTTGCTGTAAATATCATTTATTACCTGGTATAAACTTACAATTTAATAAATCCCTGGGTGCTCATTTAATAAATCCCTGGACACTCGTTTCATTATTTCATAAATTAATTTCAGTCGATCAGAATTTAAATTCTTGTCATTAACAAAGACAGGAATTGGAGTAGTATAGAAATATTGTTACATACAATCACGTCCATGTAGAGTAACCTCAGATGTTGATTTGATCTTACCTTAGTAGCTATTGTCCTATTTCCTGTAATAGACCAATCAGAAATTAAATTGCAATAAGTGCCTTTACCTTTATCTAGACTCGTATATCCATGTATTATAAAGGCATACAGTGAAAATAAATTTGGCCTTCAGCACGATTGTTTCATTTCTTGAATTCTTACCTGTACGGATATCAATATTGAAACATCTTTCATTGATGGATCCACTGGAATTTAGAAAAAATGACATTCATCAATATAAATCGTTTCTTACTCTCCGGCATATTTTGTTTTCCATTTTTACCAAGGTCACTCATCGGAAAATTAAAAACGTGTAAATAGTTTACCTCGTTTCATCTAGTATTTGTATACAGGTTCGACCCTGGCATGGTCTTGCAGACAAAAGCCTTAGTACACCTGTATACACCTTTTCCGGTATTCCATCGTCAGTGTCCTCCAGCAAATACGTGTTCACTTCTTTAAAGAGGATGTCTGTGTGTCCTGGTGCAACGCTGAATCTGTAGATATATAATTTGTTAATAAGTATATATGTGAACACTTTCATCGTTGATATTGGTTCTCAAAGGTAAATATCGTAAATAAATACTGAATAAAATGCATAAACTATATGAATCATTCCAATTGTAGCAGGAACATTAATTATGCTTTAATTGAAGAGGGAGAAAACGCCCAAAAACTCCTTATAGAATAATAAAAGAAAATTTCATTAGGTGACCCTGTGCCTCTTTGAAACCTTGACAAAGTTCAAAATCCATTATGATATTCTTTGCTAGTATTAGTTAAAACAAAAAATCTCTAAATCTCTACTTTGAAATTTATCTATAAATGTACATAAATTTGATTCTACTTTTGAATCATACTCAAGACGCGCATTTGACAATTGTTTTCTTACCTACATGAACCGGTTGATGTAAGGAAGATATTTATGAAACAGCTGCTATTGACAAAGCACGTAATGTGTGTTGGCACGGCTCCGGGATAGAAGATCGCCTGTTGGATATCAAGTCGATTGACAAACTATCATCGTGATTGAATGATTTAGAATCAAATAATATTTTTTTCAAAAATTGTACATTAAAAAGGGAACCAACGAAATTTTACTCTCTTAAATTAAGTTTCCAAACCATATATTTGGTGTCGATACTGATATTTTGTATTTAGTTTAGACAGTATAGTATATGTCTTTGATCGTCAAAATATCGTAAACGTACCTAGTTTAGCGATAGTTTAATTAAGCGCTTTTCGCGCTGTCTTTGAAGTGCCAGTTTATGTACAACGCTAGATGTTGTAAAAGGGTATTTTCGGTATTGAACTACCGAATTCCGATAATTCATATCCGCACTGGTAAATCATTATTTATATTTTTTCGCATTTGCGCCAAAATTTGACTAATGTGATTGGGAAGATCAGGAAATATATTTAGCTTATTGCCATAAACTAAATTGAATTTTTCAATTTTGAAGCAGTAATTAGTCTTGACCTTTAAAGTATCATTCTCAATATCGACGAAAAATGTATAGAACAATCTTCATAGACGCATTGAAACCGGAAAGCGTCTATGAGTTTAGGTGCTTTTACTTATTTGTACTACAAAACAAATTCAGCTGTGATACATTCAAATCTCAACCAATAGTTTAGTTTGGCCAATGTCTCTGCAGCTTTTAAAATATCCCTATTCGTGTATGACGTCATAATATTCCACGTACAATTCTTAAAGACAATGCAAAAATAACCTCAAACTTCTAACCAATAGAAACGAGAGTAACATATGACACTGAATTATATGAAGAAACATTATTGATGTCTGACTTACTGCCTCCTGATTAGATTCATGAATGTCCAGGAGTTCACCTGTGTAAAAACATAATTAATATCAGAACCATTATTTTCTAAACGCGGTAAATGATATTTTAAAGCGTAAGTATGTAATTTTACATTCGTTTCCGATTTCAGGATCAACAACAGAAAATTATACATATACATACAGTGTATAAAAGTAAGGAAATTTCACTTACTGTTTTGACACTTGTCTCCTGAATAACCGATTTGGCATAAACAATCTATGGAACCATTATTCTCATAACAAACACCGTTGTTCTGACAAATATTGTGCAGGCAAGGACCTTTAAAAGAAAACGGAAACTTTATTAATAAAGAATAGCCACAATGATACAATAGAAAACAAATTAAAACACAAAAAAGACTAACATAACAGAAAAATTTCTACAGAACTGACAACTGATTTATCATCATAATGAGTCGGACAGATTTGACCATTTCAATGGGCATGAAGGATCCTGCTGAATATAGGCAAAGCATGGTACAGTATTGGATTCAAACACGTTCGCCTTCGAACCTACCTTGATGTGATTGACAAGATGAGCCGAAGAAGTTTGGTGGACATACACAATAATTGCTAGATCCTTTTGGCATACACACTCCACCGTTATTACAGCTCTGGTCCGTACAGGTGTCTGTAGTAGTCATATAATACATCAATAGTAAGTACTAGAAGACAGGACTGTAACACGACAAAGGATGATCAAAATACGGCCATCGTATACTAGGATTATTTTAATAGATATATTAATTGTTGCTGATGCCTAGAAAATCTGGGGAGTCAGTTTTAGAAATTGATTACCGTGAACAGAAACAAACATTACTCCAAAACATCTTGATTCGCCACCAAGTCTGAAACACATGAAATGTATACTAAACCGATTAAGTAGAGGTATAAAAGACGTTCAACAATACAATTGCTTAACCGAAAACTAATTGATTTTTTATACAACATATATACTTCTAGACGTTCCCATGCAGGGTGTTACAATACTGAGCGGCGATTATTTTATTGCTAACTGAAAACATGTGCACTAATACTACTTAAAACGTTTTAAACAGAATAGCTTTTCCATTTTCCATCCGAAAACTAACAGGAATTCGTTTACAGCCACCAGGCACAGAATTGTAGACCGCAAAATATCTGCATTAGATATTTTTTTTTTTTTTTTTTGCAATATGATAAAAAAACCCTCATATTTCCATTACCCTGCACGAAAGCACAGCCGTCGGTGTGCAAGAGGCACTGGTTTAAATGCGGCATCTGTTACACATGAACGGTTGACTAGTTGTGGTGAAAATATCTCTACAGCATTGTCCTTTCCAGATATTATCCTTTCACTGGCAAAATATAAAAGAAAACATACGTAGATTAATTAATTATTATTATGGTACACAAAAAAGCGAATAAAGCACCAAGCGGACAGCAGTATGCTGTTGTTAACTGGGGTTGAGGGCAACAGATGATTTGTTGGACCCGAAGACAAACTGTTGCCCGAGGACGTTGTTATGGTAGCAAACAACAGAAGGACAGCCTGACCATGGGGGATTTTTTTTTATTTAGCAGGCAATCTCTGTATAAATGGATGCATAAAAAATAGAAAATAGATATAGCCTAGAATTGGTGCACTGAATGTGATTTGTTTAATACAGGCTTCATAGTCCAGAAATTGTTTTTGGTGAAAAATGGGTTTGAGATTAAGATTTAGCGGTTAATGCGTAAGTGGCTCTATACTAGATTTGCTAGCTTTACTTAAGGCTGAAAATGGACGCCATGCTGCCAGGTATTGAAAAATCCACACAATTGACCTATAGAAAATTCCGTTTTATTTTGTCGCTGAGATAAATATCTTTGATTTAATGTAGGTCTAATAAAAAAAAAGAGTACTTTTTTGTAATTTTGGGTCAAAAACAAACAAATCTAGTTTTTTTTAAACTTTTTTTACTGTGGTTTCCATGGAATACAAAGGCTCGGGAATACGCCAAAAATGAGCTTACTTCTCTGACGATATCATAACTTGATAGCATATAGTGTGTAGATTAAATATATATATATACTTTTGTATATGTAACATGAAGGGTTCACTAGCTATGCAGGCATTTGTAAAACTTGTGTGTAATTTTCCAAATTTCCTCAGATCTTTTGTTTTCTGCAACCTATACCCAATTGTGACGTCGCTCCGGTCCAACAGCACATTTTAACAGACAATTTGAACAGTTCTTTTGACCACTCGACGGAACAGTTTATTTATTGGCATTTTTGACAATAGAGTTTATATAGAACCTATTTTATAGAGGTATAATAATATATGTTAAATAGCAAAATTCAGTTTCTGCTCATTGTATAATTATCACTTGTGTAATAAGCGTACATACCAATGGCCAGCCTCCTCCTGTGTATAGAGATAGATGTGACAGACCTTTCCTGATGGACAGGTTACCACGGAGTCGTGTGGCAGTGTTGGTGCTTGGAACTGGTGAAATGATATTCATACTAAATGTAATTCCATTGTTAATACAGTACAACACGATGTGGTCACGTTAACAACAGTTTGTTTTCTGTACTTCATTTCATTTTCATAAATGATAAAAAACGTAGAGCAAACAAGAATGTTATACTTACCCTCCGATATATCTCGGTAAGGTGAGCTTGCAAACCTATTTCAGAAGAAAAATATCTTCCGATAGTTTCCATTTTTATTTTTGTTAAATGCAAATCATCGATGCTTTGGTAGAATATTGATAATTTGTAAATGGTAACTGTTTTTAACAAAACAGGACTTAAGTTATGCTAATATGCCTACCTTTATATGAAAACTTAACGATGAAGCAGGTCCGGTCAGTAATGTTGTTTCTGTAACACACGAATTTTCAATTCATAAATTGAATTAAAGCCTTTCTGAGGCGATTTAACAAACCATGATATCATATGTGTAAAATATCTATCCTTATTGTATGTGTACCACCAACTTCTTGATAGATATATCGTTAATTACATCGTTGTATGGATGTGATATAAATTTATAAATGAAGCATGCATAGGTGATATATTAAACCAAACGTACCCTGCCGAAACCTTCAAACAGACATATTTCTCCCTGGTGTTAGAACGCATTTCCGTGGGGAGTTGCGCAGAAATCACATACATAAAAACGTCACTGATACCAGTGGTAGATGGAGATGATATATGGACTTCGAGTTCATTATCCGGGAAGAGGTTTTCAACAACAGGATCAATGCTGAAATATATTGAAAAAACATTTTGATCATTAACAATTATCTTCATCATGTATACTTATATAACAGAATAAAAATATAACAGAATAAAAAATATAGGGCTGATTTTCGAAAATGAAATTCAGAGGTCTGCTATGCTTTATCAAATATGTTATTGACTCCTTTGAATACGCAAATATCGCATACCTACCTGCTCGTTGGCAAATTTGCTGCATAAACGGGAAAAGAGCATTTCTCCAGTGTGTACTGATAGAGTTCGCAAAGGATGGTACTCAACGGCCCTGCGGTAGGTGGAACGAATCTTGGCTATTATAAAAAATAATGAGTACATCAGCTTTTTTTCATTTACCTGACAAATATTTCGTCATTTAAAATTTCAATGGGGTATTACAGAATATTTTAAGTTTAGGCTAGCATTCATCTTTGTTATTCCAAAAAAATGTAATTGTAAATTATTTATAGCTTCTGTTGAAAAATAATCCCATTCACTTAACGAGTTGACGGAGCACACCGTCATAATCATATACTCATGTTTTTTGTATCAATGAATGGTCTTACCCCGTGGCTTCTGGCGCCGACAATGTCTCCGTTTACTATAACAAATAAACACATGAAACGGAGGTATAGACAGGAAAGTATATTCTGTTAGAAGAACGAGCTGACATGGTTTGATACATGTTTCCTATAGATATCATCTATGCATATGGTGCAGTTATATTATGATACCTGTATCTTATTCTATATAGAGAAAACACATGTTATGATTGTATTTATTATATTAACAGCATTTTTTAAATGTATCTTAATAATCGATAATGATTTTTCTTCGGGCACTCCTAGGTTTCTGTTACTCCTCTAAGATCCCTTGCGCGCTTAGATAAGGAACATCGACGTATAAGTTGAAATCGATACTTGCCTTGTTGGCAATGACTACCAGGATCATCATAGCCCACAGAACATGTGCACACATCATACTGGTTAGCTCCATTGCCTGGTCTACAGATCCCGTGGGGCTCGCTGCACCAATTGCACTGCTTGGTACAATCTATAGACGATATGATCAATGGTCAATGTTAGGGAATGAAGACATTCAAAAGGCTCATGTAAAACCTGCAAAACCATTATATAATGTGTGGTCATTACAATTTTAAAATGTTTATGACTTATATTAACTTAATAGCTAGAAAGCACACGAAAATGAAACAATAAGAAAACAGAGATGGAAAAGAAAGAAAAAATATAACTGATGTGTTCTTTCTTATGGAAATGAGGACACCATACTTGCAAACCATCATTTGCTAATAGCATTGTACTGTTTTATAATGCTTTAAATAATTTTATCAAGCAGTGTTACCTTGCGTTTTCTGCAGTGTACCAGGACAGAGAACTGTGGAATTGTCAGTTTCTGAAAGTAACAGTTGATGTTAAGGCTGTGCGTTTTGACATATTTGAAAGTTTTGATATCATAAATAAAAGAGTTTTCATTTCATATAATTAAACTTGCTTATAGATGTACGTACCAGTACATATTTCTCCAGTATAACCTGCGGAACATTTGCACGTGTAGTTTCCAGGTATGTCCACACAGACTCCAAATCTACACGAGTTGCTCTGACAATAGTTGATTTCTGTAAAACGTGGTTCGTGAATAAATACTGATTTTGTTCTAGTCCATTAGTAGACTTGACATTCCAATCATTGGGCGGAAACATTTATCTCTACCTAGATTTTAAACAATTCAAGTAATTTATTTCAGTTGATATCAACATTATTAATGATGGACAGATTTATGCAAGACTTTCATCTGTATTTCGTGTAGCTATTGATGCATACGAGACATTATCCTTACCATTATCGCAGTTGAATCCTGTTTTACCGGGGGGACACACACACCTGTATTGTGTCTGGTAGAGGAGGAAGCAGGTTCCGCCGTTATGACAGGGCTGTGAGGCGCAGGGATCGGGAGCTACGGATATAGCAGTGATAGTTATTACTAACAACGGAACATACCTAAATAGACTGCAATAAAGTATTCTTAGGCATAATCATAATTTTAAATCCACTACCTACACAATCCAGAAGAATAAAGATAAAACCGATTCCAAGATAACAAAATCAAAGTATGAAAACGTAGTATCTCACATAACTAAATGTTTATCTGATTTTTTTTTTCAGTGTGTAATTGCCATAATACATTGTACACTCTATCTACAGGTAATGTCAAATACATGTATTATATCAAATCAATTCTTTAATCGGTTATATTACAAGACGACCTTTTCATTGACATACTATTTGTCACGTTACCTATTTCACACGCTGTGCCCTTATATCCACCAACACAATGGCATGTAAATGAGTCCCTCGCGTTGCTGCGGATACACAATCCACTATTGTTACAAGGCAACTTTTCACAAGGATCTAAAAACAAAGTTGAATGTAGTTCGTAAAGTGTAAAGCAATTCGGAATAAATAGCAAAATTAAGTGAAAACATAAACAAAATATACATGTTAACTGCAATAATGTACAAGAATGTTTAGTTGAACTTGGTTCATGTACACAAGAATAAAAATCAATACTTATGCAATAAAAGATTGTTATTAAAAAGAATATTTTGTATATTGGCATTCCATTTAGTACTTTAGTACTAATGATTCATGAAGTGGGATATCATTTAAATTGATCATTACCAGATGCGAGGAATTGAATGTTGGTACAACGCTCTAGATGTGAAAAGCTACAATAAAGAAATAAGTGCTCAATTAGTTTTATATGAACATGTATGGCTTGTTAGTGCTAGATTTCGATACAAATTATCAATATACGCGATTGTTTGATAGATAACAAATAGTGAACGTTATCGTAAAATGAAAACGGCATGATAAATGCATCTTGAAAATGTTTGCTCCTATATGAGAGTGAAGCATGATGACCATTATTATAAATAACACACACAGGGAAGTTGCCTTATTTTTATAGAAAATCGTCGGCTGACTTACTTGTTCCAGGTTTGGAAGCACGCGTCCCTGTTACCCGCCACATCACTGTGAGTTTGTACTGTATATACCGACAACCCTGAGGCATTGTCTATCGAGCTTATCAGAATACCCTTGGACGTATCATTGGTCAGCCGGATGAGCGGACTAAAACTAGTATGCAAAGATTGCAATGTGTTTTATCTTTGTTTTCGGTACCGACTTCATACTTATATCAAATTGTGAAATATGCTGTAATTTGCATTGCAAATGCATTTTTGATCTGAACCTTGTGTTTATTGCAATAAAAATAATGAATTCTCTGCCAATACATCAACGATAGATTTAACAAAATAGTACCTTAATTCAATTATTGTGAACGCAATTATCATTCAAAACCATATGTATTATTAAGTACAAATGGCATTATTCTTAATTCAACTAAGACGTTCAACATTACAAACTCAAGAAACTTTGACGCAAAACATGTTGTTGAAGTAAATATTGATGTTATATAAGGTCCACAACCAAAATTGCAGTTCTCCCCTAGTGTTTTTATTTCTGTACTAAATGAACTATATAGACATCCTGTCGAAGTTATACTTACTCTTTATGAGTATATTCACCACAAATGGGGAACAAACCTACAGAATTCACGGGGAAATTAAGTTGGCCTCGCTGTGGAAAATGTACATATTGTGGCGCCCCCTACATCAAAATAGAACGGTAGATAACTGATGTGTTCGACAAGGGAATTGAAATGCAGTTGTTTAATAGACGCGTGCCATTGATGATATATTAGACGTTTTTGAAAGTTTCTTTTTTTTAATACATGTTATTTATTGATATAATAATTACCGGTCGAGAGGTAAGGTCTCCTTTGGTGTCGGGATATTCTAAAAAAAACAACGAGAAACCTTTTTATAATGTGTCGGAATGGCGGAAGATACAATTGAAATGTGATCGTATGTGACCAATGCAATAAACAGAGATTTGCGACCAGATATAGCTTTTGATTGCGATACTAGATGATAGATCATAAATACAAAGTACCAATATCCATATCCCTTTTATGTACATACCTTTCACCTCTATGCGAAAGCAATAGTTGGTCTCGGAATCGAATCTGGAAAGGAGGAAATCGACAACATAATTAATATACAATAATCATAATTAATGACAGTATATGTGTAATGGATCGATAAAATGATGTCATTTATTGAAGTAAGATAATTTTTGTCTTATTTCTAAAAGATTACTCGTAAAATTAAAATAAAACAAGGAAACATTCATAATACGTTTTACTGTTAATGATCTATACTATGGGGAAACATATACATGTACATATATTTCCATTATACTTTCAGTTTCCCGCTTAATCTATGTTAAACCAGATGGGAAATATCACGCTATTAACTCCCATCTGATCAAGCGTATGAAGATAATGTATGCAATGTGTACTCATGCCTATTCATAACGGTGAAATGATTTAAAAGCGGTTTTAAAGTTTTGCGGTCTTTAAATACCAAAAGTATTATCGTGTTGACAAAATAGAATGTATTGAAAAATATCATAGTATAGTTTTTGTTTGTTCGCTGGTTTCAAACCGTTTTTAGGAACTATATTCCGCACCTGATGCTATGGCTATCAACAAAAGCGTAAATTGTAATTTCAAAAGATATACATGTATAGTTTTTAATGTTAATGATCGGAATGGAAATATAAGTAATAAACTGTTACCATATTGGACATACAGTTGGTATGAAGCCCATTCGTCAGAAATATAAATATTCAAGGCGCTCTAATGGGTGTCATTTTCATTATCTTTTTTCAGATGGAATTCATATCAACTGTATATCCAATCTGGTAACAGTTGATTGCTTAAATGTTCTGGTTTGCGTGATGGAAAACAAAAACACTATTTTAAATCATATGATTAATGAATATGTTAAAGATTCTACGAAAATACCCGATTTAAAACATTCCAATTATCTAAGTGGAGTTTAAGAAGTCGAACAAGCGGATAGCCTACCCGTCGCTGTCTTGTGCTATTACACACAGGCTGTAAAAACCTGTCATGTTGATGCCTGGCACCCAACTCACTTGTTGACTTCTGACCAATGATTCGATGTCGTGACGATCATGGATGACTGAATGTGTTAGAAAATCTGTCATGCCGTCGCTTAAAAAGCGAAACTTTGAAATTGTTCTGTGAAATAGATTAGTGAAGCAACACTTTTATTGCAACATAAACCTGAATGATTTATAGATATATATAGTTTAAATGCCTAGGGATTGAATATCCCAATTCAAGCATTTTATCGTACTTTATGGTAATGTTTTCATATGATACGAGAAAAACACTTTTAAAATTATTCAAGAAACAGGTAAATATTAAACAACATATTTCCCTTTCGAAGAAGGGCTCTCACACAATTACCATATTGGATTGTTTTACTTTTAAACACAGACTCCTCCTTTACTACATATATACTCTGAATTTGCACTTGTATACATGTCAATCATTTGCGCAAAATCATTATATAGTTATGTCATTTAATTTCAACGGAACGTATATATATAATATATAATGTCATGGGAGACAACTATTATATGAAAAAAAAAACATTCGCACTTATTCATTTGTCGTTACTCCCACATACACCTATAAATTTAACGAACGTCGTTTCTAAACATCGAACATTTCCTGTTATACAGTACTAGGGAAGTTATTAGGATGGTGTAAGGATACCTGTTCATGGCCCTTGGTTTGGCGAATACCTCTATCGCAAACTTGGTTCCGTCATATAGGGTAAACATCTGACTATTGGGTGGTGATGGTGGATGAATGATTACCGGACTATCATCTTCATCAATTACCTCAAAGTAAAACTGATTAAAGGGTGAGCATTACCTCCATACTCTCATGATAAATCAAAACCATAATATTGAAATTCATATTTTCATCGAATGTTGTGATTTTTTTTTTTTTTTTTTGCAATTAAGAAACTGTATATGACGAGTATTACCGCTATCTAAATTCTTCAAATTTCTTTAATAACCTTACCTGAACTGGTGTTTGACTCAAACTCTGCAAATAACCATTCAGATAAGAAGAGGTGTTCGTGATATGTATCTGTGTTCTAGGGAAATCCTCCACCACTATCCCAACAAGAGCTGTGTCGCCAATACTATAGACCGAGGGGTCTGTATACACGTCAATGGTACAGTTCTGATATAGGAAATATATCAAACATATGTTAAAAACTTATTTTTATCACATAACCCGCATGATATCCAGTGATGTTGCCCATATAATATTCTTGCATATTGTTATATAACCTAGAGTGATTTTTATTTTCATTTTTCGTAACGTAATAACAAAAACGATCAAATGAAGCCTTGAAAAATAACATGACGTCAGGTTTTCGAGGACAGAAGGATAAAATGGTAGCCTCCTCTGAATTTTCGCAATAAATTTTGACGTGAGATTCTTCGGAATCTTGGTTGTTGATGCTATGTAATAAAAAGTGTCATTTCTCGAAAAAAAAATTAAAAAAAATAAATCTTCATAAAATCTCCTATGAAAATAACACTCATTTAAGTTCCTATAAAAAAGCATATGATATTACTGGTCAAATAATTTGGAACAAAGGAAGAAGGAACATATATGTATGTGCATTATATGTATGAATGTCTGTCTTAGTTATTTACCGTGTTGACGGTGACATTTGGAGTTGGTGATCTGAATAAATCAAGAAACTCTACAAAGCGTGGAAGTCTGCACGTGACAAAGTCCTGGTCGGGGTCTACTGTAGGTATATGGAGACTGTAGTGACGTCCCAGGGCTAGCCTACAAGGGCAAGTAACTCGAGTAATGTATGTTACCTAATTTATATGAACCGAAACTTATGACCTTACTTATTCTTAAGTCACTTCATACTTAGGCAGAAGGAAAATATACTGAAAACTCCATAATATTTTATAAGTTGTTTTCAATCATTAACTTGCAAATTACGAAAACTGAGCAGATCTTTAGTGCATTCGATTTATCTTACAACTTTACCATGAATACATATTTTAGATAAATCAATAATTAACTTAAAATATTAGTGTACAGTTTACCTCATAAATGGACGACTGTCCGTAATCGGGCTTCTGTTGGGGAGTTCGGTATCAGACCGCACACCTGGCATATTGATTTTCATCTGCATGTAAGACTGTTTTATTTCATTTTGGACGGTTAACTTCGCCATGTTGTTCCTGAAATATCTGCAGACATTACAAACACATTATTATTTCATTAAATACAAAAATATATGTAGATTACGATTCCAATTCTATCGTCATTAATTAGATAATAAATCATTTAGATGGTTATGGTGAACATTAAAATATGAATTAAGTCAGAGATCATGCAAGTTGAAAGAGATTAACCCTAATCCTAAATTTAACATCTGCACTGGCCTTTCTTACATTATATCGATATACTGGCTCTGGGGTACCGGCAGAGAAAACGTTCCTAGTTCTAGCTCCCAGTTTTCTCGCCTATTGATGTCGATGACAGACTGGTGTATGATGTTATCCACTGTGTGTGTAATGTCTTTGTTATTTAACATCCCTTGTCCTTCTTCCTTTGTCACCCACCGGCCAAAGCCATCTTCGCCAAGACTTGAGCTGGTAACCTCTCCTACCTGGCACTGGTTGCCACATGGTCCTGTTCCGAGTCTCCATCCGGTCAATACGGTCACATTCATCATCTACATTAACAGTAAAAACAAACACCGTTTTATTTTGTTAGCGTCAGGAGAAAGTTCAATGATAATAAAAACTTCCTTAAATACGTAATGTATTACATAAAGCAGAAAATGCAACTGTACCTCGTTGATCTGAATTCTGATCAATCTGAAAACTGTTCAAATGGTATGTTGGTCCCGAACAAATGTAACATATTCGTATAACACAAACTCTATTGTTGGATACCTCGAACATTTGCCATGTCCCCGTCGAGTTAAGGAAGCTTATTTTATGATGAATTAGTGAAAGGAAACTATACAGACATAAAACAGGAGTAAATTGATAACAGCATTCGGATAATAGTTAACAGTTGACTTTACTCACCAGTGTGCCTTTCTGCTCGTACAGTGAATATCTCATTGCTCCTCCCAGGTATTCTCCTCTACACAGGTGACATGACAGAAGCACCACCAGACGCATCACAACATAACAGTGTTTATCCATTGTGCCTAAACCATTAATGTCTTTGATTGTAAAGAGTTTTAAAAGATGTAAGACAAGTTTTTATCCATTTTTGTTTTTCTTTGTTTTGTGGCTTATTGTCAGTCAGGGTCATTTTTAGGAAGAGAGCCGGAGTGAAATCTATCGGATTATGGGCCGTAACCATTAACTTTACAGGCTTAGCCTGTTGCCCAATCCTATTATTATCAATATAATTGTTTGTAATGAAATTTGTGCATGCTTTCGTAATTCTCATTTCCGATAGATTCATTTCGTACCAGGATAAGGGACAAGAATGTTGACACCGACTTATATAGGAAGTAGATACGTTTTTATGTGTTCCCAATGTGCCTTACGATAGAAAATGACTGATGAAAGTATAGTACAAGAGATCCTAGAGTGGCGCCTGCCAAAGAATGATCTTTGTCTGCCAATGGAAAGAGGGATCTTTGCTCTGTTGATGGATCACTTTCAAAATGCCACATGCACAACTAGGTCCGAACCTACCTATGAAATTTGAGACAGATGCCTTCAGTACTTTCTGAGAAATAGAGGTAACATTTCTAACTACCAAAATCCAATATGGCTGTCTATCGGCCATTTTGTTGACTGATCAGATACAATTTGCAATATGCGTAACTTGGGTCGTAAATGAATCTACCTATGGAATTTGAGACAGATATTTTCAGTACTCTTTGAGATATAGCTGTGGAACTTCAACAATCGAAATTCAAAATGGCTGTCAGTCGACCTATCGGTCCCAGAATGATGCAATATGCACACTTGGGGCCCAAAGGGAAACGTATTTGTTGAATTTGAGACAGATTCCTTCTGTACTTTCTGGGAAAAAGTCTTAATAATCTTTAACAATCAAACTCCAAAATGGTGACTTGTCGGCCATCTTGTAAATCGATCTATCCAAAGATGCAATATGCACAACTAGGACCAAAGGAAAATCTTCCCATGAAATTTGAGATGTATCCCTTAAGTGATTTCTGAGAAATAGCGGTAACAATAATTAACTATCAAAATCCAAGATGGCGGCCTGGACCGATCGGTCGCAAACTGCAATATGCGGAACTAGGGTCTAAAGGGAAACTATATATCAAATATGGGACAGATCCTTTCAGTATTTTATGAAAAAAACAGCGGTAACAAGAAAAACAGAAAGGCAGACAGACGGACAGACAGACAGACAAACAGACGGACAACCTGATTACTATAGGGCAACCCCATTTCGATGCGGGGCCCTAATTAGTTTTAAATATAGTGGGTTACGGATGTCATTCGAAATTAAAAGTCGGGATAGGAAATCATGATTGCGATTTATCTGCGTTTTGCGTATCAAATAACTTATATATATATATAATGGTATCAACCTAGATAATGTAATAAATATCATTATCTTTTCTTAGTTTGAAGAATCAATGCAAATGCACTCAAAACAACAATGCTAATGTTTTCTCTAAAAGGACAAATAGTGGTGTGCTAAAACCTACCCGTACTTGTTTCCCTAATTACGTTTATAGAATACGATGTTTGTGTAATGTTTAAAGTATAAAGGGGGGATACCTGAGAAAAATACCTGTTGGTGTATTATTTAATGTTCATCAAACATGTACGTATGTCGTAAACTAGATCATGGTTTTATCAAATATGTAGAGACAATGTAAAATCAGTCATAGTATACAAAAATGAATATATATACATACATGGTTACAAAAGACCACATAATTTCGTCTGAATTTTAGCATACTTACAAAATGGAATCTCTTCTCGACTGTCGCTGATGACAAGTGAAGTTAGTACAATAACTGATTCTTACCTCGTGTCATTTTTTTTAGATAAATGTTCCAATTTTCAAAGACTTGTTCAGGTAATGTTGAGGACTATATCAACAAAACCAGATAAACAGTCATAGTTTAAGTATTTAAGCCAATGTTACGTAACTTAGGATACAAAGCAGGCGCAGTACCGTTGCCGATTTGTTACCAGTAAGAAGCATGCTTTTTTTGCTGTAATATCATAATTTAAACAACCTAACAATGCTTTTTTGTCTCTATGAAAAGACAGTGACGGAGGTATGCTTACCATCAGGCATGACGTAGGTTCGTGTCATCCCGTACAGGCTGTCCTTGAAGTCGGGTAGATTTGGCGAATTTTCCATGACCACCGGGTGCTGAGTGCATGTCAGCTGATATTATGGCTAGAATCATTTCAGTGTACAAAAGAACATCAAAACGTTGAATTGTGTTTATGAAACGCAAACATATGTTTTTTTTTATCTTACTTCAATACATATTTAAGTACATTTAACCGAATATTTTAACCAGGATACCGACGAATTCGAGTTTGATTAGACTAAATATAGAAATACGTAGTTCCATTTTAAATAACCATAACTAAATTCATAATTGTTATATTGAAAATATATGGGTTCAAAAACAATTTAGCTTAAAGCAATTTGCCTTCCCAGATAATATCACTCAATTGATATATGTTAACTTCTTTTTCAATAAAAAGCAATTGTTCATCATGCTAGTGTAGATACTATATTCTACAAGGGGGAGTATCAATTTTGGCCCTCTGGTGGCCATGAGCGATAAGCATTATTATTATTTATTATTTTTTTTTTCACAAATATTTGAGGTTAGGACATCATGCTTAAGGTCAGGTTGGAGTCCCTTGTGGCTTAAAATGAGGGTCAATTTTTGGTTTGGTGCACTTGCACTGGAACCAAATGCTATTTTTGATTGATTTCTTTTATGAAACATTACATCGCAAAGGTGGTACGGTAATGCTTTAGTTAGTATCCACCTGCATGTATCTGAGTCTGAAGGTAAATACCAGATATGAATACTTTATATCTATGTCCGAAGGTAAATACAATATATGAATACTTTAAATCTATGTCTGAAAGTAAATACAATGAATACTTTAAACGTGGAAATATTCTCGACGTGAAAATGTTCTTTAATTTCACTTTAATTAGATCTCCGCGAATATATCCACACGCGAATAATGAAGGATTATCACACCATTTTCATATTTCATTATTTTATTTTAGACGAGCTTGCATCATTGTCTCTTTATTACAAATCATTCATCCACATCCGTTCAATATAGATAAATCTACTAGATAATCGTATAGTTGATTTACTTAATGTAATTAATATTCAGCATTTTTTTAATTATTACTTATTTGCTCATTTTCAATAACGGATAAGGTACTGGCATGGGATTCATTATTCGAATCCCGAATCCGATGCTAACATTCACTATATGTGACTTAAAACCATGTCAGTCCATTTAGCCTCGTGAGCATAGCTAGTAACAGTGTAACGCGTATTTCATTAGCAGGCGAAATGATGGTAATTTGAGTTTGACCCACCATTCCAGTATGTGGCACAGCCAGATAAAGTATCTGTGTTTATAAGACAAGCTATGGAAATCTACCATGCCGAATTCCTCCTGTTTCTAGGGCTTTGTCTGTTAAATATCTACGTTGTTTTCGTTTACTGGAAATTGTCACTGGTGCTTATTTTACTTTACATGAGTTACCGACTCACGAAAGTGAAACGTCGGCTGACTGTGGATAGGAAAGCAGTCCTGATAACTGGATGTGACTCAGGTATAGTAGTAACAGCTACCACATCGTCATTGTGATCAGGAATACTGACTTACCTTATTCTATAAACTACAACTTAATTTATTCGAATAACGAAAAATGAATAACTGTCCAACTTTACTTTGCTAAGGTAAAATGATAAACAGATGTCTTATTTGTTCATCATAACTGTAGATTTAGTTTCAAGTTTATTTCACTTGTGTAGGGTTCGGACACCATATTGCCAAACGCTTAGACGACAGGGGGTACACTGTGTATGCTGGGGTGCTGAGGGATGACAGCGATGGGGCTATGGCCTTACGATCCCGTGATTCATCGAGTCTACATGTCATCAAACTTGACGTCACACAGGAGGACGACATCAACAAAGCCTTGGATTTTGTGTCCAATAACAGCAGTGGAGGTGATAAAACATGTCGAACTTCTCAGGGTTATTACAGCACATATGTGTAGGGTCATGACACAGTTATATTATCTACAAAACTATTCCCACGACCCGTAAACTGCTGTATGTGTATGCGGAAATCAGTGTGCTCGTTTCGGGGATTTTAAATGTGTTCGTGTAAAATGCCATTAAATCTGATTTTTTATTACTGTTTACGTAAATGATATATTTAAAGCTTAGTAATGGTTTGATAAGATTTAATTTTTACAGTAAATATTATCGATTAGTCTTTCTTCCGGTTGCTGTGACGTCATAATCGAGGGAAATTAGCCTAATTAAATGTAAATAGCGTACTTTACCTACGTTGTTTTGGAATCTCGAAACCTCCTTATAGATATCAAGGGTTTTTAATCACGAAGTATTTTGTTTCCTTTTATTTTTACTTCCATAGTCAAGACAGGCATTATATAGTAAGATATGATCTCTCCGTGTCCGAATATATGAAACCGTTTTAATGTATAGGCAAAATTATTTAAAATAATGGAAAAAAAATGAAAAAAGAAACAAGAAATACTATCGATCAGTATCGATTTAAAATAAGAGAAAGGAAAGCAATTGTTATTCATCTGTACAGATTCAGATGGTGACTATATATTCAGACACAAAGCTATTTATCTCATAATCCGCATGATATCCAGTGATTTCGCTCGTGTAAAATTTTTGCATATGTCACTAGTGTAATATGACCTGGAGCGATTTTCATTTGCTAAAAATTCATTGATGTCAAGACATAAACAATAAAATTGCATCAGGAAAACTGACGTGACGTCAGCATTTCGAGGACGGCGGGACAAAATAGCAGCCGCCGCTGTATTTTCGCAATATGTTTTGTCGGGAAATTCTTTGAAAAGTAGATTTTGTAATTATATGATAAAAAAGTATCTTAAATTCGTGTTCATTTCATATGAAATTTTATGACACTCGTCTCGAAGTTTAACTTCTTAGATTCCTAAAATCTCGTATGAAATGAACACTCATGCAAGATCCTATATATTTATAGAGTACGGATTCATATACATAACTATGTATTAGAGAACCAATACATGTTAGTGCAGTACATATTCTGATATATGACTAAGTATTAGAAAATACTATTGATGATGTAAATACAGATAACTATATTATGTGATTCCCAGATCTATGGGCCGTAGTTAACAATGCCGGGATCAACCTACCAGGAGATGTGGAGTTAGCCACTGTAGAACAGTACCGGAAATGTGCTGACGTCAATTTGTATGGTCCTATACGCGTCATCAGAGCATTCCTGCCACTAATCCGGGCATCTAAAGGTAAACATTTCATCTATTTGACTCAATAATTGCCATGGACCCTGCTTCCCTTCTAAAGGTGTCTGTGAATTGTTAGTTATCTGAATTAAATGGCGCTTCATTTCATTGCTCAAAAAGCGTGATAAAATAATGTCATAAATTGGAATACATCTCTCAATCTTTGAAACAGATTTCCATCTCAATAACTAATTGACATTTCAATTGTCATACAGAGGTTCATCATTCAGCATATAATGTCTATTGCACATTACCTAACATACAAAAAAGATGTCACCCTTTTATTTGTACATATTCTACAGTCTTTCTAACTATTTACTGGGAAATATTTACGTGAATTTAGGTATATTTAAGTGATATACCGTGATATTTTTCACATTTAATATGTAAACTATTTTGTTTCGTTTTAGGACGGGTCGTTAACATTTCGAGTGTCAGAGGACGTTTTTCATGGCCAGGCGACTCTTTGTATCACGTGACCAAACATGGCATAGAAACCATGAGTGACTCCTTGAGGATGGAAATGAAAAAGTTTGACGTGAAAGTAATAATTGTGGAGCCAGGGGATTTCGTTGACGCCACATCTATTTGGAGTCCAGAGATGGTAAACGTTTATATATAGTTCATTTTATCGTATACTGAAAGTCAATACATTTCACAATGATTTTGACACAGTTACGGAGAATAACGAGTATGTCATTTGCTTTAAGCTGTTTGGTGTCACAACGGATTTAACTAAATAAATCTGGTAAATAGTACTTAAGTAAATGTTATCTTTTTTATTCGCTATACTATAGGTATATGTTTCTGATATAAGTTTGTGCATTTGATCTTTCAGATGAACATTTGAATAATATGTTCAAGTTTTATATTAATAAATGCTTCTAATTTACAAAATGGTATACGTATGTAAGAGCCTAACTCGTATTCTGTAGATACAAAGAATCCGTGCTGAGACAGATTGTATGTGGAATCACGCCTCGGACAGGGTTAAACAGATATACGGACGAAACTACTTCTACCGAAATCTGAAACAAACGTTTGAGAAGCAAGGAACGTTATCGATGGAGCCCTTAGCTGAGGCAGTGGAAGAATCTATCATCAACCACACCCCAAACATCCGATACCTGGTGCCTGGATATCGCTTTGACAAATATGCTGTAAGAAGTAAACAACAAAAAAGTAGTTTTTTTACCAAAACTATCATATGATGGTCTATGGCATTTCGTCCGTGGTTCATTATCTATTAGCTATCTGTACTTTCCATACCATCAAAGGAAATTACTGTGTATTGTGGTACTTTTGAAATTTTTGTGGGATACTGTGGCTATAAACTGATAGAATCAATATCATGACAGCATTAGTAATACTCTCAAAATACAATTACATTTATTTACTAGATTATTCTTCTCTCTAGATATTCATAGTAACTATACACATTCGTTAGAGATGCACGAGAGATTTTATTCGAGATTTGGTCAGTTTTTGCAAAACAAACGTGTAAACCATACTTACAAACAGATATTTTGATATTAACTGACCTTCTTCCCAGATACCACTTAACTCAATCACTCGTTTGTTACACGGAGATATTTTTGTTATTTCAGATGCTCGCCCGTGTCTATGGCTATCTACCTAGTTGGCTTGGAGACATCGTCATTGAGAAGATGACTGGGTACTCATCCGTTCCAGAGAAACACTAATTACAGTTGTTGTAATGCGTTTTATAAGATATACTGATGGAATGTATACAACATTTATAAGAATAAATGACCTAAATGTCATCATTGTCATGTGATCTTTTGTGATCCACTATATTGATATTTTAGATTGCATTGAAATGTTACATGTTACACGAATGCATTTATACTTCTTTAATTAAGAAAGAAGAACGTGTCGTCTTCTATTAGCATTTGTTTTAACGTTTATGTTTCTGTTTAAGTTTTACTTGATAAGCCAATGAAAAGTAACCCTTTATATAATAACAAAAAAATATTGACAATCTGCGGCATATACACTGCCTAGATAGTTTGAGTGATCTGTATAATATGGAAGACACATATAAGATATTCATTTAAACATATCTGGTAGCTTTTATTTTACAATAAAGAGATACACAAATGATACATGTATGATGACCATCAAAACGTATGTCAAGAAAGATAGATATATGACGAATATCAAAACGTTTTCGAAGGAATTTTCAAAGGGAATAGATAAAGACTTCCTGTTACAGGGATACAAACATATACCATTTAACAGTACCCCGACTGTTTGATGTAACCCAGCTAATATTTGTAAATTTTATTGACAACACTTTATCAGTTATAAAGCTTAAGGTATTTTATCAATCCAAACAACTTTTACATTTTATTAGAGGCATCTCCAACATGTCTATAGACAATACCCTTTTATCTCACGAAAGTTTCATAAAGGTACATAATGTGCCTTTTTAAGTTACATTTTTAGCTATTGCAGATAGCAATTATCATAATAATAATTTTCCTAAATTAATACACTTTTGCAATATGTATAAGTAATGAATATAAAAAATAATGATAAAACAACTTTCAAATACTTACTAAGTAATGGAGACGCACGCAAACTTGAGCGGGGAATACCTTTAGACGGACTATTCATAGGGAAGTGATCATCTTTGATTGGTGAATGGAGACGACAAGTCATGGAATATTTTGATTCCTCGACTTTAGGTAAGATTAAGAGGGTACCATTTTGATATAGTACCAGATAATGTCATGGACATGGCAAGTTTTACCAGTCGACTTGAGGTAAGATTGAGAGGACAAATGATTTTGATTTAGCACTGGATAATGTCATGGACATGGCAAGTTTTACCAGTCGACTTGTGACAAGATTGAGAGGACATAATTTTGATATAATTCGGATAATGTAATGGACAGGGTAATTTTTGCCAGTCGACTTGTGACAAGATTGAGAGGACATAATTTTGATTTAATTTGGATAATGTAATGGACAGAGTAATATTTACCAGTCGATTCGGGAAAAGATTGAGAGGACATATTGTTTTGATATAATTCGGATAATGTCATGGACAGAGTAACTTTTACCAGTTGTTTTGGGACAAGATTGATGAAACGTTTTATTAACACTTGATAATATCATTGAATGTTTTGCCTCGTCGACTTGCAACGAAATTGAGAGGACGCAATTTCGATATAATTTAGATAATGTCATGGACATTGCATATTTACACCAGTCGATTTGCGGCAAATTTACGAAGCGCTTTCATATAATACCGGATAATGTCATTCAATAGTTTGACCAGGCGGTTTGAGACAGGATTCGCCTGCTGTTGATGTGTGCTGATCAACCAATATGGACATATACCTATTACACTTTGCAGGCCTATCAGAGATTAGGTGATACTTCAGCAAACACTACCTGTTATCTCGTATTAATGGTGTCACGGCCCTCACACCAACATGGTATCCCTAGAAATAACGTGTGCATTATGCTTTATTTTATTGCATGCTTACTTTGTGTCAATTTACTGGAGTTACTTACTTGTTATCTTAGCGATCTACATTGCATCTATTCTGGCCAGACGTAAATTTCGACAAAAGGTCGACATCGGCCGAAAGGGTATTGTCGTAACAGGATGTGATTCAGGTAAGGTCATAATTTAGCCAATCAAATATATATTTACAACTTCATAATGAAAACACGATCCCAAAAGAAATAAACTTGAATAAGAACTATTGTGTTAATGATATAGTTTTGGTAAATAATGCTAACAAGTGCTTGCAATTATATGAGATATTGTGGACTATATCCTCTTGTCTGATATCGAGTCTTGGTCAAACGTGTGTACGTTTGATTGTACAGTGGCAAAACTTCTTAAAGGTGGTGTTCAGGCTAATGTTAAAAATATCATAGAAACTGCCCAAAGCCCAATTCTCTTAAAACTTTGCATATGGAAAGTACTACTAATTGCACCTTTAAAATAGGACTAAGACAAAGGGCCTGAAATCTTCGTGTTCATATCAATAAAACTACCGACACAAATATGTCAAAATAGATCATTTTGTTGAACATTCTACATTTTTTATTCATAAATCATTTGAGTAGATCGTTTACTCTATATTTAAGTCATTTTTTCAGATTTTGTATGGAAACTTTTGTTTTAAATAATTATTTTAGCAAAATATTAACACTTTGGGGAAAAATGGAAAACGAAGTATTGCTCTTTGTCATATCATTTCATTCTCCTAAAGAAGTGTCCACAATTTTGCCCTGCATTAAAAATAGTCTCAAAACATTCTCTGTCTATGTGTTAATTAGTTTCAAAATTAAAATCCGGGAAAACAGTTTTTGGGTGATTTAAATATTTCTTATTTTCTTTATAGGAACTAACTAAGCATAACTTTATGTATCAATTTGACCAAAGGGGCATGATATCCGGTTTTCAATTACACTTATATTGAGTATTATTTTAATCTTCGCTGCTTTGATCTTAAGATGCTTGGAAACGATTGGCATATATTTTGAATAATGTGTTTAATGACGACATAATGATAACATGGTAAACATTAAGTATTATAATATAATATGGGTACGGTTAAAACAGCAAACGTTGTCTATTTCGGGTTTAAATGTTTCATGTCATTTCGACATGATACCAGATATATCTCTGGTCATGAAACATTTGATAACGAATTACTATATTCCTTATTCAAAATATATTTACGTCAATCGTAAACTTAAATAATGGCATGGATACTTTATGTAGGATTTGGTCACTGCCTAGCTAAACGTCTGAATGAGTGGGGATATACAGTATATGCCGGTGTCCTCAACGAGGAGAGCCCGGGAGCTAAGGTCTTACAGTCTCATCAGTCGGACAGGTTCCATGTGGTCAAACTGGACGTCACCAAGGACGATGATGTCCAACAACTGCTGGAGTACGTTAGTGGTACTGGTCAAGGTATTGTCTATATAAAGTTTTTACATGAATACAATTTATCAAACTTTATGAGTGATGTGATGCGATTCTTCACTTTTCGTTACACAGACATGATATTAATTTATCATATTAAAAGTAATAGCGTTATTTTAGACTGAAGAAGGCCTATAGTGGTTGAATTCATATTCCATAGAAATGATTTTTGATTTTAGTCTGAATCTATTTTGGCCTTTTATTTCGGATTATTAATATACTAGCTTTATACCGTTTTTACCTCACCATAATTGTCAATATTGCTATTTGAAAGCAATAACACTTATTTAGCAGCATATATGTTCAACATCAAGGCGTTCTATGGATAAAAGGGTAGTCATGGCCAAATTATCCACCAGCGGACATGGCTATACAAAATGATCTATGATTGGAATATTTTCCATTATTTGTAGTAGAAATGTGTTTGATTTCTTCATTTTATTTAAAACAAAAAAGGACTTTGGGCCGTCGTCAACAATGCTGGAATAAATTTCCCTGGTGATGTAGAGTTAGCGACAGTGGACCAGTACCAGAGATGTGCAGACGTTAACCTGTATGGTATGATACGTGTCATCAAAGCATTTCTTCCTTTGATCCGAAAGTCCAAAGGTACGTTTGTTTAGAATCAGAGTTAGAAAACATGACCAGTAACGGTTATGTATTATGTGAGTTCTTACTTGTTATGCTATATATCACTGTGAGTTATGCCGTTTACGGATTAGTCTAGACCGTTCAGAGGTTGGCATTGCAAACCACATTTTGACTAATTAAAATAGAGCATTGCCGACCATCGGGCAATAGACATCATATAAACATACTTGGAAAAATAGTTTACAAAAGTTATGTTGTATATTGTGAAGAAGCATAGCAAAAGTACCAAAACATCTATTGAAGATACGGTGATGAAGATTATCTTGGTTTTTTTTTAATTTGTTTTCAATTCATTTAACAAAACAAGCATTGACTGGGTGTAGGTTAATACAATGTAATGTTCAACCCTTGAAAGGTAATATTTCTCTCTGGCTTAATTTTATTTAGATTTATTACTTTTGATGTTGAGCAATATTAACAAAAATCACACAAACACAATAAAGAAAAAGTTAAATGGCAACAAATCGATAGCACAATATGCTTTATGAATGCATGTATATTAACAAAGTAGTATTTTTCCACATATAGGGAGAGTTGTAAACGTGTCCAGTGTGAAAGGTCGGTATTCCTGGCCGTGTGATTCCGTGTACATTGTCACAAAGCATGGTATAGAAACCCTGAGTGACTCTCTCCGCCTCGAAATGAAGAAGTTCGGGGTCAATGTTTCAGTGATAGAACCGGAGCGTATGGTGAAGCCACAGCGATCGGTAGTCCAGAACAGGTGGTCATCTCATTGGTATAACTATACAGTTCTCGTAACTTTTCATATTGATATTTCAAACTCACAGAGAAAAACATTACCTATGAAATATAGTGGCTAGATAATCAAAGCAGTGACATCCGAACGCTAGACGAATCTTCTAACAAATGAGCTACCTGATCACCGATGGTCGACCAAGTCCAATAACACTACAAATTCTTTATTCATCAAAACTAACAGTTCAAATAAAATTATGTGAAGTGTTTCAAATCAAATTGTTTATAAGTTGTATATCTTCAAAAAATAAAATAATACCCCTGTTGACAAGTACAGTATTTTGTAATTATAGCAGTATAAACATACACTGTACATTATGTATGATTTAACATGTGACGATATTTCGTGTATTTTAGATGGTCCGGATTAAAAGAGAGCTGGACCACATGTGGGACCAAGCCACGGAAGAGGTTCGCCAGACATACGGACGTTCCTACGTTGACGCTATATACAAGGCATCGAAGGTCGACTTTAGTCGGGAGATGTCGACGGATCCCGTTATAAATGCTATTGAAGACTCACTCGTTAACGTGACACCACAACCACGATATGTGGTCGGAGGCACTTTTTACATAGTGGACAAATTGGCGGTGAGATTTCAAAAATTGTCATGTTTAGGTTTTATTATCACTTAATATTTGTCTATTGGTTTTTTGTTGAGATTTGCTTTTAACAGATACGGTCGATTTAACAAAACTAACAGTGAGACATTCTCCATTTGAAGAAAGAAAGCAAATACAATTTTATGATTAGAAACTTTTTTCTTTTCATCAATGTAGCCGTTTTTATTAAAACGACATTAAAAACATCATTCATTTGTTGCGAAGGATGTAACAAGGACACATGTTAGAATGCAAATATCATATTTTTGTATTTATATAACTTATTACAATTTGACATAAAATTGCCTAACTAGTATAGCCACTTCTCGTTGTCGATAACAGTTAGGAGTCTAACTGTCAAATTGTATACATTTTAACTCTCTATCTCCTGTTGGTTGTATATCTACTATTATATAACCTTTATAGTTATCTAGTCATGAATCTCCAGTCATAAGTGCGTTTTCACTTTAAAAGTTGTCCTGTATGATTTCTACTTTATGTAATCATAAATGTTTTGTATGTAAATGCTCCGTGCGGGACCTTGATTGGTTAAATAAGCATTGCCTATTGCCTTTTGGTAGATGAGGAGACCTCTCATAATGATATTACTTAGTGGACCGATCTTCCTGATCTTGCTATATTCCGTTTTCACTATTTCATACTATAAACAGCTGATAAGTTTTAAGGTAATTGTTTACACAAAACATGAGCTGCCCAAAACAAGATTCTGGTATATTTTGTGGTCAAAGGGCCCGGACCGATAAGCAATAGTGTGAACGGACGGAGTGCAGCTTACATGTAGCCTGCTGACAAATGTATACTGTAAGGTGGGGTTGCAAAATCCGCCCACGCGCCGATTTTTTTCAAATTTTGCAGTGTTAAAGGTCTAGGTACATAACTATTTTTTATGTGCTTTTTATTTATTTTGTATGTTTTAAAAAGGCAGAAAGGGCCTAAAATGATGCTTTCTAAAATTACTTTGGGTATGTGGCAAGGGGACCCCTTATAACTATCTTTTGAACATATTTTTTTTTTTTTTTTTTTTTTTTTTTTTTGTTAATAAAAGATATTTCATTCTTTATTTCATATCCATTTATAATGATATTTACGAATTATTTTTACGACAAATTGATTTTGAAGCAAAAAAACCTCAAATTTTTGTCAGTATAAAAATTGAGGATATTGGGTTTGCTCGAAATATTTGGCATGCTATCGATTTTGTCCACACTTTTAAACCATTTTAAAAACATGCTATAGGTATAATCTTATAACAGATACTTATTCAAAAAATATGAAATCCGGGAAAATAGTATTTCATAGGCTGAAATGTAGCGAGGGGAATTAAAAAAAAAAATCAATATTTGCCCTAGTTGACCATAAATTTAAAATTGATCATAGACACCATAATAAATCAAAAGTTAATGATAAAAAATTCTATTAATGTATCTTCCCTAACAGTACAAAAAAGCCTAACAACTAGATATGCTCTTGGGTGAAACAAATACTTTCTCTTTTCATATCAGAAATCAAATAATTATATGAAAGAAATATATTTTCGTCACCAACTTAAACACAAAAGATACAAATTAAGATTATCCATCTCTCTTATGTAAATAGAAACTATTTTAAATTGAAATAAAAATGATTAAAGAGGAAAACAGAGTAACATTTGATTTTCAAATAAAATATGTATAATTTAAAAATAATACCAGCACCACAAAGGCTACAATCTTAATTTTGAGCAATCAGATGGCTTTTATTTCGAAACAATGGCAACAATGTATTTAAAACTGTTACTATCTCATTCAGCATACCCCATAACCCATATGTACCAATTTTCACTAATATCTAATGATATCTAAATTTCAACCAATCAAAGACCTCCATTTTGTTTCAAAGGCAACCAATCTTTTAAAAACGGATTCCATGTTATTCAGCATATTTTATAACCAATATATATACCAATTTTCACTTAAATCTGACATTATCTAAATTTCAACTAATCAGAAGCCTCCATTTTGTTTCCATGGCAACCAATCTTTTTGAAAGTGTTACCATGTTATTCAGCATATTTCGTAACCTATATATACCAATTTTCACTTAATTCTGACATCATTTAAATTCCAACCAATCAGAGGCCTCCGTTTTGTTACCATGGCAACCAATATTTTAAAAGGTGTTACCATGATATTTAGCATCAAAAATTATTACTGCACACTGATTTTGACTTATATCGGACTCTGGAATCATAAGCTGGAGATGTATAACTAGGTATACTAACAAAGAAATTGTCCGTAGCTCCATGCACTCCCTATTTTTAAGTCACTCAAAAACAGTTTTCCCGGATTTTTAATTTTGAACCTAATTTACACACAGACAGAAAATGCCATGGGAGTATTTTTAAATGGGGGTAAAATTGTGGACAAAACCAGTAACAGGGTGAAATGAGATGACAAAGAGCAATGCTTCGTTTTCGTTTTTTCCAAAAAGTGTTACTTTTTCGTAAAAAATATTATTTCAAACAAAATTTTCCGTTAAAAATCCAAATGAAATGACTTAAATATAAAGTATACGACCTACTCAAATGATTTATGAATAAAAAAATGTACAATATTTAACAAAGGCTAACCTTTTTTGGCATGTTTGTGCAGGTAGTTTTAATGAAAATGACTACAAAGAATTCAGGCCCTTTGGGCCTTTTTAAAATCTCAAAAGCAAATAGAAGTGTCATTTTAAAGGGACAACTAGTAGTATTTTCAGTTTGCAAAGTTTCAAGAAAATTGGGCTGTGGGCAGTTTCTATAGGATTTTTAACATTAGCTTGAACACCACCTTTACCCGTCAATGATATGATACTACATGAGTTGGTGACAATTCCCGCCATCAGAAAAAGAATAAAAATTTAAGTTCATACACAAACGTATAGCTGCACAGTTTTATCACATGCAGTCACAAATACCATGGAATTAGTTAAATCTACGTAAATTTAAGACTTAGACCTAAGACCTAGTGTCTGAAAATGTCAAACTTTTCAAAATAAATATCTGTTTATCATAAGCATAACAACAAAATATCTCATAGGAGGTGAATTATTTGTCGTTTCTATTTTCAATACACACATACCCTCACTTACACTTATTATATGCCGTATCATTCATAAATGATATTGCGTAACCTTTAATATCAGGGAGATAATTAGATAATTTCTAACCATCATTACTAATCTACTATTAACCAACTTTGTAATTTAGGTTCAATTAAATCCTCGTTAGATACATTTCTACACTTTAATACACTTGTTTTATGATTGCAGGTCCTTGCAAAGGTCTACAACTTTCTCCCTGAATCTATATCGGATTGGGTCGTAGAGCGATGGACCGGATGTGGATCATTTCCACGCTAACACTCCTATATCGATATTCCGTAACAAACAATTTACTTGTTTCCTGTATGGATTTTAGCTACCCGTGAGAAGATATTTTGTTGATAGACTATGGTTAAGGTTTCAGATCATATTTAAACTATTGATAATTTGTATGCCAATATATAACTTCTTAGTATAACTAAGTTGATAAAAAGTGTGTATGCGTCAGGCATAACTGTTGAGTCTTAGATTGTTATGCTTGTGAACTTTGACAAAATATGCAGAAAGTATATGTTTCAGTTAAGTTAGCCCACAGGTTCCAATAAATAAAATGCCCTATATCCCATATGGTAACATGTTTACGTATATTTGCATTAAAAAAATGTAATAAAATCACAGGAATATAGTTTGCATTTCCCGCGTGCAGTTTTGTTGACGCCACCAGGTTCAATTAATTGAATAATTTACATTTCAACCCTCGCAGCATAGTTTCACCTGATAGTCCCTATCAACATGTGATACAAACAAAAGTCGTATGCTGATTAATTAATCAGATTTTATATCTTGAAAGCAATTATAGTATTTGAATAACAAAAGGAAATAGTTAAAGTGAACAGTCGGGCAAGGATGGCTAAAGTGGGTAAAAATGGTGCGAACGATCCAGTATAATTTCTTATGAAATGGAAAAATAAAATCTCTCGTCAAAATCTGTCTGCGTGCGAAGAAATTTAAACTATGGGAATTCTAAAACGTCCTCCCGGCTCACTATGTCCGTGGTTACATTTCCACACAGCCTCGCTTTCAATACTTTCAACTTTTCTTTACTTTAATGGTCAGAATTGGGAAACTAAGCAGAACTTGACAGCCGTATTAATATGTGAGAACTTTTGGAAGGCCAATGAACGCATTTAGACTGGTTTTCTTTGCCCGACTATTCACTTTAAAAAGCCATTGTCAAATATACCGTTGCCACATATTTTCAAAATGGAAGCACCGACGCACATTGGGCGCTCAGTCTAGAATATTTTGTTTAAAAAATGTAAAAAATTCGGGGTTTTTTATTAAATAAAAAACAAATCATTACACTTTACTGCTTTCCATATTGTTTGTGTCCTTCTCTTTTCAGTAACTATAGGATATCCATCTTTTTTGTGAGCCAAATGGGCTATACTAGGCTATGAACGCCCATCTGGTCACGTGATTGACCAGATGGGAGTTTATATCGTAATATATTCCCATCTAGATTACATAGCGTAAACCGAAGACTAGAAGTAGAATGGAAATATAACGGAGCTAGAGACGAATCCATGCTACCTTGGTGGCTCATATGTACTATAGTTTGTTGGAGTACAGAATGTGAGTTTCTAAGTGACCAGGATGTTCTCTACAAGAGCCGTTGTCATTATCTATTCCTGTAAAGTCGTAATATTATAAGGTTAGAACTCTAAACAGATAAAGGTGCACATGTCACATACACTGTATTGATATTTCTTATCAATAAATATAGCGGCACTAACAGCTGGATCGTTAAACTAAAATCAAATTTGAACAAAATATACATGCTAAAAGTTAGCTCTTCTGATTTGGTGTATTTCGATTAAATCGTCTCCGTATATTGTATTTGGTAAACATGTGATTGATAACGGGTTCCGACAGGTAGAATACATATCAAATGTTTAATCAAATATCTCGGACAATAGAATACTGCCATTGATGCTGTAAAAACATGCATTCATAGTTTTATATTTTCTGCAAGAAACTCAAGAAACTTATTTTCCCTCAAACAAAACACGAGAACACTCCCATACATAATTGTTTGTATGGTGATTGAGAACTTCTATGAGATTTTGATTGCTTTAAGCCATTTATGGGTTAAAATCATATATGACAATGCATCAATTAATGTTCAGTATATGTTCCTATATCAAACTTAATTTACAGTCACGCTTGAAAGAACAATATAGCAGCTTCCCTTACAGAGCTCAATTTTATAGTGGAATCTCGATACGAAGGTGTAAACCAAAACCAATATAGCAATGCAGGCCACTGGAAAAGATTTTTTCTCAACAAAGACGAGATTTTTTCATTCAGCAATAAGTATACAAAATACTGGTAAAACGTTTACTTTACGATCTATGGCCTTGAAAATCCTTCTGTACTTATAAGACACAAACTAAGCTTATCTTATCTGTGTCCCATGTTTCAATATGGTGTCGTTTGAGAACGTGTTTACTCTATGTTTAATTTTACTGAATGTCTACTTTGTTTATATTTACTGGATATATATCTTGGGTATCTCGATCTTCTACTTTGTATTCAGAGTGACCAGGTATAATTTTCGACAAACACTGGACATTGGTCGAAAAGGTGTGGTCATCACAGGCTGTGACACAGGTAACGCAGTGACCAGGGCCCTGGTTAAACCCTATAGACATTTGTGTATGTGGTTAACAACAACCCAAACCCCTCCCTGTATGAGACTATGTGATGACCCCCTCTCCCTCCCTGTATGAGACTATGTGATGATCCCCTCCCCCTCCCTGTATGAGACTATGTGATGACCCCCTCTCCCTCCCTGTATGAGACTATGTGATGATCCCCTCCCCCTCCCTGTATGAGACTATGTGATGACCCCCTCCCTGTATGAGACTATGTGATGACCCCCTCCCCCTCCCTGTATGAGACTATGTGATGACCCCCTCCCCCTCCCTGTATGAGACTATGTGATGACCCCTCCCCCTCCCTGTATGAGACTATGTGATGACCCCCTCCCCCTCCCTGTATGAGACTATATGATGACCCCCTCCCCCTCACTGTATGAGACTAAATGATGATCCCCTCCCCCTCCCTGTATGAGACTATGTAATGACCCCCTCCTCCTCCCTGTATGAGACTATGTGATGACCCCCCCCCCCTCCCTGTATGAGACTATGTGATGACCCCCTCCCCCTCCCTGTATGAGACTATGTGATGACCCCCTCCCCCCCTCCCTGTATGAGACTATGTGATGACCCCCTCCCCCTCCCTGTATGAGACTATGTGATACCCCCCCCCCCTCCTGTATGAGACTATGTGAACCCCCTCCCCCTCCCTGTATGAGACTAATGATGATACCCCTCCCCCTCCCTGTATGAGACTATGTGATGACCCCCCCCCTCCCTGTATGAGACTATGTAATGACCCCCTCCTCCTCCCTGTATGAGACTATGTGATGACCCCCTCCCCCTCCCTGTATGAGACTATGTGATGACCCCCTCCCCCTCCCTGTATGAGACTATGTGATGACCCCCTCCCCCTCCCTGTATGAGACTATGTGATGACCCCCTCCCCCTCCCTGTATGAGACTATGTGATGACCCTCCCCCTTCCTGTATGAGACTCTGTGATGACCCCCTCCCCCTCCCTGTATGAGACTATATGATGACCCCCTCCCCCTCCCTGTATGAGACTATGTGATGATCCCCTCCCCCTCCCTGTATGAGACTGTGTGATGACCCCCTCCCTGTATGAGACTATGTGATGATCCCCTCCCCCTCCCTGTATGAGACTATGTGATGATCCCCTCCCCCTCCCTGTATGAGACTATGTGATGACCCCCTCCCCCTCCCTGTATGAGACTATGTGAAGACCCCCTCCCCCTCCCTGTATGAGACTATGTGATGACCCCCTCCCCCTCCCTGTATGAGACTATGTGATGACCCCCTCCCCCTCCCTGTATGAGACTATGTGATGACCCCCTCCCCCTCCCTGTATGAGACTATGTAAAGACCCCCTGCCCCTCCCTGTATTAGACTATGTGATGACCCCCTCCCCCTCCCTGTATGAGACTATGTGAAGACCCCCTCCCCCTCCCTGTATGAGACTATGTGATGACCCCCTCACTGTATGAGACTATGTGATGACCCCCTCCCCCTCCTTGTATGAGACTATGTGATGACCCACTTCCCCTCCCTGTATGAGACTATGTGATGATCCCCTCCCTGTATGAGACTATGTGATGATCCCCTCCCCCTCCCTGTATGAGACTATGTGATGATCCCCTCCCCCTCCCTGTATGAGACTTTGTGATGATCCCTTCCCCCTCCCCGTATGAGACTATGTGATGATCCCCTCCCCCTCCCCGTATGAGACTATGTGATTACCCCCCTCCACCTCCCTATATGAGACTATATGTGACCCCCTCCCCCTCCCTGTTTGAGACTATGTGATGATCCCCTCCCCCTCCCTGTATGAGACTATATGATTACTCCCATCCCCTTCCCCGTATGAGACTATGTGATGACCCCCTCCCCCTCCCTGTATGAGACTATGTGATGATCCCCTCCCCCTCCCTGTATGAGACTATATGATTACTCCCATCCCCTTCCCCGTATGAGACTATGTGATGACCCCAAAACATCCAAACATATGAGACTATGTGATAACTTCCAAACCCCCATCCTTATGACACTATGTGATTTCCCCAAAACATTAAAACGAATGAGACTATGTGTATACTCCCTCTATCTCCATGTATGAGTCTATGAGATTACTCCCAAAGCCCCATCCTTATGAGACTATGTGATAACCCCCAAATATCAAAACGAATGAGACTATGTGATTACCCCCTCCATCTCCCTGTATGAGAATATGTGATTACCCCCAAACATCCAAACATATGAGACAATGCGATTACCTCCAAATCCCCAACCGTATGAGACTATGATTACCCCCAAACCCCCAACCTCAGGGGACTATGTGATTTCCTCCAAAACGCCAGCCGTATTAGACTATGTGATTACATCCGAACTCCCACCCGCATGAGACTATGTGATTACCTCCAAACTCCCACCCGTATGAGACTATGTGATTACCTCCAAATCCCATCCGATATGAGACTATGTGATTACCTCCAAATCCCCACCAATATGAGATTATGTGACAACCTCCAAACCCCCACCTATATAAGATTATGTGATTACCTCCAAACTCCCACCCGCATGAGGCTATGTGATTACCTCTTAAACCCCACCCATATGAGACAAAGTGATTACCTCCAAACTGAAACCCGTATGAGACTATGTGATTACTCCCAAACACCCACCCGTATGAGACTATGTAATTACCTCCAAATCCCCACCCGTATGAGACTATGTGATTACCTCTAAAACCCACACCCATACGAGACTATGTGATTACCTCCAAACCCACACCCATACGAGACTATGTGATTACCTCCAAACCCCCACCCTTACGAGATTGTGTGATTATACCCAAACCCTCATCCGTATGAGACTATGTGATTATACCCAAACCCCACCCGTATGAGACAATGCGATTACCTCCAAACCCCCACCCGCAAGAGACTATGTGATTATACCCAAACCCCACCCGTATGAGACAATGCGATTACCTCCAACCCCTAACCGCATGAGACTATGTGATAACCCCCAAACCCCCACCCGTATGAGACTGTGTTATTATCTCCAAACCCTCACCCGTATGATACCATGTGATTAACTCCAAACCCCCACCAGCATGAGACTAAGTGATTACCTCCAAAACCCCACACGTATGAGACTATGTAATTACCTCCAAAACCCCACTCGTATGAGACTATGTGATTACCTCCAAACTCCCACCCGTATGAGACTATGTGTTTACGCCCAAACCCCCACCTACAGGAGACTATGTGATTACCTCCAAAACCCCACCCATATGATACTATGTGATTAACTCCCAACCCCCACCCGAATCAGACTGTGTGATTATACCCAAACTCCCATCCGCATGAGACTATGTTATTACCTCCAAACCCCCACCCGTATGAGACTATGTGATTACTCCCAAACCCCGAACCGCATGAGACTATGTGATTACCTCCAAACCCCCACCCATATGAGACTATGTGATAACCTCCAAACCCCCACTCATATGAGACTATGTGATTACCTCCAAACCCCCATCCGTTGAGACCATGGGGTTACCCCGTATGAGTGTATGAATAACACAAACGTGATATTGATATTTAATGACATTTCTCAACAGATTTACATGCATAGTATGTTTATGTGTAAGTATAAGAAACACGTTTGGTCTATATTGAGTATATTATCTGGTAACGCTTGTGTAACATCGTGACAAAGTGTCCGTCGCGTAGGCTTGATTACGTGTGTTTGATGTAAGAGACATGAACGATTTATACTATTTGATCATAAACATATCAATGGTAAATTTCGTTGGAACAAAATTCATGTTTGTTTGCACGACTAGCTACCGAATATGAACTAACAGGGTGTTATGTATGCCTAATCTAGCATATTAAAACAACCAACATGGCTGAGGTCCAGCATAATTTATTAATCCAAAACGAGGCTCACGAGCACGTGACATAATAACAGGGACACACTACTAACCGGATTATGGACCGATTAATATATATATATGACATCCCCCTTCTCAAGAACTTTTAAAGATATTCTTTTAGCCGAGCCTATATGCCAATACAGTTACTGTAACCGATCACTATATCTATAGCCTACAAGCTTTCACATTCACCTTGAGCTTAACAGGTTAAGGTCCATCCAAGCAAAGTCCTCATTAACCGTTCAAACGGAATTTAACAAATTGTAAAACACAAATTCGAACAAATGAAAGTCTTTCGCGTGTTAAATTGAAAACTTAACTTTAAACAAAATCTTATATTTATTGAACATAGTCTTTCAAATATCCAGGCTTTGAGGTGACTCTGCCACTGCTCCTTTGTAATGGCTTCTCCACGGTAGTAGCTGGTGGCTCCTTCACAGTCTGATGATCAGCTGTATCATCCTGAGTGCATGGTACGTTCGCAGATGGCTGTTGAACCAGAACTAGAGGGTCTATGTTGAACTCGCGACACATATCAGATCCTGTATGGGAACTATATTGCTTTAGTTCTGGAGCGCGAGTAGGTGTTAACATTGTTCGATTCCTCCGTTGTCCGCATTTACCACATAAGATCGTGGACTTTCATGTTTACTCTCAACTGTTCCTCTTACCCACGGTTTATCACGTTGAGTTTGAATCATGACTGTGTCACCTGGATGGAAGCTTTTGAGACTGTTCCTATTAGCTCTCTGATCAAAGTAGTACTTGTATTTCTCCTGTCGTTTTTGTAGATGTTTGCTGATCTCGTCATTACCACGAGGTTTCAAAAGGCCTGACGTAGTTGGTAGCATGGTTTTCAGTCTACGTCCTAAATACATTTGGGCTGGAGATATACCTATGTCCAGAGGAGTGTTCCTATAGTCGAGCAGAGCTTTGTAAGGATCCTTTGATTTTTTCATCAAGTTTTTAACAGTCTGAACTGATCTTTCTGCTTGCCCATTCAACTGAGCATAATATGGACTACTTGTGTTATACACGAATCCGTAGCTTTTCGCAAAATCTTTGGACTCTGCGCATAAAAATTGTGGTCCATTGTCCGAAAATATTTCATCCGGAACTCCATATCTTGATATCAGACTTTTCAGTCGGACAATCATGTTTTTTGCTGTCAGATTGTCTAGTAGCTGTACTTCTGGCCACTTTGAGTAGTAATCTACTGTGAGTAGATAATGTTTTGAGTTGAGCTCAAAAATATCTGCTGCTACTTTTGACCATGGGCGGTCTGGTAGTTCTACCCGTATTATTGGTTCCTTTGGATTGTTCCGTTGTACTTCCGCACATACTGAACAACTTAAGACCTTTTCCTCTATCTAGCTTGACATCCCTGGCCAAAACAGAACTTCTCTGGTCCTGTCTTTACACTTGACTACTCCTAAGTGTGAATCATGAATAATATCCATCATTGCTGGTCTAAGCGTTTTGGGAACAATCAGCTTTGATCCTTTGTATAAGACACCATCTATGCAGGCAATCTCATCTCGGAATCCCAAATATCCTCGTACTTCTCCAGATATACTGTCTTTGGTTGTTGGCCAACCATCTAACACTAAATTTTGTAGTTCTTGTAGCACCACGTCCTTGGCAGTTTCCCGCTGAAACTCTGCATATCTCCCAAGAGATATGGGTAGGTATCCCGTAGGATTAAGCATGTTTACGTCTACTTCCGGTAATAGCTGTTCCAGTGTTTCCGGTAAGTATGATCTACTCAAATGATCCGCAATCCACATGAGCTTTCCAGGTTTGTATTGTACATTCAAGTCATACTTCTGAATGGTAAGTAAAAGTCTTTGCAATCTCACAGGTGCCTGGTGAAGTAGTTTTGAAAATATGGCTTGTAGTGGTTTGTGATCACTTTCCACCTCGACTTTACGACCGTAAACATACTGTTGGAACTTGGTACAGCAACATACGACCGCCAATGCTTCCTTTTCTATCTGCGCGTAATTTTGTTGTGATTGTGTGAGAGCTCGCGACGCGTAAGCTATGGGTTTTTCCTCTACTGCGCCTAGCCCTTTAGAGCTAGCATCCACCGATAGGGTTAGCGGTAACTTCGGATCATGGAATCTGAGAATCGGTGCTTCGGTAGCCATGAGCTTGAGTTTTTGAAAGCTCTCCTCCTGCTCCATAGACCATTCCCATTCGACATCTTTCTGTGTAAGTTTCCTCAATGGTGCACTAACATCCGACATGTTAGGCAGAAACTTAGCTAGATACTGAATGAACCCTAGGAAAGTTAGTAACTCTGGTTTGTTCTGGGGCTGCTTCATCGCTTTGACTGCGCGAACCTTTTCGGGGTCTGGCTTGAGGCCTTCTTTGCTGATTACGTGTCCGACGTACGTTACCTCCTCTTTTTTGAACTCGCACTTTCCCGGACTAAGTTTTAGATTGTATGACCTTGCCATTTCCATGACTAGGTTCAGCCTATGGTCATGTTCTTTCTGGTCTGTACCCCAGACTAAAATGTCATCCATGATGGCTTCAGCTCCATCGATATCTTCAACCATTTGTGACATTATCTTTTGAAACACCTCGGGCGCCGACTTAATTCCAAAAGGCATTCGTGTGAAGCGATATCTTCCAAAGGGAGTGTTAAAGGTGCATAGTTTTGAGCTGGCTTCATCCAACCTCACCTGCCAAAATCCAGATGTCGCATCCAACTTTGAAAACACTTTAGCATCAGGCATGTTCGCGACAACTTCCTCAATGGTTTTCATTGGGAAATGTTCTCATAATATGGCACGATTGAGATCCTTAGGGTCTATGCAGATACGGATTTTGTTTGGTTTTGTGACAACAAGCATACTGTTTACCAATTCCGTTGGTTCGGTTTCCTTGACAATAACACCGATTTCCTTCATAGCTTTCAGTTCGTCCTTGACCTGGTCCTTAAGCGCGACCGGTATTTTCCTTGGTGGGTGTACTACAGGAGTGATTGTTGGGTCTTGATCCTGCGTTTACCTGGTAAACATCCAATCCCTTGAAACAAGTCTTCATACTTGTTTTGAATCTCTTGAGGAGATTCAATCATATTAATTCTCCTGACAAAGTTCATGATTTTACATGCTTCACCACCCAGTACATTCGGTACTTTGATGTCCACAACATAGAATTACATCATCGTACTGACACGGCAAGGTTGTCATCCCCACTGGTTTGATACAATGTCCTGAGTATGATCTTAATGGACAGTCTGCTTTCCTCAGTTTTGTAGTTCAACGACTTGAACACGTCATATGTAATAACGTTACACTTTGCTCCAGTGTCCAGTTGAACCTTGACCGGATGTTCATTTATCAAAACGGTTTCATTCCAATCCGAATCATTTTCTAGTAGGTTGACATCAAGGACCTGTCCTTTATCTAGCGTTCCGATGAACAGTTCGTTTTCACTCTCGGTGATTTCATCTTGATCAAGGGTATGTACCTTTTTATTCCTGAATTTAGGCTTACCACCAAAACACTTATTAGCGAAATGGTCCCGTTTGTGACATTTGTTGCACGTCTGACCTATAGCTGGGCATTTTTCACTATCTCCGTGATTTCTCCCACATCTAGAACATTGATACTGCGAGTGTCTGTTTGATTGTTTACTGAAGCGTGACGACTTGTGTTTCGTCATATCATGATCACGTGACTTTCCATGCGGTGTCGACTTTAGTTCTCGAGACACATAATGTACCTTTGAAGTAACAGACGAATCTTCTTCTGACATTTTCTTTAACTGAGCTTGTGAAAGTTCATGCAATCTAGCAATTTCTATTGCTTTATCTAGTGTAAGATCTTAACCTTGATTTATCAGTTTTTCTCTCACCTTCACATGTCTCGTTCCAAACACGATCCGATCTCTGACCATCTCATCACCATCTCCTTCGTAACCACAGTCTTTAACAAGAATTTTCTAAGCTGTCACAAACTGTTCAGTTGTTTCAGTTTCCGTCTGAATCATGCATTGGAATTTATAGCGCGCAAATACTTTGTTTGACTTGGGCTCCACGTAAGATTTAAATCTATCGTACAAAACTGAAAGTTTTTTTCTGTCTGCATCCGGCAGTGTCCAGGTACTGTATATATCCCTACCTTTGTCTCCAATCCACAACATTATGTAGTTGCACCGTTCTTCCTCCGTTTTTTTTTTCTTTAACGGGCCTTCGAACATAAACTGAGCATGTTGTTGAATTTTTTTCCACGTGGTCGGAAGGTCTGCGCTATCCCAATTAAATTGTGGCGCCCCTCCGGATAAATCCACGGTTGTAGATATTTACGGGTTACTTCGTATCACGGATTACTCTTCAGGCATCCTCAATCCCGCTTCTGACACCATGTAATGTATGCCTAATCTAGCATATTAAAATAATCAACATGGCTGAGGTCCAGCATCATTTATTAATCCAAAACGAGGCTCACGAGCACGTGACATAATAACTGGGACACACTACTAACCGGATTATGGACCGATTAATATATATATGACACAGGGGGCAGAGCGTGTCTTGGTATGCGAATGTGTAATTTGGTATGCGAAGCAAATATGGCGTCGAAAGCTCCGCTTCGAGTGTCAACCGTGATTGGGAAATCACTCATGTCGTTTCTATGCTTCATGCAACAATCTTGTAGATATTGCGTTTCGGTGACAAAATGATTGCAGTTTCTAAAAATGCATTAGATAATTACTGTCCTTACCTAAATAAAAAAAATCTGTTGAAGAAAAAACGCGATTTTTACGCAAAAAAAAAAACAGCACCTGGACATAGTACAGGACTTTGTTTGGCTGAATGTGAAACTGTAGTTCGTTAGAACAGCCGTATGATCGACTGAATCCTGTAAAATAACATATCAAACAATTTTACCCTGTTTCCACTGTGAAAAATGGCTGAATTTACAGTACCGATCATTTTATTTCGGTGTACGACATCATTGGTATATGTAGTCGTGGACACACTAGTTTTGGTATGAGGAATTTAGTGTTTGACTACTAAACTCGTATTTCCTATTATTTTACTAACATATTATTATAACAGATGGGTAAGATACACTAGTTTTGGTCCATCAAACAATGAACCTAGCTGTAGCAGATACTTAGTATGTTCCATTTTTGGAATCATCCCTCCGCACTTCATACACGCTACACACCCCATACATAACCCTGGCTGTTACATTAATAAGCCATTAATTTAATCAAACACAAACAAATGTAATCATCCATAAAATCGATGTTGTGTTTGTATCGTTTTGCATAATTGGTTAGTTTAATGTTCTGGTAATTCGATCATTCACCTTACTGAATATATTTTGATGATTTCTGTTTTATTAAATCATAAACGACGTTTGCGTGTGATGGATTAAGATAGAGTTCCATACGCTGAATTCTTGAGTTACTCAGTTTGTTTATTATATATGTTTGATATAATATACCTGTTGCTAAGCTCAATATAGTCGTCTGCTACAGCACTGTCCCGTCTCCGTGCATATGAAGGCTGACTTATACCTGTGTCATGCTTGAGTGCATATCCCGACCACAGGGCCTCGTTCCTAATTGAGGACATATATATAAGATAGGTGGCGTCTATTTACATAACATTACATATATAATGTTATGAGACCCTGTGTCTCGACCGAGATTGTATAGTTTTTTGTTGGTTTCACTTACACAAGGGTGCCGATAACTTGAACTTACCGCGTAGTTCCTTTGTTTGATTGGGATTATTATTGAATGCATTGCCCGTTGCTATGCACGAGCACAGATAATTATAAGTATTTGAATACTAACCTGTTTCGAGCACGTGCGTGACTTAATATTTGGTTACCAACCTGCGTTCGTGCATAGCTGTAGGGTATGGAACATGGCCAAGACCACAGGGGTTTGTTACATCGAGGGGTGCATGGGGCCTTGATCACAGGGGCACATAAAATAAATACGATAAAAACAAATCAATATTACTATTTAAAATTTCGTGTTTAAAGTCGTCAGAATGGAGTTTTTAATTTATGTCCCCTCCCACCTTTAGAACGAATATACATACCCGGCCTACTATATCGGCTAAAGACGACACAATTTTCTGTCTACTCTACAATATTGCAGGTAACCAACCCCCCCCCCCCCCCTCCCCACACCACCACCACGATCCTGTTCCGCATCGAGTCAAACATTTACGTTGTGTCTTTGACATTTTTATTTTCGCACTGAACGGATGTACAGGTCTAAGAGCGCAAATTTAAAAAGAAATTAAAGGTTTTTTTTAATTGAAACATTTAATTCAGTTTCGGTGATCATGGAGCAATATGATGTGAGCGGAAAATCATAATTCAAGGTGTTACAGTTGGCAAAGAACATATCTGTATTTTTTGCGTTTTGAGTAATTTTATCTTCTATTATGGATTTTTCTTGAGTATGCCTGACAAAATGGGCACGCTAATAAATCGGGTGTTTAGTCCATTATATAATGTTTGACACAAAAACATTGTTGCACTTTCTAAAATACCTACATCATATATCTAAGCAGTTATCGACTTTCCAAATATCTACATCACTTGTATGTAAACAGACCACATCATACCAAAACCGGTGGTGTCCACGACTGCGCATACAAATGATTGCGTACACCGAAATAAAACGCTCGGTACTGTATATTCAGCCATCTTTCACAGTTGAAACAGGGCAAACATTGTTTGTTAGGTTATTTTACAGGATTCTGTCGATCATACGGCTGTTCTAACGAACTACAATTTCACATTCAGTCAAACAAAGTCCTGTACCATACCCAGGTGCTGTTTTTAGCGTGAAAATCGCGTGTTTTTTCTTCAATAGATTTTTGTTAAGTGAGGACAATGATTATATGTTGCATTTTTAGAAACTGCAATCATTTTATCACCGAAACGCAACATCTATAAGAGCGTTGCATGAAGCATAGACGAGGCATGAGTGATTTCCCAGTCACTGTTGACACTCGTAGCGGAGCTTTCGACGCCATATTTGCTTCGCATCCCAAAGTACACCTTCTCATACCAAGACACGTTCGACCCCCTGAACTAAGGGCTTGAATTAAACATGCCTTTTAATGGTATTGTGTGATATAGAAGATATGTTGATATGCAAATGGTTGGACTTCTGTTTAATAGTAATATGATTATTTAAATACATAAACGATATGCATTATAATTTATAATTTGTATTGGTATGTTCTTCTGAAGCTATAATGTAATGAATCGATGTGTTTTCAGGATTTGGCCACAGTCTGGCTAAACGTCTGAATGAGTGGGGATATACAGTATATGCCGGTGTCCTCAACGAGGAGGGCCCGGGAGCTAAGGTCTTACAGTCTCATCAGTCGGACCGCTTCCATGTGGTCAAACTGGACGTCACCAAGGACGAGGATGTCCAACAACTGCTGGAGTACGTTAGTGGTACTGGTAAAGGTATGATGACGCCTGAACTACATGTACCTTCGGGTGATCTACAATACGGTAGGTGATGTTAAAATTTTCGAAGGTTCGACGCGGTATTCGGTTGGCTCTGGTACTCGACATTCTTTCACTAGCTACCTGTTCGGAGTCCATATTGTGGCTGATATTGAACCGAGTACCTTAAATAAGCTATAACAGCATCTGCGTGAATTATATGCTCATACCACGACATATATTTTGTAAATATCCTTGAACCTGTCTGAAGATATACCGATGCTGATAGATTTGGTTCCGATGGACATGATTCCGCAAATTTCCAAATTTGAAGTTACTGTTTACCGATTAATTGGTGTCCAAACTTGTCGAAAGGTCTAGTATTAAACACGGACAATAAGTATATGTTTATGTGATTATGACTGCTTTGTTATCTTTTTGGGATATTGCCTTCTAGGGATGGAGTAAGTAAAGCTTATCAATATCTGCTTAAGTTTACAATACACTTCCTGAACTAATATATACCACAGTGATCTAACTGCATTGTATGCGTACCAGAAATAGCGATTTCCGAAGCGAGAGATCATGTTGAAGAAAGTAACATTGTTCTGACCATGGTCATGTTTATGGCATTTTTTCAATGCTACGAAAATTGATATAAAATACTAATTAAATCTAAAAATCAGCCAATGATATAAAAGAAAATTATCAACACATAAAATAGATGGAATCAGAACAGTTATCATGTCTTGGAGTCCGATAATATGTTAATTATTTCAATAATTTACTCGTAAACCTTATTCAAATAAGCTATTTACATTTTCACTCTATTGGGCTATTAGTTCAAAACCGATATTCAAGGATAATATTAATAATTTGTAAGTTATATAAGCCACGATTACACACTATTGGACTCGATTCGGTGCGTATAAAAACATGTAAACATTCCACATAATCACGTGTCAATGTTTACAAATAACACATGGACGAGACAATCGGAGACATACAATAAAACAGACGGTAAATTGTATGTAAACGCTTCGCGTTTACGCTAATTACATTGTTCCTCGTGCTCCATTGGCTTTATCAACTCATACAAACTAAACAAAGTAAGAGATCAATCCTTAAATATAATCGATTTTTGAAACCATTTCTGAATCCTTTCATAATGAACTGGATTTAGATAGATTTGAACTTCAATTTGTCTGTTGATTACGCCAGCTTAAGACCAGTGTACCAATATTTATTATATATCATACCAAACCGATTGCAAACATTAAAGACAAAAGTGCTGAATATTTTTTTTATTAATGTTACAATTAAAATATCAGTGACTGAAAATACCTTCTTTAACCTCTCGCTTCTGCGACCGCTATATTCGGAACTCATGCAATTGCTGTTCGACCACTGTATAATTTGTGTACTCAGGATTGTGGGCCGTGGTCAACAATGCAGGGATGAATTTCCCCGGTGACGTGGAACTAGCTACCGTCGACCAATATAAGAAATGTGCTGAAGTGAATCTGTTCGGGATGATCCGAGTCATCAAAGCATTTCTACCTCATGTCAGGAAGTCGAAAGGTGAATCTTTCGGAGAGTGAATCTTATATGAAATTATACGTATACAGTTACATATATCATCACAAAATGGATATAAGCATAATCTTTGTTTTGTGTAAACGGCGGATATTTTATGAATTTTCATCTGTCACCAATATCAAGTCTAGTAGTACTATCTATCTAAGGCTTAATCTCTCTCTGGCGTAAACGCAAAATATCGAAAATTATGTCGTGTGGAAAACTAGACAATAAAATGCTAAATATTTCTCTAAAATTTATCCTAAGATCCGACATTCTGACAATCAATAAATCTATATATAAATTATTCAGGAGTGAATGTGTATAGGGATTTATAAGAAGAATAAAATTTAAAGATGCTACACTGCTGATGAATGGTAGTTTCTCTATCACCAATTGGAGCTGGTGAAAAAGTATTGTCTTCAATTACAAAAGTTACTTTGTCACATAACTAGCCCGTCCAGGCATGTCATACGGCCATGCCATTAATATCATAAGACACTTGTGTAATAACACCAATGTGACGTCACAGGTAGTTTTAAAGTCATAATCTATGTATGACGTCGCATGATTGTCTCAATAGACGAAAACGTCACATTTAAGTCGGATTTCTGTTGTAAGAGACGTAATTTAAAGTTATACATATATTTATATTATTAAAAGTTATGTGATAAATAGAATCTTACACTCGTGACTATGTGGTATGAAGTTGATCAAACTCGTTAAATAATCTGATATGCCACTCGCCTAAAGGCTCGTGGCATAGCAAATTATTGAACTCGTTTGATGAATTTCATATTACATAGCCACTCATGTAAAATCCTCTTTTGCTTTACACCATTACCACCACTAAAATGTTTGAGATTAATTTTTTACTTCAAGATAGAAATTTCAAAAATAATTAGTTGTGTCTCGAAAAAAGTCCTTGACACAATGTCCTATATGGATTGAATGAAGTACTGATTGCGCATCCACCATTTTTTGTCAATTTGACATACGTTTACTTGAGTAAACACCAATTATTATTAAAATGATGAGTATCGTTATGATTTGTCGGCGATGGAGCATCATAAAATAGCCTACAGCCACTAGTTATAAGTACTTCTGGTTTTTTAAAGCAGTCTAGTTTATTTGATTTATCCCCCAAAGTATTATTGACTTTATATTAAGGCAGGAATTGTACCAGTATTATCGAATAAATAACTTGAATAATTGAACTCAAAGTACTTTTTGCTCATCTGGTTTATTATCTGATTATACTAGAATCATATTGAATAAAACAGTGGTCACAGTTGGGTATTTTTTGACATTTGTTCGTAATTTGCAGGACGGATTGTGAATATGTCTAGTGTGATGGGTCGGTTTGCTTGGCCCAGTGGCTCAGTGTACACAATCACCAAACACGGCATAGAGAACATGAGTGACTCCCTGCGAATAGAAATGAAGAAATTTGGGGTTAAAGTTTCAGTCATTGAACCTGGACAATTTAGTTCCGCCACGTCAGTATGTGGCCCTGACCAGGTGACTATATTATCTTCCAACAGAACTAAAAATAATCACTGAAGGTTTTACTCGAACTATAAAATTGTACCCTACATTCCGATTTAGATATTTATGATTCAGATGAGATTCTATATTATCTGAACGGATAAACAATTCGTCCTTTTAATTCTGATATTCTTATACCAATCTGATACAAAGTGTAAATATACAATAACGAATAACAGTTACATTAAAAAAATCATATTTTACATGATTTACATATATCTACATTTCCGTTTTCTTTTTGACATATAACCTTACCAACTGCGAAAGCGTTTACACTTTCGTAAAGGCAGTGGTTGCCGCGCAAGAATACACACACCGAAACACTGACTTCCGTAAGTAGTGTGAACGCGCATCCGATTAGACCTATTGTATCTGTATGACAAATCTTCAATATGCTGCATGTATGAATAAAATGCAAATCATTAATTATATATAAGCAAATAAAATATTTAAAAAATTTGTATAAATGAGATGAAAAAATTATTTAAAGTTAATTTGGAAGTATATTATGTGTACTTTCTGCATTTGACAACATTTTCCGCCAAATTGAAGCCAACTGTTCTGGGATTCCATCAATTGATCGGCTGTTCTATTTTTTATTTTATTTAGTTTTATTTTATTTCAACACGTACTTTTTAATGAAATGGTCAGTCGGAATGTAAATATAAGGAATGATTGTTATTGTTTGTTGTTTACTGGTGTGTAAACTGCATTTTTTTGTACAGATATTTCAACATGACATGCTAACGCGCGTCATTTAAAATAGCCGTACAAAAAATGCAGTTTACACACCAGTAAACAACAAACAATAAAAATAATTCCTTAAGTAACATAGAGTGTGAACATTTCCATTTGATATATTTTATATGATTTTTTTATTTAAAATAATAGTTTTTCTTCTACACCAAACCAGCTGAAAAGATTAAAGAAAGAAATAGACTATATGTGGGAGCAGGCGACCGAGGACGTAAGACAGACGTACGGACGGGCTTACTTTGATGCTCTCTATCACTCTATGAAGACGATAGGGACAGAGGATGGACGAAAATTGTCAGTTGGCCCCGTCATTAACGCTATAGAGGACGCATTAATAAATGTCAAACCAAAGGCGCGCTATGTAGTCGGAGGCTCTTTCTCTATCGTCGACCACCTTGCGGTATGTTTTGTCCTGCATCTTAATCACATACATCTTCATCTAAAAACACATTCCCATCTGATTTCAATTTACTCATGTAAGTGAATATTCAACAGTATGATTTAACATTTATCCTGCGACTTGACTTGTTAGTCCATTTTATTTTTATTACAGGTCCTTGCTAAGATGTATTCATTTCTCCCCGAATTCGTTTCGGATTGGATTATTGAGAGGATGACTGGATGTGGATCCTTTCCTCGTTAACGTCTGACGAGGAATCATCCCTATTACAAATACAGTAGTTACAAAGTTTTGACTATTGACTCATCAATATGGCATAAAACAAATATTTTGTTACCTCAAACACAATCTTAAACGTATCACAGCTTCTGACGAGAAGACCATTGTCGTACGAATATTTGGCCAGTGTTTTTGACGTCAATAAGCAATTATGACGTTAACATTTAAACGCGTGCAAAAGTTCCTGGCCGGGCAAGTTTCTGAGAACTTGTATGTTTCTAACAGTATCCAGCAAATTCACACGAATAAGTCGAAATTACTTTACTTACATTTATATAGAGTCATTTGAAAAACGTATTTCTAAAACATCTGAAAGATATCATTGTTATAATTAAATCAAACGACAGATACGACATTCAATATGCAAAATAGACAATTTATGCAAATACACTGTATATGGATTGGATATTGCTTTGATTGCGTTAAGGGGTGATATGAACGTTCAATCTGTTCCATCCCTATATGTTTTCTATAGGGAACTTAATCAAACAAAACACGAGAAAAGGTTACTCCAATACTTAATTATTATAGAGTTTATGTTTCTATATCAAATTTACCGTCACGCTTAACAACACAGCACTAAAACTCCCCATACAGAGCTCAATGCTATAGTTGAATCCCCATACCATAGTCCTGTTTTTGGGTATAAGTAAAACAGAACGAACGGGAATCTGGGATTAACATAAAACTGAACACCAAAACCTTTTTTTATTTGTAAATAGCTATATTTCATGACAAAAGTGTGTTCAGAAAATGCGATTTGTACTTGAATATCAATAAATAGTTGGGTACGAAATACATTTTGTAGGAGTTGTGTTTTGCCGGCCGCTATCGGTCATCGTAGAGATTACGTAAGAATTCTGCAAACATTACCTGTTATCACGTGGAGGCCCAGACGCCATCATGGTGTCCCTTGAGAAAACGTGTGTATTATGTTTTATTCTATTATACTCTTACTTTGTGGCGATTTACTGGAGCTATTTACTTGTTATCTTAGCGATCTACATTGCATCTATTCTGACCAGACGTAACTTTCGTCAAAAGGTAGACATCGGCCGAAAGGGTATTGTCGTAACAGGATGTGATTCAGGTAAGATCATGATGTAGCCAATCATAATTATTCTCACAATAAGTATTAAACTACGCTACCTCCAGGTGCTAGATCCAATAATCTCGTAGAAATGATTTTGTGTGAATGATAAAGTTTTGGTCAAGGATGCTCACAAGTGTTTGTAATTGTCCATGTTTACATGGGATCTCGTGGACTTCATCCTCTCGTCTGTTATCGAGTCTTAGTCAAAGCTTGTTCCACAAAGCTTAAAGATGCTCCACCGCCGACAGAGTATAAATGATATTAATTATTTGAACGAAAATTGGTGTTTAATCGTGTATGTTTATGTCTAATTAACGCAAAAAGTAATACAAAATAATTTATTTTACCTTTGGTGCATGCGCAATCAGTACATCATTCAATATAGTATATAGTGCCATGGAACTTTTTCGGGATGCAATTAATTATTTTTTATATTTCTTAAAGTAAAATTACAAGCTCAAACTTTTTAACGATGGTAATTGTGTAAAGTAAGTAACTTTTGTAACTGAAGAAAAATACTAAATCGTCTGCTGCTGTTTTTGAGAGTGAAAATTTACCATTTGTCAGCGGTGGAGCATCTTTAAGGAGCTGCTCTGTTGAAAAGTCATTTTTTCTTATGACTTACATCTTTTTTATATAGATTTCTGGGAATTTTTGAGTTTATACCAAAGTTGAAAAAAGAATATAAAGCTTTTAGGCCATGGGCTAGGAGGGTCCCACATGCACCCCCCCCCAAACCTCCGAACCAATATTTTTCTTAACCCTTATGACCCACTGATCACAAATCAAAATGTTAACATTGCATAAGTTGGGATGAACTTCCGGTTATGACGTCATCAAGATGGCCGCCATCTCAAATTCCACTAAAAAATGAAAAATAGTCATAACATTGACATTTTTCAACCGAAGTAGACAAATGAGGTATCAAAATGACCACAATAGAACACATATCAGGACCAAATAACCAATTATATGTAGTGATTTTTACGCAGGAAGTGAAAAAATAGGATTTTAAGCTCAAAAATGATAATTTTTTAGTAATTTTTTCATATTTTGCTTGACGCAGCAAACACGTTTTCCAACCGCAAACTATTATTTCTAATTAGTTTTTTGCCCACTTATAAATCAGTTTAAACAAAAACAAGAAATAAAAGCAATGTTAGCATTGTATAAGTTCCGATTATGACATCATCAAGATGGCCGCCATCACATATTTCACTAAAAATGAAAAATATTCATAACATTGACATTTTTCAACTGAAGTAGACAAATGAGGTATCAAAATGACCACAATAGAACAACAAGTACATATCAGGACCAAAACATCCAATATATGTAGCAATTTGTACGTTGGAAATGAAAAAATAAGATTTTAAACTCAAAAATGGCAATTTTTCAGCAAATTTTTCATATTTGTCTTCATGCAGCAAAAATGTTTCCCAACAACAAATTATTATTCGTAATCAGTTATTTGATATCTTATCAATCAATAAATCAATGAAAACACCAACAAAAATGATAATATATAGAAATGCAAAAGATAATTATTGTTATACCCTCATTAGGTTTACAAAACATCACCAGGTGCGTATAATGGGCATATGCTATTTTTCGAACTCGAAGCCACTGACGCTAACTAGCATCTCAAAAATAATTATTACAGCACAACACCTACTGATAGAGTAACAAATGTAACCTAAGCCTGTGTTTCTGTTTATATCATTTTCCAGAACGTTTGTGTCTTTGAAAATGAGAACATTCATTGTTTATTTCCTATGCATAGCATAGGCAAAATGTTAGATGGTTACTAAAGTGTCACATATTTCTTTCACTGGTTCTTATTATTATCTATTATCATTGTACGTGCTTTCTCGCCTCACTGCTCCATCCACTGAAGAGACTCGGCATGTCTGGTAGCTGGTAGTCCAAATTATCAGAATAATCGAGATATCAGTATCAAATTCGTCGAGAGCCATTGCGTTGTCTTCAATGTCGATGAGCTGATGTGACAGTACATTACCAGTGTTGTTCTAGCCTGTCATCTTTCATAACCCATCCTTGGCCAGAGTTCATATCAGGAACAATAGGTTCAGAGATGTGGGATCTCCCTCAGATTCTAACATATCGTATATACTGTTCCAGACTTCTTCGGCATAATGGAAACTACACCAGATCCACATTATTCGAATGGTGGAATTTGTTCTCCTTAGCACATAGCTCCATAATTTGTATGAAGTACCATTCATTAATCTAGTGGACCTCGTGCGCCCATAAATGGCACAGGTGATATCATCGAGGTCATTAATGAGGCCATTAATGTTAAATGTTTTTCATTGGTCTGACTTTTCCCACTCGCTTGAAGGTGCTGGTTGTGTCACATCTGGTGTATGCGTAAAGAGACCATTGAAGACTCTCCAGAAATAAAATTTTGTACAGTGCTTTTCAGACTTGGCAAATAGTAGATCTTCACTGCAGACCTCATTTATGACCTCAAAGAATCCACCTGTGCCATCTATGGTCACTGAAGGTTCACAAGAATGAGGAATTGTGCTTCATACGAAATAAGGAGAACCAGCTCAAACCTTCGTAGAATGTGGATCTGATAGTCTGGAACATCATATACGATATTTGAATCACTAGGTTGGAAACAGGAAGAGCTCCTACATCCCTGACACTGATGTTTCTTATGTTAACTCTGGCCATGGACGGTTGACAAGCTACAACCACGATGGCAACCCGGTAATGTAATGTCACATCAGCTCATCAGCTCATCGCTATCGAAGACAAAGAACTAGTGAAAGAAATATGTGACACTGTTAAGTAACCATCTGACATTTTCTGACGTTATACACAGGAAATAACACTGGATGTGCTCATTCTAAAAGGCACAAAACGTTTCGGAAAGTGTCATGGTATTTACAGTATGACAGAATTACCTCAGTTTTAATTTGATACCATATAGCTATTAGTTGGTTGGCATTTTAATAATTCAGTTTGAGACGCTACTAGTGTACAACATTTCGAACATGAAAGTGAATTATTTTGAAGTCCCACTTAGATATTCGGCCAACCTAAAATTCTTTGTTAAGATTTAAATTTTCAATAGCCACTATTATATTCAGGAAATTCTAAGACACCAGGAAACTGTAGTCTCGGCGGTTTGGGAAAAATACACTATCATATGATCTGTATACGCAAACGGTGATGCTTTGTAAACCAAATGATGGTATAACAATAATTCTCTTTTGCATTTCTGTATATTTTGTTTTTTTTTTTTACTGATTTACAAGAAATAACTGATTACGATCAATGATAATTGTTGGGAAACATTTTTGCTGCATGAAGACAAATATGAAAAATTTGTTGAAATATTACCATTTTTGAGCTTAAAATCTTATTTTTCATTTCCTACGTACAAATCGCTACATATATTGGATGATTTGGTCCTGATATGTATTTGTTGTTCTATTGTGGTCATTTTGATACCTCATTTGTCTACTTCAGTTGAAAAATGTCAATGTTATGAATATTTTTCATTTTTAGTGAAATTCGTGATGGCGGCCATCTTGATGACGTCATAACCGAAACTTATACAATGTTAGCATTGTTTTTTTTTATTGTTTTTGTTTAAACTGATTTATAAGTGGACAAAAAACTAATTAGAAATAATAGTTTGCGTTGGAAAACGTTTTTGCTGCGTCAAGCAAAATATGAAAAATTTACTAAAAAATTACCATTTTTGAGCTTAAAATCCTATTTTTTCACTTCCTGCGTAAAAATCACTACATATATTTGGTTATTTGGTCCTGATATGTTTTTAGTGTTCTATTGTGGTCATTTTGATACCTCATTTGTCTTCTTCAGTTGAAAAATGTCAATGTTATGACTATTTTTCGTTTTTTAGTGAAATTTGAGATAGCGGCCATCTTGATGACGTCATAACCGGAAGTTCATCCCAACTTATGCAATGTTAACATTTTGATTTGTGATCAGTGGGTCATAAGGGTTAAGAAAAATATTAGTTCGGAGGTTTGGGGGGGTGCATGTGGGACCCTCCTAGCCCATGGCCTATAAATTCAATATTTGACTCAAATTATTATTTTACCGGGATTTTACTGATTTGAGCATACATACATCAAACTGAAATTTTACAAAATTGGTTTTCTTATAAGTATGAATATTTATAAGTTGACAAACTTAAATATATATATAAAAAAAATCTCACAGACAACTCATTATTTTATCTCAGAATAGCATGGTATGTTCCCTAAACATTGAACATAAAAATACCTCTTTATCGCATCTTTAGGTCACCTGAGCATAGGTCATGGAGACCTATTGCAAAAGTCTTTTGTCCGTCATCGTCCGTCGTCCGTCGTGAGTCGTGCGACGTCCATAAACATTTACTTGTGAACGCGATAACTTAAACAAATATTCACCGGGCTTAATGTAACTTTATATGTAGACTAACATTGGACAAATCTAGGATGAGTTCGAAAAATCGGCTTGATTCGACTGTAAATTACGGAGTTAATGCCCTTTGCACTAATAATTACTATTTGACCTTGTACACGCGATAACTTTGGTAAATATAAACCAAGCTTAATGAAACTTTGTGTGTAGACTTACTTTTGAAAGATCTTGGACGCGTTCGAAAAGTCGGCCTGATTCGACGATAATTTAAGGTGTTATTGACCTTTCCAATGAAAATTATTATTGGACCTTGTGAAAGCGATAACTTAGTAAATATAAATCAAGCTCAATGAAACTTTATGTGTAGACTAACATTGGAACCATCTAGGCTGAATTTGAAAATCGGCTTGATTCGACAGTAAATTACGGAGTTATTGCCCTTTGCACTAATAATCACTATTAGACCTTGTGAATACAATAACTTCAATAAATATGCACTCAGCTTCATGAAACTTTGTAATCATACTAAGATTGGAAGGATCTCAGACAAATTCGAAAAGTGACCTGATTAGATCATAACTTACGAAGTTACTGCCCTTTGCAATTATAATTACTGAATCATGTGAACATGATAACTTGAGTAAATATGATCGGAGTTTAATGAAACATTGCATATAGATTAACATTGGAAATATCTCAAACAAGTTTGAAAATCAGCTTGATTCGACTCTAACTTATTTACGGAGTTATTGCCCTTTGCAATAATAATTATAGAACCTTACATTTAACTAATTTGTATCAAATATCAGATGACCGTTAAGGCCCATGGGTCTCTTGTTCCATAGATTTAACGTTTCACAGAAAACGTTCTGATGACTAACTTTTTTCTAAACTTTTGCAGATCAAAAGAAAACAACTTGCTGTTTTTAAAACGATCATAAAAATAAGGGTCAGTGTGTCTGTGCAAGTTGGACTGTACCTATTCAATATGCTATTAAGGCAACTGTACATTGGAAAAAGGAAAAGTTTTTTTAGTTTGAGTCTTGCGTCACTATACCTGTATGTTGCGTGTGGTTTAGTATTGAATTGCCTGTCTATGGGCTGTTGATGAGCGATATAATAAACAAACGCAATTCAGATTTCAAGATGAATTAGAACAAGTGTTTATGCTTCAAAATTTGGCAAACAAATGACAGTATTACAAAACTGCTATTTATGCCAGGAACGAGTTGCATATTTTTCTGAATAATTCTGAAAGTAGCTCTACAAATAATTTTGTGTCAACATCAAAAAGAGTCAACTACAGTGAACGCTAACATTTTTTCCTTTTCCTTTTTCAACTGCACTAGAGGGATGAACCTCTCTTTGCCAACTCATATATAAACTGATAATTAGCAGGCTATTTCAGAGCAGTCTACTTGGATTTACCTTTGGTTTTATCTGTGAATTTCACCTGTGCTACCATACTTATTCCATAAAGGTATGACTAATATATGATCATCAGAATGTATTTCCCCCAGGTGGAGTTACAAGATAAAAAATTCAACACATCAAAAGTAAAATCAATATCTGGTCCTAATTTAAAAGGAATTTTTAATCTTCCTACATAACAGATATGATCACTATTTTTTACTGTATGATTTTCACAATGTCAAATATGCAATTAGATACATGTATGATCTTGTGTAGTTCAGTATCGTCTTGATGTAATATTCTCTATATAGCTACATATGTGCAAATGCCAAAATTAAACAGTTTGGGTCTTGATTAAGTTCTCGGGAAATCTAGAAGTTATTTATGATAATGGTAGTGGAATATTTTATAGCTTACAGTTAACCTACATAACCGTGTCAAAAGTATCCTGTAATATCATGTTTTTACATTGAGAATTCTATTTTTTAACTTTTTGACATTTTTGAAAATTTCAGCAGTTTGAAAAAAATAGTTTGCTTTTTCATACATTTCTCGCAACTTTCTGTCAAAATACTTGAAATATATATACATATCTGTTTTGCTCCACTCTTGAAAAGCTAAAGGCAACTCAGGTAAATGAGCACAGGTAAGCACAGGTAAAATTAATATAGAACTGGATATAATTGGATTTTCATTGTTCTCATATTCCGTCTTTGCATATTACAGAGTTATTTCCCTTGCGGATAGGTATCCATTGTGACGTCATTATTTTATGAGCGAAATTCACTTTGTTTTCTTCGAAAAGTATGACGATACGCTCGCAAACACATGACGTCACAAGTGATGATACATTTGATAACGAATTTCTCTATTCCTTATTCAGAATATATTTTATATGAAATACCAATGTTAGAGAGCTATAATGGGTACTTTTTGTAGGTTTTGGTCACTGCCTAGCTAAACGTTTATATGAGTGGGGATATACAGTATATGCCGGTGTCCTCAACAAGCAAAGCCCGGGAGCTAAGGTATTAATTTCTCGTCAGTCGGACAGGTTTCATGTGGTCAAACTGGACGTCACCAAGGACGAGGATGTCCAACAAGTGTTGGAGTACGTTAGTGGTACTGGACAAGGTATTGTCTTTACAAATTTTGTGCATCAAATGCAATTAATCATTTTATGAATGATGTGACGCGGTCATTCGCTTTTCGTCATGCAGTCATGATATCATTTTACCATAATGGCCAATATAACGTTATCGATCATATTTGAACTAAAAAAATAACAAAAAAATATATACATATATATGTAATTAAAAAGGAATAACATTACATAAAATGTAACAAACCTTTGATTACTCCATTGATGCATATCAAGCAGATATAAGTCACGACTAGATCAAAACCGAGACATTAAATGGATAGAAATCTATGAAGGCTAGGGATATAATACACTTGGAATAGCAAAATGTTCTTTAAAACCGAGGATTGCCATCGAATAACATTTTATTATCGCGAGGGTAGAATATCTCTAGCCTTCATGTCCACAAACGAAGGAGTCCGTTTTACTCATATCTCGATGCTTTATCACAATGTTACAACTTTGATTTCCCGCGATTGTCAAATAAGTTCGAAAAACCCGCGACTGCAAGTCAATTATTGCGTGATCCTTACGACGCCAATCTCGTCGTTTGTATGTTTTATAGAAAAACCAGTCTAGGTTCTGAGAAACTGAACATGTTACCGCGACAACAGTAATTTTGTCAACGCCGTGACATCACGAGGATGTATGGCATTCGTAGCCATGTTATACAGCCTCAGGCGACATAAGTGTAGAGCACGATACCAGTTAGTATTCCACCCACAGGAATGAGAGAAAGATTATCTATGTTTGGAATAGTTTGGATTAGAAATGTGTTTGATTTCGTCATTCTATTTTAACAAAAAGGACTGTGGGCTGTCGTCAACAATGCTGGAATAAATTTGCCCGGTGATGTAGAGTTGGCGACAGTGGACCAGTACCAGAGATGTGCAGACGTTAACCTGTATGGTATGATACGTGTCATCAAAGCATTTCTTCCTTTGATCCGAAAGTCAAAAGGTATGTATGTTTAGGATCAGAATAACGACATGATAGAATATATTATTTTCCATTGAATTTATGTATTATGTGAGTTCTTACTTGTAATATTCAAGGAAGCCATGCCTTGGTACAGATATATGAGTTTTCATGTTGAGCAATATCAACAAGTATCAATCAAAACTATAAAAAAAATCGTTAACATGTATTTTCTGAACGTGAGAATATTAACATAGTGATATTTTTTTCTGAATACAGGGAGAGTTGTAAACGTGTCCAGTGTAAAAGGTCGATATTCCTGGCCTTGTAATTCCGTGTACATTGTCACCAAGCATGGTATAGAAACCCTGAGTGACTCTCTCCGCCTCGAAATGAAGAAGTTCGGGGTCAATGTTTCAGTAATAGAGCCCGGAGCGTATGATGAAGCAACAGCGATCAGTAGTCCAGAACAGGTGGCCATCTGATTGATTTTTCATTTAAACCTTTCTATTGTCTGATGTTAAAGACAATCGGCATTGGGCAACAGGCAACATGCTCTCCTTATACATTAACAGTACATGTAAATCAATATATATACATAAATAATGTCAATTACTATTTTATCTAATGATGATGATATCCTAAAACATATACAAAATTTCTCCTAATTTGTATCATCACAAATGGAAGAAAAAATGATTTTACAAGATATCCAACGATATTCAACGAAATATATTGGTATCCATGACAAAGCACTGAACTTTATCCAATACAGCTTTATTAGTCTCCCGCCGGTGTTTGTTCCAGTCTGTCTGGCTGTCTGTCCGGATTTCGCATCGGATTGGATTTGGTGTCAAAAGGTCAACTACAAAAGTCATTGTCATTGGAATAACATAGTTTGGGAAGGAATGTCACTGTTACTAAAAATAGTTTGTTTTACAAATTTTCGTTCGGAGGATAGCTCTAGACAAAATTTGTTCAAACTTCAAACAACATCGATCACCAATATCATTAATATACATGAACAATAGAAAAAAATATGGTCCCAGAACAGATCCCTATGTTACCCTGCTTGTATGGATTTAAAAGTAGATTTGAATCCATCGAAGAAGACCACTCTCTGTCTCCTATTCTTCAAATAAGATGAAAACCATATCAACAGATTACCATCGATTCCATATTTTTAAGCTAATATATTAAACCAGCATGCCAAACACAGTTTTACAATTGTGTCATATACATGTATACCTAATAGTTGATAGGTTGGCGAATCTCTAGGTAAAATTCCAAATTGATGTTTGGAGATTATGTTATTTCTTGAAAAATGGTTAAAATATTTTTAAATGCAATTTTTCCAATGTTTTGCTGAAAGTAGGAGTCACAGTAAAAGGTCTATAATTAGAAGGATCACTTCATAAACCTTGCCTTGTATCTTATTCTATGGGTGTAACATTGGCATTTGTCCATACATCAGGAAGCATACAGGATGGTATAGTATTCTGATTGATATTACCAAACAGATCTCGTTACTTTTCATATTAATATTTCAAACTCGCACATAAACACTATAACCTTTTATTGCCTCAATATACATTAAACAAAACAAAAACAACAAAAAAAGATGATTTTAAAAACATTATTAACATACGAAAATTTATATCGAAGGCCGAAGATGAAGTTACATCACCAAACAATAAAAGGGTTTTTCATTCATTTCATTTAAAATTCATTTCGATGTTTGGCCATGTCGCAGTGATAAAATTTGACAAATTCACGGTAATAACCGACAACAGGAAACATAATACTAGTTTTGAAAAATAACAATTAATATTGATATTAATTAAAAATCATCAATCTCATTTTACATCCGTTTCGGAAAGGTAAAGGGCCTTCAAAGATCTACTTGTTTTCCAAAGTGGTCAGTGATGTAAATTACCATAATTAAAAAAGAGAATCATCTCTGGAAGAAAAGAAAATATTTGCTTTTTGTTTATTTTCGGTAAATGATACAGCAGTATTTACATTGTGTATGATTACAAATTTGACCATATTTCGTGGTGATTTTTTTTAGATGATCCGGATTAGAAGAGAGCTGGACCACATGTGGGACCAAGCCACGGAAGAGGTTCGCCAGACATACGGACGTTCCTACGTTGACGCTATATACAAGGCATTGAAGGTCGACTTTAGTCGGGAGATGTCGGCGGATCCTGTTATAAATGCTATTGAGGACTCACTCGTTAACGTGACACCACAACCACGATATGTGGTCGGAGGCACTTTTTACGTAGTGGATAAACTGGCGGTGAGATTTCAAAAAAAAAATCATGTTATACTTAGATATAGTTATAACTTTTTCTATTTGTTTTTACTGTGATTTACTCTTAACAGATGTGGTCAATTTACATCCTCCCTTCAAAGAAGGACCATCTTTATGTTTTAGGTTCAATTAAATTCTTGTTGAAGTTTTCAATACACTTGTTTTACGATTGCAGGTCCTTGCGAGGGTTTACAACTTTCTTCCCGAATCTATATCGGATTGGATCGTAGAGCGGTTGAACGGGTGTTGATCGTTTCCACACTAATACTTCTATACCGAGATAGGTGATTCCGTGACAATCAGTTTACTTGTATGGACTTTAGCCATCCGTGAGAAGATATTTTGTTGATAGACTATGGCTAAGGTTTTAAACCATGTTTAACCTAATGATAATTTGTTTGCCAAAATAACTTCTTCATAGTATAACTAAGTTAATAAAAAGTGTGTATGCATCAGGTATAACTGTTGAGTCATAGATTGTTATGCTTGTTAATTTTGACAAAATATGCTGAAAGTATTTATTTCAGTTAAGTGAGCCCGTAGGGTCAAGTTCATAATCCTGTCACCAAATAACTGCGCCATCATGTGTACTAGTGTTTATAGCATTTTTAAGGAGCGTTTGTTTGACCGGATTCGACTTTACAAAAGCCCGGATTCTTTCTGTTTAATTCTAACAGGCAGAAGCAATGTTTTTCATTCAAATTAATTTCAATCAATTATTTGATAATCTTCCATGAACTCAAAATTCATAATCAATTAATTATTTTGTTTTCATTTTGACATGCTTAGTAATAACGGTTGCTATGCACACTCATCTAACAATTTTCTGTTGGTTATGCTAAATATCACTCTATATATTGTATCTTATTATGTAATTAAGCTGACTTATGTCAGACACAGAGAGTAGGCGTATGCATGTCTCTGCTTGAGATGCATTAGCCATGTCATTGATATTGTCATCAGGAAGTTTTTATCACCGTGGAAACTTTACTACATAATAATAACAATATATTGTTTGCTCTCGAAAAGATCATATTTAAGGAATGAAATGTTACTAGGTGAGTTTACAGTTGATATGAAGCCGTTCCGGGAGGAAGATAAATATAATGCCCTATATGCCATATTGTAACTTGTTTACGTATATTTTCATTTAAAAGAATGTAATAAAATCACGGGAATATAGTTTGCATTTCCCGCTTGCAGTTTTGTTGACGCCACCAGGTTCAATGAATTGAATAATTTGCATATCAACCCTCGCAGCATAGCTTCACCTGATAGTCCCTATCAACATGTGATAAAAACAAAAGTCGTATGCTGATTAATCAATCAGATTTTATATATTGAAAGCAAGGATAGTATTTGAATTACAAAAGGAAGTAGTTAAAGCCATTGTCAAATATACCGCTGCAACAGATTTTCAAAATGGAAGCATCGACGCACGTTGGGCGCTCTGTCTAGAATATTTTGTTTAAAAAATGTAAACATTCCGGGGTTTTTAAAAACAAATCATAATACTTTGCTGTTTTCCATATTGTTTGTGTCCTTCTCTTTTCAGTAACTATAGGCTATTCCATCTTTTGTGTGAGCCAAATGGGCTATACTAGGCTATGAACGCCCATTTGGTCACTTGATTGACCAGATGGGAGTTTATATCCTAATATATTCCCATCTGTATTACATAGCGTAAACCGAAGATTAGAAGTAGGATGGAAATATAACGGAGCTAGAGACGAATCCATGCTACCTTGGTGGCTCATATGTACTATGGTTTGTTGGAGTGCAGAATGTGAGTTTCTAAGTGACCAGGATGTTTTCTACAACAGCCGTTGTCATTATCTATTCCTGTAAAGTCGTAATATTATAAGGTTAGAACTCTAAACAGATAATGGTGCACATGTCACATACACTGTATTGATATTTCTTATCAATAAATATAGCGGCACTTACAGCTGGATCGTTAAACTAAAATCAAATTTGAACAAAATATACATGCTAAAAGTTGTCTCTTCTGCTTTATCTTTTTTTGATTACGCCGCCTCCGTCTAGTGTGTTAGGTAAACATATGGATTGATAACGGAATCCGACTAGGTAGAAATGTTTTATCTAATGTCTGGCAGAATATAAATCATTCAGATACTGCCGTTGATATTGTAAACAGTGCATGCCTTCATAAAAGTATATTTTTTGCAAGGAACTTATTCAACAGTTTTTTCCTCAAACAAAACGCCGGAACACTCCCATACATAATTATTTTGTATGATAATCGAGCTCTTCTATGAGTTAAGACAATTTTGATCGCTTTAAGAATCTGCTCTGGTAAGGTTTTAGTCTCGTTGGAGCCTTGTTTCAACATTAATCATAGTGGGGTTTTTTAGATTTTCAAAAACTTATTGTCTCAATTCGTAGCAACTTGCCATATTGAAAGCATGTCAACTAGTTAGACTTTTATTACTGTTAGATTTTTTCATACATAGATTTTAATAAATGACCGATTTGGCGGCCATTGTGAAAAGGTACATTTCTTACACTTTGTACAGAGGTGCACCCTTTCTACTTTGATATTTTACACAAGTCGACGTGCGACAACATTTGTTATTGATTTACATAAATAAGTTAATCGTTGCCGTAAATCATTTTAGGGTTCACTGAGATTCTTTGCTTGTTTGATTGATTAATTAACTTCCTATTAACCGACAACCTCCAATGTATGCAGTGTCTAGTGTGTGTGAAGTGCGAGGTGCCTGATTTGGGAGACTGTGGTATTTTCGTGCTGTCTCTTCTTGTTTATTGGATTTCGTGCCCTTTTATTTTGCTATATCACTGAATCATGCCGCCGAAGACACCAAGCAACACACCCCACCCGGTCACAGTATACTGACAACAGGCGAACCAGGCGAACCAGGCGTCCAACCTGTTTTATGCTGAGCGCTAATCTGGAGCAGAAACTACCACTTTTCATTTGTCTCTCAAATTTGTATTAAACTATTGATATTACATTTTATTATAATGAATTACCTAGATATAATATTACAAGTTTAATCCTTTGTCTGTACCAAGTTCTTTGACAGGAGTAGATCATACAGTGGCGTAGGATGATGAAACGTAATGGGGGGGGCAAAGGTCCTCAATATTTTGGGGGGGGGCAAAGGTCCTCAATATTTTGTAACACCCCCCCCCCCCCCCCGCCGCCGCACCTACAGGAGGAGATTAATTCAACTCCCAACCATATATGTTTTATGTACATTTTTCATATATCAGTAAATTTAATCCTTGTACACATTTATAGACAGTGGGGTCGCTATAAAAGGATATTAACGAATACGCAAATTGGCCAGATTAGCGTGTGAGCGCCGAAGGCGCGAGATTTTAGTGTTTTAGGTGTCTGAGGGTGACCCCCGGAAAAAATATAGTAATTTAGAATGGCTGAGATGAGTTTTACAATGTATTTTGATGATTTTGCGAGCGCCCGAAAGCGCGGGATTTTGGTGTTTGGGGGGTCCGGGGCCTCCTCTAGGAAAAATATTACGATTTAGAATAGCTTAAATGAGTTTTGATGAATTTGCGAGCGCCCGAAAGCGCGAGATTTTGGTGTTTGGGGGGTCCGGGTGTCTACCCCGGAAAAAAAATTACGGTTTAGAATGGCTGAGATGAGTTTTACGATGTATTTTAATGATTATAAAGCGTTCTTAACATGGTAATTTTTCTATTTAAAGCTGCTTGCATTTAGAAATGATAATTGTGTCGTCAAAACATTATGCAACCCTACTCGATCTGAATACACCGGCTTCACACCATCGGCACATGGTTGTGTAACATAAAAAATGAATTAATATTGTCTCGCTAAGACATAAACAAATTGATCTTTTAAGAGAATTTTTTTAGGTAGTACATAAAATCCTGTGTATTGAATTTTGACTAGGCCTATTTAAGGTTTGACATTATGTGCTTGAACGTTTTAGGAAATACGCCGCGCAGCGGAAAATTTTCTAGAATGAAGTACGAAAAATGTGCAGGAGGACACTTTTTTCTTTCAAATAAACATTTTTAGAAAATTTCAGTCGGCGAAAATGGGGGGGGGGCAAAAAGACATGTTTGCCCCCGTCCTGGGGAACGGGGGGGCAGTTGCCCCCCCTGCCCCCCCCCCCCTTCCTACGCCCCTGTCATAGGTAAACCCTTATAACACTCATATTTTTATATTACATTATGTATAAACCCATTTTTATATTACATTATGTATAAACCCATTTTCTCCAATGTTATAATTAATTTATATGCATATGTTTTAATATACTCCTTCAGCATGGCTATTTTTCTGGACATTCCTGACTAGGACCAGTACTAACACTATGGACTTTATAGTACTGCCCGGTCACTAGGAATGGCTTGTGCGGGAGTGATATTGAGGATCCAAATTCAAATTAAATTCAAATCAATATCAACTGATTTAAATCAAGGAACTGTATATATTGAACTGATATGAATCCATTATAAATTTCAACTTATCATTATCTGGCTATACAGTATCCACATTTTAACTATAAACAAAAACATAGGTATGCATATATACATGTATATATATATACTTAACATGCTTTTTATACCTGCTCATTATTGGAGTGTTACCATAGTATTACTTACAAGTGTATCCTAAATATATATTTAATTTCAATATTGTCTGTAAAATTACATATATTATATATATGATCTTGAGATGTACATGTATGTATCCACAGGGAGAGGGCTTATATACGCATAGCCTGCTGCCCAATCCCTATCAAATCTAATGATTTAATAAAAATATTTTGAAATGAAAATGCCGCCGAAAACACCAAGCAACACACCCCACCCGGTCACAGTATACTGACAACAGGCGAACCAGGCGTCCAACCTGTTTTATGCTGAGCGCTAATCTGGAGCAGAAACTACCACTTTTATAGATTTTGATGTGTCTCGACCAGGATACAGAACCCAGAGCCTTTCTAACAGAGGCGAGCGCTCATCCGAAGGTAAAAATTGAGGTTTTGTCAAGGGATATATTAGTTAGTTAGTTAGTTAGTTAGTAAGTTAGTTAGTTTCTTAGTTAGTTAGTTAGTTTATTAGTTAGCTCTTTAGGAAGAAAGAAAAGATAAGATTATAAAGGAGGAGTGTCTATTTAGGCCATCTGGTGGCCATGACCGATAAACATTATTTTTTGTTTACAGATACCCGGGAAATAGGACATCATGAAATGAATACATGATTAAGGTCAGGTCGGAGTCCTCTGTGAATCACGGGGTTAAACAGGAGGGACAATTTTCGGTTTTGTCAAGTTTTGTTGGAACTAAATGATATTTTTGAATGATTGCTCATGAATGATAATGTATTTATATGTTGAAAGCAAAATATTTTGGAAAATATAACTAAGGGTCAAAAAAAGGTCACAGTGACCTAATTTTGTTAAATGTCAATTATTCAAGAATAAAGTTCATCTGATCTGGTGCCATCATATACCAGAAAAAAATGTTTAATTTATTATATTGTATTGAACAATACATTTGCTTATCATAGTAAAATAGTAATATTTGCGCCAGTTTATCTAAATTCTGAACATAACAATATATTTATTGGTGTTTTAAAGTTTAAAATAGAATAAAAAATCCCATCCCATCCACAATATTCTATGCCTAAGTATGATATGCAAATATATTGCTCGATGTAATAATATGATAGGTAACATTTTTTCTGGTATATTATGGCACCAGATGCACTTTATTATTATAAAATTGGGATTTTACAAAATAAGTGCACTGTGACCTATGTTTTGACAGCATTTACACATTTTACGTCCTACCAGCAGGGTAGAGATTCACTGAAATGAAAATGATAACCATTTAAGTTTGGAATAATAACCTATTGGTTTTACTATTGTTTTTCTTTTACATTGTAGTGAAGACAAAGTTATTTGAATTTTAGCAAAAAATGCCGAAAAATTTTGTAACAGGACAAATATCAACCACACTGACCTCTTATTTTTATAACGGCTTTAGATACAGCCACTTTTTTTTCTTTTGAGCTGCAAAATTTTAGAAAACGCTAATCATCATAAACTTTTTCTTTGAAGCGTTTAAGCGAGTTATTATCATCTTCAAAATTTAGGGGATAGGGTTAAGACATACAGCTGTTCTGAGTAGAAATAATGAGGTGACTGTATGATATTAATATATTATTTATTCAACAAAACCATTAATTTTACCAATTTTGTGCTTAGACAACTAATTTGGAAAATATTTCTTTAACTTGGCGTGTGTATGATCAAAACAGTGAAATTCCGGTAAAATCACAATTTACGTCAAATAGCTATCATTGATTCATGGTATCACACCACCATATTATTAAACTAGTTAGTCATAAGAAACTTTTGACATTTCACCAGAGCAGATCCATAATCCCTTTACGGACTGAAAGCATACAATAAGTTACTCTGGCAATGCATGACAGTGAGATATCTTTTCATTACAGTATGTGTTCCTATACCAAATTCACAGACACAAAATGTAAAACATAGAAGTTTCTCTTACAGAGCTCAATTTTAAAGCGGAATCTTGGGTAAGTATACCAGAAAGAGAATCTGAGGTTAACACAAAGGTCTAAACCAAAACCATTATAGTCATCCAGGTCACAGGTAAAAATTAATAACTAAACATGAAGGTGTAAATTAAAACCCATATATTCCTGTATATAGCCATCCAGATCACAGGTAAAAATTAATAATTGAACATGAATGTGTAAACTTAAACCCATATAGTCCTGCATATAGCCATCCAGAGCACAGGTAAAAATTAATAATTTAACATGAATGTGTAAACTTAAACCCATATAGTCCTGCACATAGCCATCCAGAGCACAGGTAAAAATTAATAATTGAACATGAATGTGTAAACTTAAACCCATATAGTCCTGCACATAGCCATCCAGAGCACAGGTAAAAATTAATAATTGAACATGAATGTGTAAACTTAAACCCATATAGTCCTGCATATAGCCATCCAGAGCACAGCTAAAAATTAATAACTTAACATGAATGTGTAAACTAAAACCCATATAGTCCTGTATATAGCCATACAGGTCACAGGTAAAAATTAATAATAACTTAACACGAAGGTGTAAATTAAAACCCATATAGTCCTGTATATAGCCATCCAGATCACAGGTAAAATGAATAACTAAAAAAGGATGAGATCTTTTCATTGAAATAATACGTAGACAGAATACCGGTAAAACTTTTACTTTTCGATTTGTAGCCTTGACAAATCTGTAAATATGACTCAACCTCTGCTTATCTTATCCATATTTCAATATGGTGTCGTTTGAGAACGTGTTTACTCTATGTTTAATTTTACTGACTGTCTACTTTGTTTATATTTACTGGATATATCTCTTGGGTATCTCGATCTTCTACTTTGTATTCAGAGTGACCAAGCATAATTTTCGACAAACACTGGACATTGGTCCAAAAGGTGTGGTCATCACAGGCTGTGACACAGGTAAGGCAGTGACCATGGCATTGGTAAAACCCTATAAAATACAATTAGAACAATTAACTATAAACTGGAAGGTACTTACCGATGTGTGAGAGTATGTGACTACACCCGCATGTGATTACCCGTGTGAGAGTATGTGACTACACCCGCATGTGATTACCCGTGTGAGAGTATGTGACTACACCCGCATGTGATTACCCGTGTGAGAGTATGTGACTACACCCGCATGTGATTACCCGTGTGTGAGAGTATGTGACTACACCCGCATGTGATTACCCGTGTGAGAGTATGTGACTACACCCGCATGTGATTACCCGTGTGTGAGAGTATGTGACTACACCCATGTGATCGTGTAGAGTATTGACTACACCGTATGTGATTACCGTGTGGAGAGTATGTGACTACACAAGTATGTGATTACCCGTGTGTAGAGTATGTGACTACACCCGTATGTGATTACCCGTGTGTAGAGTATGTGACTACACAAGTATGTGATTACCCGTGTGTGAGAGTATGTGACTACACCCGCATGTGATTACCCGTGTGTGAGAGTATGTGACTACACCCGTATGTGATTACCCGTGTGTGAGAGTATGTGACTACACCCGCATGTGATTACCGTTGTGAGAGTATGTGACTACACCGATGTGATTACCGTGTGAGAGTATGTGACTACACGATGTGATTACCGTTGTGAGAGATGTGACTACACCTATGTGATTACCCGTGTGAGAGTATGTGACACACATGTGATACGTGATGAGTATGTGACTACACCCGTATGTGATTACCTGTGTGAGAGTATGTGACACACGTATGTGATTACCCGTTGGAGAGTATGTGACTACGTATGTGATTACCCGTGTGTGAGAGTATGTGACTACACAAGTATGTGATTACCCGTGTGTGAGAGTATGTGACTACACCCGTATGTGATTACCCGTGTGTGAGAGTATGTGACTACATCCGTATGTGATTACCCGTGTGTGAGAGTATGTGACTATACCCGTATGTGATTACCCGTGTGTGAGAGTATGTGACTACATCCGTATGTGATTACCCGTGTGTGAGAGTATTTGACTACACACGTATGTGATTACCCGTGTATGAGAGTATGTGAGTACAACCGTATGTGATTACCCGTGTATGAAAGTATGTGACTACATACGTATGTGATTACCCGTGTGTGAGAGTATGTGACTACATCCGTATGTGATTACCCGTGTGTGAGAGTATGTGACTACATCCGTATGTGATTACCCGTGTATGAGAGTATGTGACTACATCCGTATGTGATTACCCGTGTATGAGAGTATGTGACTACACAAGTATGTGATTACCCGTGTATGAGAGTATGTGACTACACCCGTATGTGATTACCCGTGTGTGAGAGTATGTGACTACACAAGTATGTGATTACCCGTGTGTGAGAGTATGTGACTACACAAGTATGTGATTACCCGTGTGTGAGAGTATGTGACTACATCCGTATGTGATTACCCGTGTGTGAGAGTATGTGACTACACACGTATGTGATTACCCGTGTATGAGAGTATGTGACTACAAAAGTATGTGATTACCCGTGTATGAGAGTATGTGACTACAACCGTATGTGATTAACCTTGTATGAGAGTAAGTGACTACATCCGTATGTGATTACCCGTGTGAGAGTATGTGACTACACAAGTATGTGATTACCCGTGTGTGAGAGTATGTGACTAACACCCGTATGTGATTACCCGTGTGTGAGAGTATGTGACTACATCCGTATGTGATTACCCGTGTATGAGAGTATGTGACTACACAAGTATGTGATTACCCGTGTGTGAGAGTATGTGACTACACAAGTATGTGATTACCCGTGTGTGAGAGTATGTGACTACATCCGTATGTGATTACCCGTGTGTGAGAGTACGTGACTACACCCGTATGTGATTACACGTGTGTGAGAGTATGTGACCACACACATATGTGATTACCCGTGAGTGAGAGTATGTGACTACACACGTATATTATTACCCGTGTGTTAGAGTATGTGACTACACACGTATGTGATTACCCGTGTATGAGAGTATGTGACTACACACGTATGTGATTACCCGTGTATGAGAGTATGTGACTACATAAGAGTGTGACTACCCGTGTGTGACAGAATGTGACCACACAAGTATGTGATTACACGTGAGTGAGAGTATGTGACTACATCCGTATGTGATTACCCGTGTGTGAGAGTATGTGACTACACAAGTATGTGATTACCTGTGTGAGAGTTTGTGACTACATCAGTATATGATTACCCGTTTGTGAGAGAATGTGACCACACAAGTATGCGTTTACCCGTGTGTGAAAGTATGTGACTACATCCGTATGTGATTACCCGTGTGTGAGAGTATGTGACTACACAAGTATGTGATTACCTGTGTGAGAGTTTGTGACTACATAAGTATATGATTACCCGTTTGTGAGAGAATGTGACCACACAAGTATGCGATTACCCGTGTGTGAAAGTATGTGACTACATCCGTATGTGATTACCCGTGTGTGACAGTATGTGACTACACAAGTATGCGATTACCTGTGTGAGAGTTTGTGACTACAGTTTGTATATGGATTACCCGTGTGTGAGAGTATGTGACTACACAAGTATGTGATTACCCTTGTGAGAGTACGTGACTACATCCGTATGTGATTACCCGTGTGTGAGAGAATGTGACCACACAAGTATGCGATTACCCGTGTGTGAGAGTATGTGACTACACACGTATGTGATTACCCGTGTATGAGAGTATGTGACTACACACGTATGTGATTACCCGTGTATGAGAGTATGTGACTACACCAAGTATGTGATTACCCGTGTGTGAGAGTATGTGACTACACCGTATGTGATTACCCGTGTATGAGAGTAGGTGACTACATCCGTATGTGATTACCCGTGTGTGAGAGTACGTGACTACACCGTATGTGATTACACGTGTGTGAGAGAATGTGACCTACACGCATATGTGATTACCCGTGAGTGAGAGTATGTGACTATTTGACGTATGTGAAAAAGTAACCGTGAGTACTCGTATTATACCTGTGTTAGAGTATGTGACTACATCCGTATGTGATTACCCGTGTATAAGAGTATGTGACTATCTCCGCACGTGATTACTGATGTGAGAGTATGTGACTACACAAGAATGTGACTACCCGTGTGTGACAGAATGTGACCACACAAGTATGTTATTACCCGTGAGTGAGAGTATGTGACTACATCCGTATGTGATTACCCGTGTGTGAGAGTATGTGACTACACGAGTATGTGATTACCTGTGTGAGAGTTTGTGACTACATCAGTATATGATTACCCGTTTGTGAGAGAATGTGACCACACAAGTATGCGTTTACCCGTGTGTGAGAGTAAGTGACTACATCCGTATGTGATTACCCGTGTGTGAGAGTATGTGACTACACAAGTATGTGATTACCTGTGTGAGAGTTTGTGACTACATAAGTATATGATTGCCCGTTTGTGAGAGAATGTGACCACACAAGTATGCGATTACCCGTGTGTGAAAGTATGTGACTACATCCGTATGTGATTACCCGTGTGTGAGAGTATGTGACTACACAAATATGCGATTACCTGTGTGAGAGTTTGGTTTGTGAATACATCAGTATATGATTACCCGTGTGTGAGAGTATGTGACTACACAAGTATGTGATTACCCTGTGTGAGAGTATGTGACTACATCAGTATATGATTACCCGTGTGTGAGAGTATGTGACTACACAAGTATGTGATTACCCGTGTGTGAGAGTATGTGACTACACCCGCAAGTGATTACCCGTGTGTGAGAGTATGTGACTACATCCGTATGTGATTACCCGTGTATGAGAATATGTGACTACATCCGTATGTGATTACCCGTGTGTGAGAGTATGTGACTACACCCGCATGTGATTACCCGTGTATGAGAGTATGTGACTACATCCGTATGTGATTACCCGTGTGTGAGAGTACGTGACTACACCCGTATGTGATAACACGTGTGTGAGAGAATGTGACCACACACATATGTGATTACCCGTGAGTGAGAGTATGTGACTACACACGTATGTTATTACTCGTGTGTTAGAGTATGTGACTACATCCGTATGTGATTACCCGTGTATAAGAGTATGTGACTATCTCCGCACGTGATTACTGATGTGAGAGTATGTGACTACACAAGAATGTGACTACCCGTGTGTGACAGAATGTGACCACACAAGTATGTTATTACCCGTGAGTGAGAGTATGTGACTACATCCGTATGTGATTACCCGTGTGTGAGAGTATGTGACTACACAAGTATGTGATTACCTGTGTGAGAGTTTGTGACTACATCAGTATATGATTACCCGTTTGTGAGAGAATGTGACCACACAAGTATGCGTTTACCCGTGTGTGAAAGTATGTGACTACATCCGTATGTGATTACCCGTGTGTGAGAGTATGTGACTACACGAGTATGTGATTACCTGTGTGAGAGTTTGTGACTACATAAGTATATGATTGCCCGTTTGTGAGAGAATGTGACCACACAAGTATGCGATTACCCGTGTGTGAAAGTATGTGACTACATCCGTATGTGATTACCCGTGTGTGAGAGTATGTGACTACACAAATATGCGATTACCTGTGTGAGAGTTTGTGACTACATCAGTATATGATTACCCGTGTGTGAGAGTATGTGACTACACAAGTATGAGATTACCCTTGTGAGAGTACGTGACTACATCCGTATGTGATTACCCGTGTGTGAGAGAATGTGACCACACAAGTATGCGATTACCCGTGAGTGAGATTATGTGACTACATCCGTATGTGATTTACCGTGTGTGTGAGTATGTGACTACACAAGTATGTGATTACCCTTGAGTGAAAGTATTGGATTACAACTGTTAATGATTACCCGTGTGATAGTATGTGACTACACAAGTATGTGATTACCCGTGTGTGATAGTATGTGACTACACAAGTATGTGATTACCCGTGTGTGAGATTATGTGACTACATCCGTATGTGATTTACCGTGTGTGTGAGTATGTGACTACACAAGTATGTGATTACCCGTGTGTGATAGTATGTGACTACACAAGTATGTGATTACCCGTGTGTGATAGTATGTGACTACATCCGTATGTGATTTACCGTGTGTGTGTGAGTATGTGACTACACAAGTATGTGATTACCCGTGTGTGAGAGTTTGTGACTACATCCGTATGTGATTTACCGTGTGTGTGAGTATGTGACTACACAAGTATGTGATTACCCGTGTGTGAGAGTATGTGACTACACAAGTATGTGATTACCCGTGTGTGATAGTATGTGACTACATCCGTATGTGATTTACCGTGTGTGTGAGTATGTGACTACACAAGTATGTGATTACCCGTGTGTGAGAGTATGTGACTACACAAGTATGTGATTACCCGTGTGTGAGAGTATGTGACTACACAAGTATGTGATTACCCGTGTGTGAGAGTATGTGACTACACAAGTATGTGATTACCCGTGTGTGAGAGTATGTGACTACACAAGTATGTGATTACCCGTGTGTGAGAGTATGTGACTACACAAGTATGTGATTACCCGTGAATGAGAGTATGTGACTACACACGTATGTGATTACCCGTGTGTGAGAGTATGTGACTACACAAGTATGTGATTACCCGTGTGTGATAGTATGTGACTACACAAGTATGTGATTACCCGTGTGTGAGAGTATGTGACTACACAAGTATGTGATTACCCGTGTGTGAGAGTATGTGACTACACAAGTATGTGATTACCCGTGTCAGAGCATGTGAATACACAAGTATGTGATTACCCGTGTCAGAGCATGTGAATACACAAGTATGTGATTACCCGTGTGTGAGAGTATGTGACTACACAAGTATGTGATTACCCGTGTGTGAGAGTATGTGACTACACAAGTATGTGATTACCCGTGTGTGAGAGTATGTGACTACACAAGTATGTGATTACCCGTGTCAGAGCATGTGAATACACAAGTATGTGATTACCCGTGTCAGAGCATGTGAATACACAAGTATGTGATTACCCGTGTGTGAGAGTATGTGAATACACAAGTATGTGATTACCCGTGTGTGTGAGAGTATGTGACTACACAAGTATGTGATTACCCGTGTGTAAGAGTATGTGACTACACAAGTATGTGATTACCCGTGTGTGAGAGTATGTGACTACACAAGTATGTGATTACCCGTGTGTGAGAGTATGTGACTACACAAGTATGTGATTACCCGTGTGTGAGAGTATGTGACTACACAAGTATGTGATTACCCGTGTGAGAGTATGTGACTACACCCTTGTGAACGACATTAATAATACAAACAGTATGTCGTTGGTTTTTTCCTTTGGCGACCATTGAGATTTACGTGCATGTTTTGTTTATATTGAAGGATAAGAAACACGTTGGATTCATTTTATGTGTATGTTATCTGGTAATACTTGTTTAGCATCGGGTCAAATTGCCCATCGCATAGGCCTGATTTGTGTTTGAGGTAAGGGACATGTACGACACTAAATTGTGGAACATTATCAGATAAACATATCCAGGTAAAAGATCGTTGGTACAAAATTATTATTGTTAGGACGATATCCTACCGGAAATGAACTAAGGACTTGTGCCATTATATGGAAATGTTAAATATTTAGAAAATTAACTTTATGTATAATTCAATGAATACACTTAGTCTATTATAGTTACATGTATAGCCTTAGACATCAGGTCGCAGTGACCAGACCGTTATAGACGGTTATTCATGTATATGCCTTGTAGCTATCATGACCAAGTCATCGGTTTCGATACACTATTACTTAAGTGCGTATTCGTGACAAGAAGTGGTCAGATTACTTAAGAAGGATATGTACTCTGACATTTATTATAAAACTGATTGATGTTGAATGTCCATGTACCTCTATATAAACCAAGATTTCACAAGCTAACGGGGTCAACTTCCCCCAGTACTCGACCATGAGTACTGGGCCATACTTTGCCATGCGGAATAAAGTACTGAAACCACAACTCAGCATTTGACTTATACTCAACTTTAAATATTTAGAACATTTCATAATATATTATACCAATTTATAGCTAAATTGTTATAATTTGTAACATGGAGACGAATGTGCCATTATATGGAAATGTTAAATATTTAGAAAATTAACTTTATGTATAATTCAATGAATACACTTAGTCTATTATAGTTACATGTTAGCCTTAGACATCAGGTCGCAGTGACCAGACCGTTATAGACGGTTATTCATGTATATGCCTTGTAGCTATCATGACCAAGTCATCGGTTTCGATACACTATTACTTAAGTGCGTATTCGTGACAAGAAGTGGTCAGATTACTTAAGAAGGATATGTACTCTGACATTTATTATAAAACTGATTGATGTTGAATGTCCATGTACCTCTATATAAACCAAGATTTCACAAGCTAACGGGGTCAACTTCCCCCAGTACTCGACCATGAGTACTGGGCCATACTTTGCCATGCGGAATAAAGTACTGAAACCACAACTCAGCATCTACACTCTACACTCTACACTCCATAGACACTCTACACTCTACACTCCATAGACACTCTACACTCTACACTCTACACTCCATAGACACTCCGGACACAACAGACACTACAGACATGGCACACTTCACACCAGGACACCTATGAAGATACCAACACTAGGAAGCATGGAAATAATTTTGTACATGTATTTTAGTAGACGGAGAAGTTATGATTGTAATTCCCGTCAGGATGTATAGGACTATACGGTCCTTTATCCACTGCACTAAGTATATATATGGAACCAAATAAAAACCATGCAACTGAAAGTCAACGCCTCCATCATCATTCAACTCTACAACTACATCGACACGAACATCACGAGCCATGGGGCAACAAGTTACATCAAGCCTTTAAACACCATTTTAAAAGAAAAGACATTTCAAGGACTTGAATCAGGTAAAAGTTCGTTGGTACAAATTATTATTTTTTGGACGATATCCTACCGAAATGAATTAAGAACTTGAATTAAACTGAACAAATATGCAAATGTAGTATTATATTTAAATGGTATTTTCTGCTACAAAAATATGATGATTCTGATATATCTAAACGGTCGGACTACTAATCGTAATACGAATACTTTAATGCATAAACAAATATTGTAATTTATCATTTTAATTGATCTGTTGATGAATCGATGTGTTTTCAGGATTTGGCCACAGTCTGGCTAAACGTCTGAATGAGTGGGGATATACAGTATATGCCGGTGTCCTCAACGAGGAGAGCCCGGGAGCTAAGGTCTTACAGTCTCATCAGTCGGACCGCTTCCATGTGGTCAAACTGGACGTCACCAAGGACGAGGATGTCCAACAAGTGCTAGAGTACATTAGTGGTACTGGTAAAGGTATGATGACACCTGAACTACCTAAGAGTGATCTACAGTACGGTGTCTGATGTTAAAGTCATCGAAGGTTGGACGCGATATTCGGGTGGATCTGGTACCCGATATTCTTTCACTAGCTGAGGTTTTCGGTTCGAAGCTCATATTGTGGCATATATTGGTGCAGTTTTCACTCGATAATCGTTTTTATACCAAGAACGCGTTTATATGCATTTCAAGCATTTTGTTAATTACCCAAATATCTTTTTTTTATATTCCTTCGGAACCAGGTACTTTGATTAAATTAATTAAGGATGGCGTAAAAATTTATTGGTACATAATATGTTCACACCACGATAGATGGTTCCGATGATTCCATGGATTTCAAAATCATACATTTACTAAAGAAATATATCATTCACAGTCATCCAACTATGCACATGTACACGATGTGATTTCCGGAATTAGCGATCCGCGAAACAAGATGTCTTGTTGAAGAAAGTAACAAAGTTGTGTCTTTGGACATATTTGCGGAATATTATCAATGCTAGGAAAGTGAATGTAAAACAATACTTAATGCATCTAAAGATCAACCTTATATAAACCCTGAAAATATCCCAGTAATACCGCTTATTTACATATGACAATAGATGGAATCAGAACAGTTATCATGCCTTGGAGTCGGATACGCTAATTATGTCAATAATTTACTCCTAGACAAAACCCGATATGTGCATTTTAGCTTTATTTAACTTTTTCTTGTTTCACAACAGGTATTCAATGATAATTTTAGTAATTTAGTAGCTAGCGTGGCTACCAACAGCGTCTTTGGACATTCACTGTATGGTTTATAACAACTTTACTGTATGTTGATAGCGATAGTACAATCCACGCATTAACTGCACATCAGTAACGCTTGATTGTCTTTTATAGCCATTTCTGATTATTTCTTTAAAGCAGCAGATTTCTTATTAGAATTGCATAGATTTTGTATGAACTCGAACGGTGCTGGTGATTGGTGGCCTATTACGTCAGCTTAAAAACAGTATACCGATACATATATTTATCATATCAAACCGGTTGCAAATATATTGAATATGTTTTGATTAATGTTACAATTCAAATATCAGTGCCTGAAATCTCGTTCGCTTCGGCGACGGCTATATTCAGAACTTATACAGTAGCTGTTAGACCACTGTGTCATTTGTGTACCCAGGATTGTGGGCCGTGGTGAACAATGCAGGGATGTATTTCCCTGGGGATGTGGAGCTCGCCACTGTAGACCAGTATAAGAAATGTGCTGAAGTGAACCTGTTTGGTGTGATCCGAGTCATCAAAGCATTTCTACCTCACATCAGGAAGTCGAAAGGTGAATCTTTCTGAGAGTGAATCTTATATGAAGTAATACGTGTACAGTCATCACAAAATTGACATAAAGAATATCATAAGTTGTTAACTAGCATCAATACAAAGTCTAATAGTATACTTCTGTCTATCTAAGGTCGAATCTCTGGCATAAACAGAAAAATAGAAAATCATATCTTGTCACAAGTACTGACAATTCCGATAGTAACGTCTCTCAGACGTCAATCTGTATGTAAAGTGTAGATATTGGTGAGTAGAATGAATGCAAACTCCATAGCGAACTGACGGATAATTTTAAGACTATAAAATTCTTTCAAATACGGATATGGGGGATAGGGATATTCTACCCGAGGGTCACACAATGTTGTAAAACCCGAGGCTTATCATATCCTCCATATCCACATATGAAAGAGTATCTTTCTCTCATACCCCGACATTTTATTGCAGTTTCACAAATATGATATCCCGCCATTTTGAAATAAGTTAAATAAGAAAACCGCGACTGCAAGTCAATTCTCCATACATAACATAAAAATCGCGTTGTAATTTCAACGCAAATACTTTTGATTGCATCATTTATCGTAAAACCAGCCTAGTTGCTGGCAAAAAAATGTAAAAAAAAAAAACTATAAAAAAAACATGACCGAGAAAAAAGTCGTTTTCTTGAAGAGGCTGTATGGCATGGGGCATTTAGTGTATTGCACTAGACCAGTCAGTATTACACCCATTTGTACGAAAGAAAATACTTTTTGCATCGACTAATAAGGAACTATCAGTGATTTCGGTATTTGTCAATACTGACACGTTTCATAATAACTTTTGATTGATGCTTTCCTTCTTTTTTGTATTTACTACATTGCTTCTGTGTTTGAAGGTCGGGTTGTGAATATGTCTAGCGTGAGGGGACGGTTTTCCTGGCCATGTGACTCGGTGTACAGTATAACCAAACATGGAATAGAAAACATGAGTGACTCTCTGAGGATGGAAATGAAGAAATTTGGTGTTAAAGTTTCAGTCATTGAACCTGGACAATTTAGTTCCGCCACGTCAGTATGTAGTCCGGACCAGGTGACTATATTGTCTCCAAACAGATTTAGAATTTAGCATGATTTAACTAGAATTTATTATGTGCCTTCCACATCGCGGATAATATATTTATGATAGCGATAATTTTATATTATGCGAACTGATAAACAATTCGTCCTTTTAAATCTGATATTGTATTCGTAATACTAATCTGATACAAAGTAGTTGTAAACATGTAATAACGAATAAACAGTTGCATTCTCAAAATCATATTTGACACGATTCACTTGCGTAAGTTTAGTTTGTAATATATTACATTTTATGTGATCTTAGGTATTAACAGTAATAGGTTTTTTAATATACCAAAACAGCTGAAAAGATTAAAGAAAGAAATAGACTATATGTGGGAGCAGGCGTCCGAGGACGTAAGACAGACGTACGGACGGACCTACTTTGATGCTATCCTTCAATTTGTGAAGAAGAGAGAGACAACTGTTGGACGACAACTATCAGCTGACCCTGTCATTAACGCTATAGAGGACGCAATAATTAACGTCAAACCAAAGGCGCGCTATGTAGTCGGAGGCTCTTTCTCTATCGTCGACCACCTTGCGGTATATTTATGTTTTGTCCTTCATCTTCATTTAAAAATGATTTCTCATCTGCTTTTAATTTAAAGTGAATTTGCAACCGTGTGATTTAACATATACATCGTTCGACTTGACTTGTCGACAGTGTATACTTGAATTCTTAAAGATAAACTCTATGTGCGATATCGACTATTACCATATTGCTAAAATTCTTACAGGTCCTTGCTAAGATGTATTCATTTCTCCCCGAATTCGTTTCGGATTGGATTGTTGAGAGGATGACTGGATGTGGATCTTTTCCCCGTTAACGTCTGACTAGGAATCGTAATGGACGGTGGGATCTACTCATCAGTATAATAATTACCGGCATGGGGCCGTTTATCATGACATCGGGGAAAGACAACTCCTTCTGATTTGCTCTTGTTCTGTACAACTTTCCTTCATTATAAATGTACTTCATTTTATCGCTAGTCAACATTTTTGCCATCAATTCATTTAAAAATAAAAGAAAGAGAATTCTGAAATGTCTCTTTTATGTTTTATTTTTCAAATGCGTTTGTAAATATATGTAAAAATAGATGCTAAGATATATACATAATGAATAAAAAGAAAAGTGAAATACCATTGGCCAAATACAGTTGCATACGATATTTAAAACTCCTTCATCTTGTCCACAATTCTATAAACTTATCTGTGATACTCTCGGGAAGAACGTTGTAAAATGTAGCGAACACCTGAAAAAATAACTTAACTAAGTATATGTTGTAAATAAGTATGGTCCAAAGCAAAGCAAATACCGAGTAATTTTGTCATTAATCTTTTATTAACATGTGAAAATGTTTCACATGAACGAAATACGGAATTAAGTGTGATGATCTTTAAAACAATATATATGACCAGGTTCTCCATAAGGTATGTAATGTAAATCATAGTCTTATTAATTATTAAATACAGACAGTTCTGGTTTAAAAAAAAAACATTTTTAAAAATACGAAGTATTTTCAAATTAAACCATAATTAACAATATCGATTACATTCACTGTTCTTCATCAAGCTGCACACAGGGAATGAAACTTCACGTGGATTCCACATGAGGCATATGTATTGTGTTGCTCCTGAAATGCAGAATGCTTCGGGTACAGACAGTTTGGAAGTACCTACCCCGACTACATCCACGATGCCACTGGTTCCGCCAACTAAGTACCTCGGGGAGGGCCTGTCTCGGAACAAAGCCTCCTGAATGGCGTCAGTGACAGGGTCTGGTGATATAGGTGTTACATCGGACATCTTGCTCTTCCGGACTTTGAACATGTTTTCTAAGTACTCTTCTCCATAAGTACTCTTCACTTCGTCCGAAGCATGTGTCCACATGCTATCAAACTCCTGCCGTATTCTGTCCAGCTGAATTGTCAAAATATTTAAACAGATATCAAAGTTACTAGCATCAATAATTGAAAACTAATGTCGGTGTGTTCATTCTCTTTGGTTAGTTTAAAGATGCTACATCGCTCACAGTGGCATTTTTTCTATCAAAAACAGAAGAAGAATAAATATTTTTCTTCAGTTTCACCATTACTGCAATTGAAAAGTTTGAGTTTCTAAGTTCAAATAAAAAAAGATATTACAAATAATTGCGTCTCTAAAAAACCCATGGCACTGTATAATATATGGAATAAAGTACTGATTGTGCAAGCACTAAATATATAATAAACTATTTTATATTATTTTTGTGTTAATTAGACATATATATAAACGATTAAACACCCATTAGTGTTCAAAGGATGAGATTCGTTTATGCTCTGTCGGCGTTGGAGCATCTTAAAATGGTTTTGCATTGTAAACAATTTTACATTGTATGTGATTAAATACACCCTTGGTTATGTCCAGCTATGACTTTTATTGGCATCGCGAGATAATTACTTATATATCGAATGTACACTAATTTCATATTAAAAATAGTATCCACCTTTGACTCACATTGGTGCCCATATTATAACCACCAGTTAATTGATTGTTTACTTAATGACATAATGGCATGATGTGTCCTGTGTTATTGAATGTCTTCGATATCTTTCGCAAATATACGAAATAATATATTTAATAAATTAACGTAGATTTTGTATTACAGACAACTAGCAATAATTCATAATATAAACACAATAACCTGCACTGGAGCCATTATTTCCGTGGCCCCATCAAAGTCTCCAGGTTGAACTACTACCACCTTAACACCAAACTTCCTCATTTCCAAACGAAGGCTGTCGGCGAATGTTTCAACGCCATGTTTGGTGATGATATAAGCTGACTCCCCTGGCCACGAGTACAGGCCCCGTGCACTGGATACCATTACCACCCGCCCTATAACATCCACGGACAGAGTTTAAGAGGGATTGAATTGCCAATTAATCAATCAAGTTTTATTGATTTAGTCAACTAATCATTTAATTTCAAATATGCATCCAATCATTTATCAATCAACCAATTTATCATTAAACCAACCAATAATAAATCAATAATTTATTGGATCATTTATTTTGACCAAATAATGATTTTCCTTGATTTTTTTTTAATTAGGCAATGTGCTACCATTGCTTCAACAAAATATTCAAGCAACAAAGCGTGTATTATAGGCATCATTTCATTTAACAAAACAATAATGGACTTTTTGTATGTTAAAACGATGAATTGTTAAGTCTTTGAATGGTGTCGGTCTCGGGGAATATCACCAATCTCACGTTGAACAATTCCTCTAATAAACCTACAAAAACACAATATTTGTATGAAACATCACAAATGTGTACTTTATGATTAATAAAACATTATATACACCAGATATGTATCATTTTAAAACAGATTTGATAAAACACCTATTGCCAAGGCTAAAATACTTTGATGTAATCGATATCAGACTTACCCTTTGATTGCCTTATAAATGGTAGAAACGCTTTCACGACACGAATACCGCCATATAAATTGACATCGGCGACTTTGTTGAACTGCTCTACAGTTGTCAACTCGACTTCACCAGGAAAATTGATACCTGCATTGCTGACAATACCCCATAGTCCTTTATGGAAATAAAAAATACCAAAAAATACCAAAAACATAATTATTTCTTTACAAGCTTTAATATTGTAGCTCAAAAGTCCAATGGAATGATAATGGTGTCGTCTTTAGAGCTACAATTGGTGTCTATTACTGCTAATGGAGTAATGATTATGAAAACCATCATTAAAACGTTTGTATGCATTTTATCGTACTTGTTCATATCGATTACCTACTAGGCAACACAACTGAACCATATCAATTTAAAAAAAAACACAGCCGTATATTTTTCACTTATCAATATGACGGTCTCTTCAAAGCAAAATTGTACGTTAAGTCTACAAATTGTAAAATTAACGTCTTCTGAGCAGTACAGTAGATATTAAGATTGGTCGTTAAGCTTGTTTTGGACAAAAATAAAATATAAATGGATATATACGCATAAAATGATTGGAAACCTACAAAAAGTACAGAAAATTGTGGTTGATTGTGTGAGGCTGTGCTCGACTAGGACACATATATAGAGACCATTTCGTACCCGACCGAAAGGTAAAGTAGGCCGGGTACGTATATTCGCTCATTTATTTTCTTTACGAAGTAAAGCAGTTCAAACCTACTGATAGGTATAACAAGCGATCAGTTAGTTTATATTATTTCTTTAAACATTTTAAATACTTCTCCGGTCAATATTTCATGATTTTAACTGAAAAAGGTAAAAGTAAAATGTCATAGAGTTGTCAATGTTAGAATGAAAACAAGATATCCCTCTTTGTTGATACTTCTAACCAAGGCGGTATTAAATACACTGAGACGTTTGCCGCACAAGATGTAACTCACTAAGACGCTTTCCTTGGATGTACTGTACAGCCTCCTGTACTTCCGTGTCAGATGTGATGTCCACTCTTATCATGTGTACTCTCTTTGACTTTTTCTTGCGAAGTTTTTGAGCACCTTTGCTATCCATGTTGAGAACACCAGCAATCACCGTAAACCCGGAGTCATGGAAACGTTCTGCAGCGTAGTAACCAAATCCTGGAATATAAACCACCCAACTCCATTATCTTAGTCACAGACATATACTAGACTTTTAATTTAAACATTATGCGGGAATTATACAGAGAAATAATGAAATCTTGCAAAATTGATACCTGAATCGCAGCCTGTGATGAGAATCCCTTGACCATTGACGCCAACCCATGTCACCTGTGTCCGTCTGTACAGCCATAGACTCATCCAGCACAATACCATCAATATAACTATATATAGGTATTGGTATAAAAGGTAACATATAGCTAGAGCCAACCCTACAAGGTAACACACTTCGTACAACTTCACAGACACTCCCATTTCCATCTGCAATACATAACAATAAGACATTAAACCTAATAAATGCAAAGAAACGAGGGAAACCATTTTTATACTTGTTACCTGTAATCTTCAGCTTTATTTAGGACTTAGATATGAACATTCATAACATATAACTGTATACTGCCGCTTTAAATGAGATCTGCAATTGACTTTGGTTTTATTCCTATATTTTGTCAATCATTCAAGGACTACCAGATGTTGCTGGTAAAATAGAATTTTTGCTTATACAGTTAACTTTGACAACCTGCATGAAGCTACAAACAGTTATGACAATCAACAACATCTACGTTGAGGAGTAGCTTACCTTAAGACTGGCTTTATTCTCGATATTATCTCCAGATGTCAGTACACGACCGGAACCATTGTTCTTATCATGTGGTTTCTTGGTTCAAACATTTACTGATAATACATTTAGTGAGTCTTGCTAACCTTCTTTTATACTTGTAAAAACAAGGCATATAGATTACATCTGTATCACACGAAAAGAAAAGAAAAAAACATCAAAAACATAACATATCATTCTGAGTCAGTATTTTTTTTATTTTACCTTTTTCATGCATACGTATATACGTGTTAAAATTTCTGACTTGGAGCTGAGGTTATCAATAACCTTCATGATTCAGTGTGCATATGTATATAAGTGTAGCGTGGAAATTTATGTCACGCTTAGTTTTTATTAGTTGTTAAAGTTAAAGTTTATTTGTGTTGTAAAATAATAGTTTTATACCATTTAGTTGATAGTTTTAGTTAATATATGTGCAGTATGTATAGTGTATATATACATACATAGGACAGTTAGGGACCAGGTGGTCACGTGCACGTGTCCATCTGGGCTCGTTACGTATACGTAGGGAGCTAGGGCACCGCATTCTGTTTTCCATATAAGGAGTTGTTTACGACTAGGGCTGTGTATTAGGGTCCAGTTTGATGGACAGGTTGCATAAGGTGTTCGTATTAATAGTAACAGAAAGCTAAATTTAGGTAGTGGTCACTCCGGCCAGCCAATTAGAGTAAGGTTGGGAGGAGGGATGGAAGTAGGTAGAAATACGTAATCATAGTAAGATTCAGCCAATGAACGTGAGAATGAAGATGGAAGAAGCGAGGTTTTAGCCAATTAGAGGACAGTATGTAAGTGGTATAAAAGGGGGTACACGGGACGAAACGACAGAGTACATGGAAATTTTGGGACTTACTCCACGCATCTCAGGATCAGTTATTTGAATTCTGATTACTTTACTAAACTTAATGTCTTTGTGACTATGGGATTTATACTTGGGATGTACTGTACGGATATTCCCTACATGTATCAGTGATGTGATATATACGGATTACTCTATCATACTTAGTGTGTTTGTGACTAAGGGATTTATACTTGCATTTGGGATGTACTGAATACTTCGCAATTATGCATGTCACCTAGCAGTGAACTCAAGTCAAACAGTGTACCAGTGTGTGTGTTCCTAATGGATTTATTGTGAACTACATTACGTGGATGTTTATGTGAATAAATTATGTGAGTTTTTAAGTGACGTTTTCTAGTTTTCCCTGCCGTAGTCACCTTCCATCACGGACTTACGATATACAATAGCGTCTCGTCATAGCCTAAGTGCTATCATATTTGGGAGAAACGCTACAAATGGTGACAGCGGTGGGATGGAAGTTACCATGATTATGGCAGGGGAAATATTACTTTGTTGAACTGTTTGGATTTTATATCTGTGACTATTTGTGATAATGGATATTCCGGAAACATCGAGGAGACCATTTCAGCGAGGGCTCACTTTTCCGCATGTGCGTCGAAATTTCAATTATAATTTCGACCAGAGTGAAGTGATGAGTGCTGATGTGCTTTATTATTCACCTCGGACATTCCGTGATTCGGATGTTGAAATATTATCAGTGACCTCTACTCCGAGTGTTGGACCTATAGGAACTACAGTGAATTGTGATATAGGTGCGTCGAGTTCACGGATAGCGAATCAACGCAAGTCGGAACATCAATATAAGGGATTCATTCTACGATGGATTATTGTGTTGCTGGATTTGGCAAGTTCTGTGGGTAAAGTGTATTATAGATACCCGAACCACATTATCGCGTGCTTCATAAAAGAGTTCATAGTGTTTGGAACTCTAGTGTTCTGGTTGTTTATCACGTTTGTTGTGATAGTGAATCTGATTCAGAATACCGTTATGGTGGACATAGTGACAAACATGTCCCAGGGATTAGTGGACGATATTGAATTAGTGTCGTCAAACAACCAAGATGAAGCGATATTCAGTAGGTGTAACTACACAAGAAGTAATTATGTACATGAAATTCCGTCAAGTGTGTCCATGCTGGAGCAGTAGACCGTGCGTGCGCGTCGGTCGCGCGGGAATGGAGGACTAATACAGGCGAGGAACGGACCAGCAATATGTGCTACTAACAAGGATACAGACACAGAGTTTTGTGAAATTATTTATTCCGCGGGAAACTGCAAACAGGAAGAAGAGTACGACTTACTCGAAACCAGAGTAATGTGTGATGTAATACTGTGTGATTTAGCTACGGAAGTGCGTAATATGGTGGATTGGAAAGTTGACACCGGAGACGTACTTTTATATCCGAAGATCTCTATAGCGGTGCTATGAGAATCATCCTGTATCGGAGCCTGACCTTTCCATGTGTGAGACAGCCGATGTAAACACGTTGTTTGTGATAGTGATAATTTTATCAAAATTTATCATTCGGAACTATCGGTATTAAGACAGTCTATCAAGCCAATGGATCACGTGCTGTTTAAGGAAGCACTATGGAGAGAATACCTCGACAAGTGTGAAGTATTGGACGAGGGATTATAGCCATGCAAGAAACCACAATGATTGATAAAGGAAATCGGGGAGTCCATAAAGTTTATATTGTATTTTAATTGGGACAGTTGCAGGACAATGTTGTCGACTTAAAAAACGACGTTGTGAGGAAACCCCATTTTGTGTATATTATTCGTAAAGACGTCAACTTGGTGTGTGATATTAAGGTCGTGTTGTGTTTATCTGTGGATCTACAAATGAATTATCATCAAGTGCCTTTCAGTGAAGACGATAGATTGAAGATCGCCTTCGTTATTCCACTAGGTGGATTGTACCAATGTTATAGTGATGGTGTTTGGTTTGGTCAACGCCTGGATCACTTTCTCCAGAATTATTGAGAAAACGCTGAGTGGATTACTGTGGAACATTGCAGTGTTTTATCTGGACTGTGTTATTGTGTACGGGAAGAATTTCAGTCAGAAGATGAACAACTTGTATTGATGGCAGTCATGCATGAAGATACTTGACGGTGCCGATTTGAAGTTGAAGGCCTGTAGGTGTCACTTGTTCTTCAGACAAGTGACGTTCCTGTGACATGTGGTGTCCAGGATGGCGTCCGGACTGATTCTTCAAGAACAGAGGCAACGCGGAAGATGTAATTACCAGAAACCGATCTAGAACCATATGTCAGGAAGTTGGTGAAAACTTCGCATTAATAGCGAAGTGTCTACATGGCCATATCAAGCAATGTAAAGTTTGGTGGTAGACAACAGAAACTTTTGGTGACGTGAAGAAATGGTAAACTTCAACTTTTAGAAATCCAGACGTCCACACGGTTGATTTATGCTGAACACTGAGGCAATGAAACTACATGCTGTAGGAGCTGTGATGTCCCAAGAGTAACATGGAACCTGTTACAACCAGTACCCATGAGGCACATGAACATGGGCTGATTCCAAAGATAATGTTGTGGTGGTGATCCATCCAGAGCGCTAACATTAAAAACCCATTTTTTGTTGAAATTAGAATGGACGAACCGGAAGATGTACATGTACGCTGTGTGTGTACACGTACTTGTACCATGCCTGTCGCAGTACCGGAACAAGGCTGGGCTACGATGAACCTTTTGAAATTACCTGTTTTGCTCATGATGACCTATGGTTTGGTGGTCGTTCCAGATGACTCTTAAGAACTGTGAAATAAACATTTTTGAAATAATAAGGTGACTTTCGCGCAAAGTTACGTGTGACACTTATACATAAAGCATATTTAAGTGAAGAACACATTCTGTGGATTATTATGTGAGATGTTCATTTTACGTGACACTTAGATATCCAAGTGAAGAACAATTATGTGGATTATTATGTGAGATATTCATTTTACGTGACACTTAGATATCCAAGTGATGAACAATTCTGTGGATTATTAAAATGTGACATTCCTCTAACGTGGATTAATATTTACGTGACACTTATTTTAAAAGTGATTCTACGCGGATTTATAATTTATGTAGTGAACAGTATATGTCAACACTTATTTCAAGTGTACAATGTGACATATGAATTACCTGTGAGCAGAAACTTGAAGTGTGTCCGGATTATCGGTACGATATCCAAAAAAAAAGTTACTTTCGTGAACGATTGACTTTTAACCTTTATGTGAACTATACGTGTTCATTCCCATGAGTGATTACTTCATTCCAAATATGACATTTTCTCTTGTTAAATTTTTATAATGTTAATCTTCTATTTCATGTTGATCCTTATTGTTGAAATAATTATGTTTTATTGCGCGGTAAACGTGTGAAATTGTCGCGAAGCTGTTATTTTCTCAACGAATACGCGTGGACGTCTATATAGTATCACGGAGTGTACACCGGATATTGCGCGCAGAAGTGGCTTCTAATATTTTATGTACACCGGATATAACGCGCAATATATATCCTTTGTGTAGTTGGGGTGGATTACTCTTCACGTAAATTTTCCATGTTTGCAGTACCTGATTTTATAATTTTTTACCGTTGTTTAACTGTAATTCAGCTATAGATGTAGTGTACCTTAACTTTTGTCGGAGACAAAACTTGAAGAGTTGGGGGTAGTGTAGCGTGGAAATTTGTGTCACGCTTAGTTTTTATTAGTTGTTAAAGTTAAAGTTTATTTGTGTTGTAAAATAACAGTTTTATACTATTTAGTTGATAGTTTTAGTTAATATATGTGCAGTATGTATAGTGTATATATACATACATAGGACAGTTAGGGACCAGGTGGCCACGTGCACGTGCCCATCTGGGCTCGTTACGTATACGTAGGGAGCTAGGGCACCGCATTCCGTTTTCCATATAAGGAGTTGTTTACGACTAGGACTGTGTATTAGGGTCCAGTTTGATGGACAGGTTGCATAAGGTTGCATAAAGCTAAATTTAGGTAGTGGTCACTCCGGCCAGCCAATTAGAGTAAGGTTGGGAGGGGGATGGAAGTAGGTAGAAATACGTAATCATAGTAAGATTCAGCCAATGAACGTGAGAATGAAGATGGAAGAAGCGAGGTTTTAGCCAATTAGAGGACAGTATGTAAGTGGTATAAAAGGGGGTACACGGGACGAAACGACAGAGTACATGGAAATTTTGGGACTTACTCCACGCATCTCAGGATCAGTTATTTTAATTCTGATTACTTTACTACACTTAGTGTGTTTGTGACTATTGGATTTATACTTGGGATTTACTGTACGGATATTCCCTACATGTTTCAGTGATGTGATATATACGGATTACTCTATCATACTTAGTGTGTTTGTGACTAAGGGATTTATACTTGCATTTGGGATGTACTGAATACTTCGCAATTATGCATGTCACCTAGCAGTGAACTCAAGTCAAACAGTGTACCAGTGTGTGTGTTCCTAATGGATTTATTGTGAACTATATTGCGTGGATGTTTATGTGAATAAATTATGTGAGTGTTAAAGTGACGTTTTCTAGTTTTCCCTGCCGTAGTCACCTTCCATCACGGACTTACGATATACAATAGCATCTCGTCATAGCCTAAGTGCTATCATATTTTGGAGAAACGCTACATAACATCGAAAGGGTGTGGGTTCGAAACCCACGTTGGGCAGTTTCAGACACTGACTTTAGAAAAGTGTTTTTTTTTCTTTTCGCATTCATAAGCTTTCCATCGTTCCCTAGCTTTGTTTGTAAAATGTTAGCATCGTTTTCTGAAATCAGACCGCTCTTACTTATTCTTTAGTATGTGAATATGAAGGATAGGGATCGGATATTCTACCCTCAGGATCAAAATATGTTGTAATACCTTCAGCAAGCCTCGGCTTTTAAATCATTTTGTGACCCACGGCTAGAATATCCATACCCGTGATATCTACATATAAAAATGTAATGGCGGTCAGAAATAATAATGAAGGCCATTTGTAATAGGGAAATTATAAATTGTCATTGGTCATAATTGTTCCAAGAGATGTTCTGATTTCGTTTCTCAAAACACTTGTTAATGACGTTGGTATGTTATTTTCGATAGGACATGGACATAAATGTACCAGTATCTTGTTAAAACAATTAAACATCGCTATCAAAACGACTATTCAGTGGAAATAGCAACAAATCAGAAACATTAATAAGAAAGATTTACAACTCTGCCATTTATTTTTTCGATCATCTGATGACCTCTCTATGTGTCTAGTGGTACTCCTTATCAGTGACACATAGATGGATAATTAGGATTAATAAATCGCTAAATGTTATATTTATACAACATACAACATATTAAACGTACTTATAAATGTGCTTAGAGACATCTAGTCAGGAAAATAATCAGAGGTCCCCTTGCTGTCGGTAAAAGTTTCCAATCTCTATGTGTCCCAATATCAAGGGTTTATCTACGTCACTCGCTAATGTACTTAACATCTAACAGTTTACTTTTACTTGCATTATTTACAGGGAAGTCGTAATCTTTCATGTCCTCTATTATTAGAAAATATTGTTGCGGTGTTTGAAATCACTGTGTATATAATATTGTATTATATTAGGTGTTAAAACTACATGCGCTGTGGATTGTCTGAATTTACATGTCCCTGTGTCATGTAATGTCCTGTACATGTAAATCTGTGTGTATGTAAGTTGTTATGATGACGTGAGCGAATGGATTGGTTGAGTGTGTCACATTAACCCTGCATGACCCTGTCCTTGCACGTGCACGCCCACCCTAGTGGAAGCGTTTCCACACATTACATGGAAAAAAGGCACCGGGCAGATACCACCTATAGCTGGAAGCCTGTGTGCTTTACCGCCACAGTGCTGAAAGGTATGTTTATTTAATATATAACTAGAAATAAAGTAATTTACTTATTCTTCATTATGCAATATAATTAAAATGCTTTATAGTTTTCTGTTATAACTTCTTTAAATAACTTGTCCATAAACCTTTATAATATGTATATGTATAAAAGGACCGCACCTGGTCGGTGAGGTTAGGGCGATGCATAGAGTCAAGTGACTGTAAATTAAATGTTATTTCTAAATGTAATAACCATGAAACTAAAATAGAATTTACTATAGATTTATAATAAATAAATACCTGTATATTATCTTTATTACTTTACAGTATAAATATATCATTATAGGCGGTACATTTACGTGTCCCTATGTATTGTCAGGTATTGTTCTTTTTATTTCAGGTTATCTGTCTCCGTGATTCTATATGTAATACAAATGTCAACTGTTAATAGTTGTTGAGTAATTCATATAAGAAGAGAACAAACCCATATATATATACTCTCGTGACAATATACAACACCAGTCGAGATGTTAAACTTTATTTATATAAGATATAGGATGATAAACAAAGTCATCTCATATTTTCTTTCACACATACATTGTATACATATAGATACTATAGCTAAATCACTAACAGTAAAAGATTCACAGCAAACTGTATCTGTAGAAACATAGTTACAACTTAATATTCGATAAGCTCTTTTACTTAATAATTACTTGGTACATAAACCAAATATATTTATTTTACTTCGTAATTTGCTTAAAGATGCTCCACCGCCGACAGAGCATAACTGACACTCATCATTTGAACAGTGTGTGTATATATGTCTAATTAACACAAAAATAATATCGAATAATTCATTTTGCTTTTGATGCATGCCCAATCAGTACTTCATTGTATATAGGACATAGTGCCATGGATTTTTTTCGGGATGCAATTATTTTATATATATTTTTTTTCATCGTGACGTAAAATTAAAAGCTAAAACTTTTCAATGGTGTTAATACTGTAATACTCGATCGTATGCTCCTGTTTCTGATAGAAGAAAAATACCATTTGTCAGCGGTGGAGCATATTTAATAATTTCAAGTAATTATTTTATTTACATAACTTACTTGCAAAATTACTAAGTGAATCTGTTAGTAAATTGTAGTAATGATAAGTAAATATTTTGCTAGTAATTTTACTTCAAACATTACTTAGTAAATCATATTAAGTAATAAGATTATTTTAAGTAAATAAGTAACTGCTGTGTCATTTGCTAAGAACTATTCCATAACGTGCAAAAGGGAATACAAAAAGCAGTGAGATAACTCTAAAAAGCCCCATAAATGTATAGATACATACAAGAGAAAATCATTCACACTATATCGCCTAAGTATATCACATTAAAATATATAACATACTGTAAAGTTGATTACTTTCGAGATCCAACAAAGCAAGGCCATGGACTTCATCAGTATGACAAATACTACCGTATTTCAATCACTACCGTATTATCACATTTGTACATGTACAAGGCCATGGACTTCATCAGTGTCACAAATACTACAGTATTATCACATTTTTACATGTACAAGGACATGGACTTCATCAGTGTCACAAATACTACAGTATTATCACATTTATACATGTACAAGGCCATGGACTTCATCAGTGTCACAAATTGTACAAGGCCATGGACTTCATCAGTGTCACAAATACTACAGTATTATCACATTTTTACATGTACAAGGCCATGGACTTCATCAGTGTCACAAATACTACAGTATTATCACATTGTTACATGTACAAGGCTATGAACATTATCAGTTACTTCATCAGTATGACAAATACTACAGTATTATAACATTTTTACATGTACAAGGCCATGGACTTCATCAGTATGACAAATACTACAGCATTATCACATTTTTACATGTACAAGGCCATGGACTTCATCAGTGTCACAAATACTACAGTATTATCACATTGTTACTGTACGAGGCCATGGACTTCATCAGTGTCACAAATACTACAGTATTATCACATTTTTACATGTACAAGGCCATCGACTTCATCAGTGTCACATACAGTATTATCACATTTTTACATGTACAAGAATTTAATTTTCGCGACACAGGTTATGTCCTCCGAAATTGCAAAATAACTGGCGATATCGTATGTGGTCAAAAATTCCAAACACATATGTTTTCGAAGCTTATACTTATTGTTGAAGCTTATCACACGCAACCAAAGCATGTAAATATTGATAGGTCTTGGCAGAAAAGGACACAAAATTGTCTGCTATCAGAGTTTGATAGGCGTTACCGTTAGTTATAATCTATGGATGTACATTAAACTGTTTGTTATTTCTGTATAATTCAATCCTGTTTGTTACTAACATTTCCATTGGCTTAACATTTTTGTTATAATCTCATTACCTGTAAAATGACATTTTCATTTGTAGCGTCCCTCTGATTGACCGATTCAACAGAGAGATAATTTTATAGAATAAAGAGATCCTCAAGAAAATATAAAGTCATACGATTAAATAGAGTTAAAAGGAGTAGCATATTGTTTTGTGTTATGGAGTATGTATTTAGAATCCTCTCGAATTTTTGTGTTAAATCTCAAACAAATATAAAAGTTAAACAAGGCGGAGTGGCATTGATAGTGACGACAAAATAAGTCTCCAACCATGCCAGGTAGATATCGATATCGCATGGCTAAACAATTGTCATCAGAATGTATATATATTATGTATTTACAAAAATATACTATTCTAATATAGCGGAAATATATAAACCATTGACCCATGCAGCAGAGACATGTTCACCATATTTTACAACAAAGCAGGTAGGCATTTATCACAGACTCAGTATAGATATATTATATATATACGTCATATCAAATAGATCAAACTATTACATATTGTCTTTTCCTCGTAGAATAACAAAAAAAAAAGACTTATAGAGAAGAAATGATAACAAGATGTAAAAAAGTCACAGGTAAAACAAGATGTCAAGAAATATTTCGATAGAATGAAAATATAACTAGAAGTCATTAATAAAAGACAAATAAAGCGAGGACCTATTTAATATAAATGATAAGAAGTAAATAAATATATACAGCGCGGATAAAACACGTAGTCATTTGTATACTCAAGTTCGTAAAACTGATGGCACGGTGCAGTCACGTAGAGGAAGTTTACCTGCGGATCTGGATGCATTCATGGAAATATCACGGTTTTTATTGGTACCACTAAGTTCAGAAAGGTATACTTATCATAACATAATATAGCCAGAATTGTCGTCCTCCACCGCGAAAAAATACAGTACGATTAGGAATACTTGTCAGATAGAACCACGTGACCAGGGCTGTGTTAAAAAGAACAAACAAATAATCTTTGGATGGCCCTACAAGCCATTAGACAAATTTGATTATCCACAAAAAAATATATTGGAAAAATAAATTGATTGAATGATCTTAAACACAAACGAATACATAATATAATTGAATGTAATGCGCATGTTCATTGGCATAAATATTTATGGTATCATTCAATAACGTAAAAGGGACGTTTATATAGAAATCCATGGGTTAGAATGAATTAAATAGTTTATATGTTACCGTATAGTTGCTAATATTCTCGAGGTTTTAATTTCGCTAAATTCGCGGGTCCATCAAAAATCGCGAATATTAATACCTCGCGAAATGTATAAAAATCATGGATTCACGTATACTGTATGGGACTTTAAACGGCTAGACAGGTAATTAGCGAAAATTAACCCCGCGAATGAGTTCAAAACAGTAAATCGCGAAATGTTACACCGCGAAATTTAACAACTATACAGTATATGGAGCTTTAACTGGAAAAAAGTCTTATTTGATATAAATTTATACTATAAACATATTTTCACTTATATCCCTAAATAAACAATAATATCCTTAATACCAAATGCAAAGCAATGAAGTTAGGTCTAATTATTATTGCGTAAAACAAACAATGACAAAATGTCCTAAATCACAGAATCATTTAAATTAGGTTTACTAAAATATTAAATACAATAGCAGGTTGTCCTTTATCACAGCTGAATACACTATCACTAGGAATATACCAAGATATTTCACAACTGTTGTCCTTTCCCAGGGGTACTTACTAAAGGTTAGTGATATATAACAAACTATATGATTGGCTTTATCACATAGTATGAGTCAACAACAACAGGAATATTTTATCACAGATATCAGAAGTAATATGTATGTACTCGTCTTTGAACTTCTGATATTATTCAATAAGAAATAGAAATTTAATATAACAATATTAATTGGTTTCAGGGTTTCCGGAGAATTTTTGCCACAAAATTGACTTAATCACGCAACATATTTGAATGTGATACCGCTGCTGTCAGAATTATAAAGCATTCGTTAATTCAATGTTAACTGTACCTGTTTGATAAGGATACATGTATTTCAAAGCCGAAAAAGGTATAATTCATTGTTCCAAACACTATGCTGACATCAACCGAAGGCAAAAATATGTTGTCGTTTGATGGTATGTGTGAAACAAGTACACAACCCGGAAATAAAACATTAATAAATCATCAGTTCGTGAGCGAATATAATTATATCTACACAATTTTTAATTTGTTATTTTTATCCTTATCAAATAATTCACACCTGGATAATGTTTAATGTCGTTTACCCCTTTATATCCTTTCATTTCCAGTATATACATTACTGCTGATCTCAGGACCTGATAATGTGTTTATGCCTGAAAAAATCCATTGTCAAGGTCTAAAACGCCATTCAGATTACCTAAATGTATGAATCCCGAATCACCTTTTTCATATATGGATGCTCTATCCAGAAGTGTTTATATAACCGTGCTTTACTTGGTTGCCTTACACGTGATAGTTCTTTCACAAAGATCAGCTATTCTTCGTCAGCTCATTGGTATTTATTCATAACATCTTACGTGTAAGGTGACAGATACATCATTGCATTGTTATCCTGAACGGGTCGTTTCCATAGGATCCGGAAGTAGCCTGACGATTTTTTACGGGGTGATTCAATCGTTGTGTGTTTAGGAGGTTGGTACATCTACAAAGGAATAGCCATTATACTACTGAATAAAACTAATAGAAACACGATTAATTATCAATTTGAATAGTGCCTGGTCACAATGAATATTCGGGCAATATTCAGTTAAATAATATTAAAACCTGTATCATCAAATGGATATTGGATAATGATCAATTAATGCATGTGTAATGTTTTCTTATACACGCAGTACATAGTGTATTGGTGACTTTTTCAGTACCATGTATGTCCTGTGTCAATACCAAACATAATGTTTATTATAAAGTTCGAATACAATGAAAATATGCTTCCATATCATACATCTATAACGGTTACACGTATAAAGATGTAACGGAGAGGGCTTTGCCTGCTAATCGTTCCTATTTAATTCTGTTTGATTTATTCAAATAGTTTTTAAATACAATTTATTAATTTATTTATTTTTATTATTTATTGTTTTTTTTTTAAATTTTATGACTGGATGTTATCTAATTACAACACAAAGCTAATTTCTGTAATTTCCCCCTATCGTATTACCGACTTTAATATCATCCCTGTGTATTCCAATGCGTGAACCATCTTGACATTTTTACCTACATGTATTTTTCCTCGTTTTGGGAAGTTTGCCGAAAATATACTACAATGTAGATCTTATCGTCTTTATATTGAAAAAAATCCATATACAAACCAGCACACAAAGTACAAACCTCTAAGCTAAAACGTCTGAGCAAATCTTCGTGGCGTCTATCCTCTTCTTTTTCTCTCTGTCTTTCCCTGCGTCGTTTTTCTTTTTCCTGTCTATACATCTCCAAGCTTTTTCTATGCCATTCTTCTTCTTCTCTAATTCTGTCAAATTCCATGCGAAGTTCCTCTTCATATTCCCTGCGACGTTTATCTCTTCTACGACTCTCTTCTTCATCTTTTCTGAGTTTTTCTTTTAATCTTCGTTTCATTTCCTCTTCTTCTCTCCGCTGTTGCTTTTCTCTATGTTTTCTTTCCTCTTCGTCTCTTTTTCTTTCCAGTTCCTTTCGCTTCATGGCCTCTTTATCTATCTGCTTTTCCTTGTCCTTGAGCCTTTCCCTTTCTCTTTCTAGCCGCTTTTCCTTTTCTATACGTTTTTTTGTCTCTTCTTCTAACCGTTTTTCCTTCTCTTTACGTTTGTTCTTCTCTTGTGCCAACTGCTCTTCTTTTGCAATACGTATACTATTTTCTTCTGCTATCTTTATTTTCACTTGATCTAGTTTTTTCTTCTCCTTTTCTAACTTCTCTTTCTTTTTTCTGATCTCTCTCTCCTCCTTTTCTAACTGTTTCTTCTTTTCATTTTGCTTTCTCTTCTCTTCTTTTACCTGCTGTTCAGTCTCTAATCGCTTTTTCTCCGCTTCTTCTAACTTCTTCTCCATTTCAATGAGCATTTGCTTCTCTATTTTTGATTGCATATCGGTTTTATTTCTCTTGCTTTCCTCTTCTTCTATCTTTCGTTCAATTTCCCTGATACGATCCTGATCGACATGCCTCTGTTTTCCTGTACCTTCTTGTTGTGTTACATCGTCCTCGTTCTGAAATCTTAATTATATAAACTATGTATAGATTTAAGTTAATGTACATGTAAAGTTCACAAAAAAGGTTGCAAATCAAAATATGACTATTTTCTGAAGACTCCTGAACATTTGCAAAAAAGAGCCAGGTAATTTAGAGTAGAAATCATTGCATAAAATATCGAAAATGACACAAAACTCGTGATATCACAATAGAGACACGACCGATTGCGTATTGATTCGGAAAAAAATCCCTTGCGTATTTTATTTATCAAATAGTTAACAAAACTAATTATAAGCATTTATGTCACTATTTTTAATTTTAGCGGGTATGAACACAAGAAATCCTAGTAGGATCTTGGTGCCCACCGAAGAATGATCTACACTCTGAGGTTTAGATAATCTTTACACCCTAGTGCATTAGGAGCGCACTACATAATTTTAAACTACAGGTAAACTAGAAGTGCACTACGTCCAGTAAGATGTGACCACTCAACCCATATTCAGGTAAAGGCCAGTGCCATTGGACACTGTGTCAGATAAGTGTGTCTGTAAATTTTACCTATTGAAATACATTGTCTCACCTAACAGTTACCTTTCAGTCTTATATTGAATTTGTCTGATTTTCTTTTCATATTTTATGTATCATATTAAAAATTTATTAATCATTTATTTATTTATTTATTTATTTATTGGTACTATCTATTACTAGAAATTTCTATAGTGTAATTAAATTATCTGGTGTTAATTACTTTAATAAAACTGATTGATTTAATAGATCTGTTTTAGTGTTTACACATACACATAAAAAACAATATTTTTTATTAATAAATTGTAATTTTATTTTCATTCAGTTTAGCTTATAAACTATATACACGTATCATGTACATATCCCTAGTTGTGGTACAAAAGTCTGTCACAGCTACGTGTATTTACATACTGATAATCATGAGGATACGGGTGTACTTGTATAAATAGCTATATGCTATGAACTCTAGGTACTTAGGATCTGTCATCATAACCACCAGGCCTATGGCCTTTTTCTCCCTTCTAACACTACCTAAGGTGACACTTAACCTGAGATAATGATCAGACAGGTATCACAGGTAAAAGGTATAAATATTACTGTTGTAAAGTCTACCAGTTTTTTTCACCCCAATGGGTCCATGATTGAAAGCATGTTGTGACAGCCTCTGTAAATGTATATCTTTATTAAGTGCAGTAGTCTACCGATTCAAATGATAATCAACCTACTATATTTTATCAAAATTTACATAATCTTTCAATTGAAAATGCTTGTCCTTTTTCTCAAAATGAATATTATATATACACATTATTTAGTTTTTATGTTTCTTTGGGTTTTTTTTCTATTTCATTTTATTTTTTACAGGACCTGTTGTACATATGTATATTTCGCCACACTGACACTAATTCCGCCACCTGACCATGAATTGTTTTACCTTTAACTTTTATCAGGGGTTTAGTGTTGATCACCTATGTGGGTGTATAGTGAACTTCTAGTGTATACGTAGTGCACCACTAGTTCACTATGTGTAAAGGGTTAGCTTACACTCAACTGTATGTCTGACAATAAAATGAGGGATTTTTTCTCTGCTTTTCAAACTTCAACTATCAAAATCCAAGATAACTGCCTGTCGACTATCTTGTTCACCCGATCGATCCCAAAATACAACAATCAAAATCCAAGATGGCTGTCTTTCGGCCTTCTTGCCGCTGTCCGATCGGTTTCGGTATATCTATGGCTCTTGGGGAACCTTTATATGTAATTTGAGGGAGATACATTTAGTACTCTCTGAGAAATAGCGGTATCAAGAATTAACTATCAAAATACCAGATGATTGCTGGTCGGCCATCTTGTTGACCGATCGGTCCCAAAATGCAATATGCACAACTAAAGCCATTGGAGAAACTACATAAAGTTTACAAAGAAGTACTTTCTGGGAATTAGCGGTAACAAGAATGTATCATGTTTAGCTAATATGATCGTCAATAAGCAGTAACACGTTCGGGAAATAAGACTTTATTTACTGTATACAAGTACGATGAGACATAGGCTTAACTACTGTAATTAGATGATGCATGTATTTCCCGTTTTAAGAAAATGCATGGAAGTACTCTGATTCAGTTGATCAAAAACTAACTTACGAAAAAGCACATGTAAGCTAACTAGTGTCAACAACAGTATTATATCTGTGATATAGAAACAAAACATGTACATGTAGGCATAGACTAATTATTTTCCTGTCTACAGTAATCAGCTGAACGTAGATCGATGATTCAGAATAAGAGACAGGTACAGGTTATATTGAGGATAAAAAAAAGTTTTAGTTTACTTTTGATAATAAATATATATCTTCATGTATTAGATATGCAGATATCTCCTCAAAAACATACAAAGACCAGTTGTGTATGATGACATCAATTTAATCGACATTGTTGTGATCAAATTGAAGTTATCAACTTCGATCGTTGTCACGTAGACGCTTTTCATCGTTACAATTTTGGGGCCAATTCAACTTTATGCTTGAATAACTGCCTCAAACGACAATTAAAGCTAAGATATCTTGACGATGGAAAGATAGATTTTGATAAAATATATTTTCCGCTATAACAATATAAAATCATGGATTGTCTAAAGGGTAATTGAAGTTGAATCTTTTACACGGACTTTTCCATATTCATTTTTCAGATATTAAATCCAGGCAAAATTATGGCTTATTTGTGCCATTTCTTAGCTTTGTAAAGCATCAAATCGGTAGCATCATAACATAAAATTAACAGGTATAACACTTTATATCATCAGACTATTACACTTTATAATATTGAATATACAGTTCTTTATAAAAATATTACCGCTCGATTACGGTCTAATAATATAAATGTAAAAAATGTCATTTTTTAGGGGGTAGGGGTATAGAAAGGCTAACTACTCAAAAATTCCGCTGTCAATTTTGTTTATATTCTTTCATCATACCCCAAACAACTATCTAATTATGTGGGCAAAAAATAAAGAAAATTAAACGACACAATTTTTTGAAATTAGGTATTTAAGTTGAAATTCAAATGCAAAAATTAGCCCTTTTTAGGCCTCATTTACAAACATTCGCGTGAAAAATTCACAATTTATGTATTTTTAAGAGTGGAAACAACATTGAGGTCATTGATAGCCATATAAACTTACATATTAAAGATAAAAAATGTTGTTTGTAATATTTCAGTCAATTACCAAGCTTTGGAAATATGTGTGTAAAATTGTATTTTGAGAAAACAGACGGTAAAGTAGGGTTATTGAGAGTACAATATTTCCAAAACCGCACAGTCAAATTTCAAATAAAAGCCTTAATAAACAGTTTATCAACCAATCTCTCAGTGAGCAAGTTTTAAAGTAAATTAAACGAGGGGAAATTTTTAGGTCTAACTTTATCGAACCACCTTAAATAGCCCACTATCTGATGATAGTGGGCTATCAAATGATGGGCTATAAATTGTTGGCAAACATTTGTCAGAATTCGCAACGCGGACTCAACACAGTTTGCGAACAAATTATTTTCATACTCGAACTAAAAATATATTGATATAAATATAATATATTTATCAAACAAGAAATTATGAATGTATGCCATTTGCATTATGATATTTTGATATAGTACTCAATTCAAGCTACGTACTTAAATTCCTATAGCAATCTTAAAGCTGACAATGCAAGTTAAAAACATTCAGTTGAAATTAATATATATATATATATATATTAACGAAATATTTTTTTTCAAAAATTGTTTCTGAGACATCCCCTAGTTATGACAGTGTGGTATCTAAGGAAGTGGCAGCCATTTTTCTTTTGCTCTGCTTAGTAACCTTCACTGGCCAACCCCCTATATAAAGCACGGGACACTTGACACACGTGTATCATTCCAAACATGTCTTGTCTCAGATACACATGGCCCGATATTGCAAATAACAATGTCAAATTGAAAATAAACACTGCACTCACCTGACAATATTTCATTGAAGTAATAGATGAATGTGTTGTTAGCTATATCCCAACATATGTCCAATACGAACTAATAAAACATTTCAATATACGCTAAGTTTTACACGTACATGTACAACAACACGTGTGTGTCCTTGATAGTTATCGCTCGTTCGGGTGAGGTACGTAGTCACGTGTATATGGTCAGTTGAGTGCATCGGGCACGATGATATACGTGGAGATATGTGAACGGATTATTGTTCGGATTTCTATTCACTTGCGTTGGAATTTTATTTTGAGAAGTATCTGAATGACAACTTAGAGGAGTTGACATGTTTTCATGCTAAGATAAGTCCCATATAGTTTTACAGGTGAGGGTTTTGTTTACCTATTTGTAGGTGATACAACCTGTGGACTGCTAGGTGTATAGGTACATGAATGAGCGCACGTGTGTCGATTCACGCGCTTTATATAGAGGTCGGCGAGTCGTCGGAATGTAAAACAAAAATGGCTGTCCTCAACCGGGGAATGTCTCATAAACGATTCTTGAAAAAACGAGTATACTTATTTAAAAAAAAAATCATTTTAATAATTTTAACTTGCATTGTCAGCTTTAACAAAGCTACTATCATGTGTATATTACTTACCGATGAACGTCCTGAAATCGATTTGTATGGACCGGCCAAGTGATCTTGTGAAAGAGAAATCATGTATCATCATTAAAACAAATTACAAGAATGCTTTTCAATGAAATGTGATTCATATATTTATATTATTCTTCATAACCCCGGCTTTAAGGATCTGCTCTTGTGAGGTTTCAGTCTCGTTCAAGTCTCGTTACGACATTAGCAAAGTGTTTTTGTGATTTTCGATAACTAATTGTCTCAATGTGTAGCAAGATGCCATATAGAAATAATGCCTAAAATTTGACCTCTATTGGTTGTAAAAAAATTATAGTCAATTGTTTTTAGAAACGACCAATTTGACAGCCATTTTGAAATGATGCATTTCTAACACTTTGTAGAGAAGTGAAATTTATCTTTTTTTAACTTAACTCGCCAGAGCAACAACATGGGGTTTTTTTGTGTTTTTTTTTTCTGTTAATCGTTTTTAGGTTCACTGAGATGAAAATGAGAAACATTTAAGATTGGAATTCAAACTGATTGGTTGTTTATTTTTACATTTTAGTGAAGATATTTAGCAAGAAATGCTGCAATAACAAATTTTCAATCAGGACATTAACCCCTATTTTTATGATGGTTTTAGAAAAAGCAACTTTTGTTTCTTTTGAACTGCAAAATTTTAGAAAAAGTTAGTCATCAGAACTTGTTCTGTGAAGCGTTGAATCTGCTAAAAATGGTAAAACACGGATTATTTTCATCTTCAAAATTTAATGGATAGGGGTAACATATACAGCTATTCTAAGCAAAAATAATGGGTTAACTGTGTGATATTATCATTGTCTTATAGAAAACATTGATTTTGTCAATTTTGCGAATATTCGTAATTATAAGACAACTTATTTGCAAAATATAGCTTTAGTATTTCGTGTGTATGATCAAAACAGTGAAAATCCGGTAAAAACACAATTTACCTCAAATGGCCATCTTTGATTCATAATAGCTCAAAATCAAGCAACCACCATATTGTTTGTATTCCAATTTTAATTTTGCATGAATCCTATTTCAAAAAATTACATTAGAAAAAACGTAAGTCATCAGAAAATTTTGACTTTTCACCAGAGTAGATCCTTAACCTTGTAAATTGTATCAGTGTTGTGGCATTATTTCTGCAAATCTATGATAAAAACATACCATCAGCTGGTGTAGGAATACAATATCTCCGTTCCTTTTGATTGTTAACAATGTTTACAAAATTCACATGTAATTTTAATTCACTTTAAATCTCTTAATATCTTTTAACGGCATTTCGGTAGTTCTCCAAACCACCAGCATGTCAAATCGTGAATGCAGTTTAAATCATCTATTCCTTTCCCTAACAGTCAATTGAATTCAGAGAACATGATCCAAAAGGTTCAAATATTCCCAATGAGTCCCAAAACAAACACTGAAAACAGCTTACCGGTGGGGGTGATTCCGTCCCTTTTGGTGGTGAGGCTGGCTGTTCTGGTGGTGAGGCTGGCTGTTCTGGTGGTAAGGCTGGCTGTTCTTGTGGTGATGCCATCTGTTCTGGTGGTGTTGCTGGCCGTTCTGATGGTGTTGCTGGCCGTTCTGGTAGTGATGCCGGCCGTTCTTGTGATGAATCAATGCGTCCACTAGATCGGTGACAGGTCAACGCACCACACTTCAGTTTATGTATATCATAAACAGCCTGTAAGTACAAACAGATTAGTTGATCCTAAACTGACAATGAGTTTTCCATTTATAAAACGGATCTAATTATATCACCTTCGTCGTTAAATGGAAACTTTAAAATTCCCAGACAACTTGCGATTTAAAAAAAAAAAAAAAAAAAAAACACTTTGTGCACACATGCAAGCTGCCCTATAGCTAGTGATGACAGATGGCATAGCGCACCAATCTTTTGGAACATTCATATCCGTTTTTACAGTAATTAGACGTGAATTTCAAATACGTTTAGTTACTACAAAGTGAACTTACAAAATAATATACAGGTAACTAAAGCACTTTCGAATATTTTTCACTGACTTTTTTCAGGATTACCGTTGAAGCTCACTACCTTATGTCTTATTTTCTGTATTGTAGACGCCAGTGGGGGACTGCTCTTGGTCTCATTATCCTCTTCCATGCTATGAAAGAACATGAAATCGTATCTGAATTGCTTTACAATTTGCTGTTTTTTTTAAAGGCTTAACGTTCTTATCTAAAGTCGAAAATCCGTAATTCCCGCATTTACACCATTACCAAGTTGTAATAACTGCCTTGTAGCTGTCCCTATAATAGAATTAGAAACACAAATGAGGAGGCCTAGTGTACAATTGGCATTAGTGTGTATAAGTGAATTTATGCGGTAACCCCACCTTTAACCATACCATATGTGTCTGTACGTATTGATAACCAGGTACATGTATAATCTGATCGACAACAATAACATTCTCTGATTTGTTCGGTGTTTTACACTGTTCATCCTTATAATATTAGTTCTACAATTCGAAATGAAAATGTATTTACTTTAACAGAAAAACCCACATTTTGATGACTTTAAAGTGATATTTTATGCTAATTTCACTGTAACGATATGTCGCCTAAACATTTGATATTTGAACATGGACATGTAATTTGATGATTTAGCTCTCTAAAAGCATATGTCGGCCTATAAGAGAGACGAAATCTAAGGATCATATATTCCTGGTTTTGAATAAAGCGCCTTCATTCACCGCCATGTTAAGTACCTTGGGGTTTTGTCGGAATTCAGAATCGTATCACGTGACTGACGTCCACATGACCTGCATGTGATGGTCCAGGTAACTAGCGTAAGCGCACATGTGTTTGTCTACGTTTTCCTTCTGGCTAATATAATAAAAATTGTTCTGGTATATGTCCACAGAACGAGTATTCGAAACATCTAAACCACACATTCAATATTGTGTGTATCAAATATTGTGATGTGCCAGAATTATTTTCTTTGTAGATCCAGTATGCTGAGGTCGACCACATGTTTACGAATTGTTGACATTTTCTCTTTGGTTTCACAACTCTCGTGTTACTTTGAGATTATCGCGACGATGTTCGGAAGAGTTCGGACTGATTTGGCATCTTTCGAGTCTATTTTGTACGTGTACACGTTAAAAAGAATTTTTACTTTTATAATTAAAAACACTGACTTCCAGTGCTGCAACTTTATAAAAAGTGTTAAAATTAGAAAGTTTAAACCTCGGACAGACGGAGAAAATGTGTATAAGACTTATGTAGTTGTCACTATGGCAAAAGAGCGATAGTGATAGACAATACATCTTTAAGCACGCAATAATACTAAAGACCGACGAGATGCCATTGGTACGAGAGCTCGTACTATCCGGATGTCGTACCCCGGGGTACAGATGTGTGCAGTGTACGTCGAGTGTGAAAAGTTATATACTACTACATAGAGAGACGTTTACCAGCAATTGGGTTTTAAAGACATGCTCGATTTCTTTATTTCCATTTCCATCAAACGTCGGTAGTTTGGAAAGAATTTACAGATTTTGACGTCTTCTGATATTGACTGCCATCAACATTTTAATAAAAAATTAAATGACTTATCATTGTCGTTGGCAATCGACATCTACAGTGTTTTGATAAATATATGTGATACTAAAGGCAATACAAACTAGTCCTAGTCGTTTGTCTATATATTAGAGTGTGTCGGAAGTGAGGAGTCTCTCGCAAACTGATGGGTGTTTCTTCAACCGTGTTACTTTTTAACTATTATATTTCTCATCAATTGTTAGGAAGTAAACTCATTACCAATCATTAGGCAACATTTGATATTTTTACATTAAAGAATATTACAACAAGAGGCCCAGAGGGCCTGTATCGCTCACCTGGTTTGTAATGTCAAATCATGTTCTGAATACAGGTTCATTGTTTCTTTTCTGAAGGAATTTGAATATTTACCTCTTATTTCCCTATTGTGCCCCGCCCCTCCTGCCCCCGGGGGGTCAGAGCCAAAATTTATACAAGTTCTTTCCCCCTTCCCCCAAGGATGTTTGTGGCAAAAATTTGATTACAATCCATGCAGAACTCTAGGACAAGTAGCGATTTATAGGATTTACCTCTATTTCCCCTATTGGGCCCCGCCCCTCCTGCCCCCAGGGGGTCAGAGCCAAAATTTATACAAGTTCTTTCCCGCTTCCCCCAAGGATGTTTGTGGCCAAATTTGGTTACAATCCATGCAGAACTCTAGGACAAGTAGCGATTTATAGGATTTACCTCTATTTCCCCTATTGAGCCCCGCCCCTCCTGCCCCCGGGGGTCAGAGCCAAAATTTATACAAGTTCTGTTCCCCTTCCCTCAAGGATGTTTGTGGCCAAATTTGGTTACAATCCATGCAGAACTCTAGGACAAGTAGCGATTTATAGGATTTACCTCTATTTCCCCTATTGGGCCCCGCCCCTCCTGCCCCCGGGGGGGGGGGGGTGGTCAGAGCCAAAATTTATACAAGTTCTTTCCCCCCTTCCCCCAAGGATGTTTGTGGCCAAATTTGGTTACAATCCATGCAGAACTCTAGGACAAGTAGCGTTTTATAGGAATTACCTCCATTTCCCCTATTGGGCCCCGCCCCTCCTGCTCCCAGCGGGTCAGAGCCAAAATTTATACAAGTTCTTTCCCCCTTCCCCCAAGGATGTTTGTGGCCAAATTTGGTTACAATCCATGCAGAACTCTAGGACAAGTAGCGATTTATAGGATTTACCTCTATTTCCCCTATTGGGCCCCGCCCCTCCTGCCCCCGGGGGGTCAGAGCCAAAATTTATACAAGTTCTGTTCCCCTTCCCCCAAGGATGTTTGTGGCCAAATTTGGTTACAATCCATGCAGAACTCTAGGACAAGTAGCGATTTATAGGATTTACCTCTATTTCCCCTATTGAGCCCCGCCCCTCCTGCCCCCAGGGGGTCAGAGCCAAAATTTATACAAGTTCTGTTCCCCTTCCCTCAAGGATGTTTGTGGCCAAATTTGGTTACAATCCATGCAGAACTCTAGGACAAGTAGCGTTTTATAGGATTTACCTCTATTTCCCCTATTGGGCCCCGCCCCTCCTGCCCCCAAGGGGTCAGAGCCAAAATTTATACAAGTTCTGTTCCCCTTCCCCCAAGGATGTTTGTGGCCAAATTTGGTTACAATCCATGCAGAACTCTAGGACAAGTAGCGATTTATAGGATTTACCTCTATTTCCCCTATTGGGCCCCGCCCCTCCTGCCCCCGGGGGTTCAGAGCCAAAATTTATACAAGTTCTGTTCCCCTTCCCTCAAGGATGTTTGTGGCCAAATTTGGTTACAATCCATGCAGAACTCTAGGACAAGTAGCGATTTATAGGATTTACCTCTATTTCCCCTATTGGGCCCCGCCCCTCCTGCCCCCGGGGGGGGGGGGTCAGAGCCAAAATTTATACAAGTTCTTTCCCCCCTTCCCCAAGGATGTTTGTGGCCAAATTTGGTTACAATCCATGCAGAACTCTAGGACAAGTAGCGTTTTATAGGATTTACCTCTATTTCCCCTATTGGGCCCCGCCCCTCCTGCCCCCGGGGGGTCAGAGCCAAAATTTATACAAGTTCTGTTCCCCTTCCCCCAAGGATGTTTGTGGCCAAATTTGGTTACAATCCATGCAGAACTCTAGGACAAGTAGCGATTTATAGGATTTACCTCTATTTCCCCTATTGGGCCCCGCCCCTCCTGCCCCCGGGGGGGGGGGGGGTGGTGGTCAGAGCCAAAATTTATACAAGTTCTTTCCCCCCTTCCCTCAAGGATGTTTGTGGCCAAATTTGGTTACAATCCATGCAGAACTCTAGGACAAGTAGCGTTTTATAGGAATTACCTCCATTTCCCCTATTGGGCCCCGCCCCTCCTGCTCCCAGGGGGTCAGAGCCAAAATTTATACAAGTTCTTTCCCCCCTTCCCCCAAGGATGTTTGTGGCCAAATTTGGTTACAATCCATGCAGAACTCTAGGACAAGTAGCGATTTATAGGATTTACCTCTATTTCCCCTATTGGGCCCCGCCCCTCCTGCCCCCGGGGGGTCAGAGCCAAAATTTATACAAGTTCTGTTCCCCTTCCCCAAGGATGTTTGTGGCCAAATTTGGTTACAATCCATGCAGAACTCTAGGACAAGTAGCGATTTATAGGATTTACCTCTATTTCCCCTATTGGGCCCCGCCCCTCCTGCCCCGGGGGGTCAGAGCCAAAATTTATACAAGTTCTGTTCCCCTTCCCCCAAGGATGTTTGTGGCCAAATTTGGTTACAATCCATGCAGAACTCTAGGACAAGTAGCGATTTATAGGATTTACCTCTATTTCCCCTATTGGGCCCCGCCCCTCCTGCCCGGGGGGGGGTCAGAGCCAAAATTTATACAAGTTCTGTTCCCCTTCCCCCAAGGATGTTTGTGGCAAAATTTGGTTACAATCCATGCAGAAACTCTAGGACAAGTAGCGATTTATAGGATTTACCTCTATTTCCCCTATTGGGCCCCGCCCCTCCTGCCCCCGGGGGGTCAGAGCCAAAATTTATACAAGTTCTTTTCCCCTTCCCCCAAGGATGTTTGTGGCCAAATTTGGTTACAATCCATGCAGAACTCTAGGACAAGTAGCGATTTATAGGATTTACCTCTATTTCCCCTATTGGGCCCCGCCCCTCCTGCCCCCGGGGGGTCAGAGCCAAAATTTATACAAGTTCTTTCCCCCTTCCCCCAAGGATGTTTGTGGCCAAATTTGGTTACAATCCATGCAGAACTCTAGGACAAGTAGCGATTTATAGGATTTACCTCTATTTCCCCTATTGGGCCCCGCCCCTCCTGCCCCCGGGGGGGGGATGGGGGTCAGAGCCAAAATTTATACAAGTTCTGTTCCCCTTCCCTCAAGGATGTTTGTGGCCAAATTTGGTTACAATCCATGCAGAACTCTAGGACAAGTAGCGATTTATAGGATTTACCTCTATTTCCCCTATTGGGCCCCGCCCCTCCTGCTCCCAGCGGGTCAGAGCCAAAATTTATACAAGTTCTTTCCCCCTTCCCCCAAGGATGTTTGTGGCCAAATTTGGTTACAATCCATGCAGAACTCTAGGACAAGTAGCGATTTATAGGATTTACCTCTATTTCCCCTATTGGGCCCCGCCCCTCCTGCCCCCGGGGGGTCAGAGCCAAAATTTATACAAGTTCTTTCCCCCTTCCCCCAAATTTGGTTACAATCCATGCAGAACTCTAGGACAAGTAGCGATTTATAGGATTTACCTCTATTTCCCCTATTGGGCCCCGCCCCTCCTGCCCCCGGGGGGTCAGAGCCAAAATTTATACAAGTTCTGTTCCCCTTCCCTCAAGGATGTTTGTGGCTAAATTTGGTTACAATCCATGCAGAACTCTAGGAAAAGTAGCGTTTTATAGGATTTACCTCTATTTCCCCTATTGGGCCCCGCCCCTCCTGCTCCCAGGGGTCAGAGCCAAAATTTATACAAGTTCTTTCCCCCTTCCCCCAAGGATGTTTGTGGCCAAATTTGGTTACAATCCATGCAGAACTCTAGGACAAGTAGCGATTTATAGGATTTACCTCTATTTCCCCTATTGAGCCCCGCCCCTCCTGCCCTCGGGGGTTCAGGGCCAAAATTTATACAAGTTCTGTTCCCCTTCCCTCAAGGATGTTTGTGGCCAAATCTGGTTACAATCCATACAGAACTCTAGGACAAGTAGCGATTTATAGGATTTACCTCTATTTCCCCTATTGGGCCCCGCCCCTCCTGCCCCCGGGGGGTCAGAGTCAAAATTTATACAAGTTCTTTTCCCCTTCCCCCAAGGATGTTTGTGGCCAAATTTGGTTACAATCCATGCAGAACTCTAGGACAAGTAGCGATTTATAGGATTTACCTCTATTTCCCCTATTGGGCCCCGCCCCTCCTGCCCCCGGGGGGTCAGAGCCAAAATTTATACAAGTTCTGTTCCCCTTCCCCCAAGGATGTTTGTGGCCAAATTTGGTTACAATCCATGCAGAACTCTAGGACAAGTAGCGATTTATAGGATTTACCTCTATTTCCCCTATTGGGCCCCGCCCCTCCTGCCCCCGGGGGGGGGGGGGTGGTCAGAGCCAAAATTTATACAAGTTCTTTTCCCCTTCCCCCAAGGATGTTTGTGGCCAAATTTGGTTACAATCCATGCAGAACTCTAGGACAAGTAGCGTTTTATAGGATTTACCTCTATTTCCCCTATTGGGCCCCGCCCCTCCTGCCCCCAGGGGGTCAGAGCCAAAATTTATACAAGTTCTTTCCCCCTTCCCCCAAGGATGTTTGTGGCCAAATTTGGTTACAATCCATGCAGAACTCTAGGACAAGTAGCGATTTATAGGATTTACCTCTATTTCCCCTATTGGGCCCCGCCCCTCCTGCCCCCGGGGGGTCAGAGCCAAAATTTATACAAGTTCTTTCCCCCTTCCCCCAAGGATGTTTGTGGCCAAATTTGGTTACAATCCATGCAGAACTCTAGGACAAGTAGCGATTTATAGGATTTACCTCTATTTCCCCTATTGGGCCCCGCCCCTCCTGCCCCCGGGGGGTCAGAGCCAAAATTTATACAAGTTCTTTTTCCCTTCCCCCAAGGATGTTTGTGGCCAAATTTGGTTACAATCCATGCAGAACTCTAGGACAAGTAGCGATTTATAGGATTTACCTCTATTTCCCCTATTGGGCCCCGCCCCTCCTGCCCCCGGGGGGTCAGAGCCAAAATTTATACAAGTTCTGTTCCCCCTTCCCCCAAGGATGTTTGTGGCCAAATTTGGTTACAATCCATGCAGAACTCTAGGACAAGTAGCGATTTATAGGATTTACCTCTATTTCCCCTATTGGGCCCCGCCCCTCCTGCCCCCGGGGGTCAGAGCCAAAATTTATACAAGTTCTTTCCCCCTTCCCCCAAGGATGTTTGTGGCCAAATTTGGTTACAATCCATGCAGAACTCTAGGACAAGTAGCGATTTATAGGATTTACCTATTTCCCTTATTGGGCCCCGCCCCTCCTGCCCCCCGGGGGGGGGGGGGGGGGTCAGAGCCAAAATTTATACAAGTTCTGTTCCCCTTCCCCCAAGGATGTTTGTGGCCAAATTTGGTTACAATCCATGCAGAACTCTAGGACAAGTAGCGATTTATAGGATTTACCTCTATTTCCCCTATTGGGCCCCGCCCCTCCTGCCCCCAGGGGGTCAGAGCCAAAATTTATACAAGTTCTGTTCCCCTTCCCCCAAGGATGTTTGTGGCCAAATTTGGTTACAATCCATGCAGAACTCTAGGACAAGTAGCGATTTATAGGATTTACCTCTATTTCCCCTATTGGGCCCCGCCCCTCCTGCCCCCGGGGGTCAGAGCCAAAATTTATACAAGTTCTGTTCCCCTTCCCTCAAGGATGTTTGTGGCCAAATTTGGTTACAATCCATGCAGAACTCTAGGACAAGTAGCGTTTTATAGGATTTACCTCTATTTCCCCTATTGGGCCCCGCCCCTCCTGCCCCCGGGGGTCAGAGCCAAAATTTATACAAGTTCTTTCCCCCTTCCCCCAAGGATGTTTGTGGCCAAATTTGGTTACAATCCATGCAGAACTCTAGGACAAGTAGCGATTTATAGGATTTACCTCTATTTCCCCTATTGGGCCCCGCCCCTCCTGCCCCCGGGGGGTCAGAGCCAAAATTTATACAAGTTCTGTTCCCCTTCCCCCAAGGATGTTTGTGGCCAAATTTGGTTACAATCCATGCAGAACTCTAGGACAAGTAGCGATTTATAGGATTTACCTCTATTTCCCCTATTGGGCCCCGCCCCTCCTGCCCCCGGGGGGTCAGAGCCAAAATTTATACAAGTTCTTTCCCCTTCCCCCAAGGATGTTTGTGGCCAAATTTGGTTACAATCCATGCAGAACTCTAGGACAAGTAGCGATTTATAGGATTTACCTCTATTTCCCCTATTGGGCCCCGCCCCTCCTGCCCCCGGGGGTCAGAGCCAAAATTTATACAAGTTCTTTTCCCCTTCCCCCAAGGATGTTTGTGGCCAAATTTGGTTACAATCCATGCAGAACTCTAGGACAAGCAGCAATTTATAGGATTTACCTCTAATTCCCCTATTGGGCCCCGCTTCTCCTGCCCCCAGGGGGTCAGAGCCAAAATTTATTACAAGTTCTGTTCCCCCTTCCCCCAAGGATGTTTGTGGCCAAATTTGGTTACAATCCATGCAGAACTCTAGGACAAGTAGCGATTTATAGGATTTACCTCTATTTCCCCTATTGGGCCCCGCCCCTCCTGCCCCCGGGGGGGTCAGAGCCAAAATTTATACAAGTTCTTTCCCCCTTCCCCAAGGATGTTTGTGGCCAAATTTGGTTACAATCCATGCAGAACTCTAGGACAAGTAGCGATTTATAGGATTTACCTCTATTTCCCCTATTGGGCCCCGCCCCTCCTGCCCCCCGGGGGGTCAGAGCCAAAATTTATACAAGTTCTTTCCCCCTTCCCCAAGGATGTTTGTGGCCAAATTTGGTTACAATCCATGCAGAACTCTAGGACAAGTAGCGATTTATAGGATTTACCTCTATTTCCCCTATTGGGCCCCGCCCCTCCTGCCCCCGGGGGTCAGAGCCAAAATTTATACAAGTTCTGTTCCCCCTTCCCCCAAGGATGTTTGTGGCCAAATTTGGTTACAATCCATGCAGAACTCTAGGACAAGTAGCGATTTATAGGATTTACCTCTATTTCCCCTATTGGGCCCCGCCCCTCCTGCCCCCGGGGGGTCAGAGCCAAAATTTATACAAGTTCTTTCCCCCTTCCCCCAAGGATGTTTGTGGCCAAATTTGGTTACAATCCATGCAGAACTCTAGGACAAGTAGCGATTTTATAGGATTTACCTCTATTTCCCCTATTGGGCCCCGCCCCTCCTGCCCCCGGGGGGTCAGAGCCAAAATTTATACAAGTTCTTTCCCCCTTCCCCCAAGGATGTTTGTGGCCAAATTTGGTTACAATCCATGCAGAACTCTAGGACAAGTAGCGATTTATAGGATTTACCTCTATTTCCCCTATTGGGCCCCGCCCCTCCTGCCCCCGGGGGGTCAGAGCCAAAATTTATACAAGTTCTGTTCCCCCTTCCCCCAAGGATGTTTGTGGCCAAATTTGGTTACAATCCATGCAGAACTCTAGGACAAGTAGCGATTTATAGGATTTACCTCTATTTCCCCTATTGGGCCCCGCCCCTCCTGCCCCCGGGGGGTCAGAGCCAAAATTTATACAAGTTCTTTTCCCCTTCCCCAAGGATGTTTGTGGCCAAATTTGGTTACAATCCATGCAGAACTCTAGGACAAGTAGCGATTTATAGGATTTACCTCTATTTCCCCTATTGGGCCCCGCCCCTCCTGCCCCCCGGGGGTCAGAGCCAAAATTTATACAAGTTCTTTCCCCCCTTCCCCCAAGGATGTTTGTGGCCAAATTTGGTTACAATCCATGCAGAACTCTAGGACAAGTAGCGTTTTATAGGAATTTACCTCCATTTCCCCTATTGGGCCCCGCCCCTCCTGCTCCCAGGGGGTCAGAGCCAAAATTTATACAAGTTCTTTCCCCCTTCCCCCAAGGATGTTTGTGGCCAAATTTGGTTACAATCCATGCAGAACTCTAGGACAAGTAGCGATTTATAGGATTTACCTCTATTTCCCCTATTGGGCCCCGCCCCTCCTGCCCCCGGGGGGTCAGAGCCAAAATTTATACAAGTTCTGTTCCCCTTCCCCCAAGGATGTTTCTGGCCAAATTTGGTTAAATTCCATGCAGAACTCTAGGACAAGTAGCGATTTATAGGATTTACCTCTATTTCCCCTATTGGGCCCCGCCCCTCCTGCCCCCAGGGGGTCAGAGCCAAAATTTATACAAGTTCTTTCCCCCGTCCCCCAAGGATGTTTGTGGCCAAATTTGGTTACAATCCATGCAGAACTCTAGGACAAGTAGCGATTTATAGGATTTACCTCTATTTCCCCTATTGGGCCCCGCCCCTCCTGCCCCCGGGGGGGTCAGAGCCAAAATTTATACAAGTTCTGTTCCCCCTTCCCCCAAGGATGTTTGTGGCCAAATTTGGTTACAATCCATGCAGAACTCTAGGACAAGTAGCGATTTATAGGATTTACCTCTATTTCCCCTATTGGGCCCCGCCCCTCCTGCCCCCGGGGGTCAGAGCCAAAATTTATACAAGTTCTTTCCCCCTTCCCCCAAGGATGTTTGTGGCCAAATTTGGTTACAATCCATGCAGAACTCTAGGACAAGTAGCGATTTATAGGATTTACCTCTATTTCCCCTATTGGGCCCCGCCCCTCCTGCCCCCGGGGGGTCAGAGCCAAAATTTATACAAGTTCTTTCCCCCTTCCCCCAAGGATGTTTGTGGCCAAATTTGGTTACAATCCATGCAGAACTCTAGGACAAGTAGCGATTTATAGGATTTACCTCTATTTCCCCTATTGGGCCCCGCCCCTCCTGCCCCCGGGGGTCAGAGCCAAAATTTATACAAGTTCTTTCCCCCCTTCCCCAAGGATGTTTGTGGCCAAATTTGGTTACAATCCATGCAGAACTCTAGGACAAGTAGCGATTTATAGGATTTACCTCTATTTCCCCTATTGGGCCCCGCCCCTCCTGCCCCCGGGGGGTCAGAGCCAAAATTTATACAAGTTCTGTTCCCCTTCCCCCAAGGATGTTTGTGGCCAAATTTGGTTACAATCCATGCAGAACTCTAGGACAAGTAGCGATTTATAGGATTTACCTCTATTTCCCCTATTGGGCCCCGCCCCTCCTGCCCCGGGGGTCAGAGCCAAAATTTATACAAGTTCTTTCCCCCTTCCCCCAAGGATGTTTGTGGCCAAATTTGGTTACAATCCATGCAGAACTCTAGGACAAGTAGCGATTTATAGGATTTACCTCTATTTCCCCTATTGGGCCCCGCCCCTCCTGCCCCCGGGGGTCAGAGCCAAAATTTATACAAGTTCTGTTCCCCCTTCCCCCAAGGATGTTTGTGGCCAAATTTGGTTACAATCCATGCAGAACTCTAGGACAAGTAGCGTTTTATAGGATTTACCTCTATTTCCCCTATTGGGCCCCGCCCCTCCTGCCCCCGGGGGGTCAGAGCCAAAATTTATACAAGTTCTTTCCCCCTTCCCCCAAGGATGTTTGTGGCCAAATTTGGTTACAATCCATGCAGAACTCTAGGACAAGTAGCGATTTATAGGATTTACCTCTATTTCCCCTATTGGGCCCCGCCCCTCCTGCCCCGGGGGGTCAGAGCCAAAATTTATACAAGTTCTGTTCCCCTTCCCCCAAGGATGTTTGTGGCCAAATTTGGTTACAATCCATGCAGAACTCTAGGACAAGTAGCGATTTATAGGATTTACCTCTATTTCCCCTATTGGGCCCCGCCCCTCCTGCCCCCGGGGGGTCAGAGCCAAAATTTATACAAGTTCTTTTCCCCCTTCCCCCAAGGATGTTTGTGGCCAAATTTGGTTACAATCCATGCAGAACTCTAGGACAAGTAGCGATTTATAGGATTTACCTCTATTTCCCCTATTGGGCCCCGCCCCTCCTGCCCCCGGGGGGTCAGAGCCAAAATTTATACAAGTTCTGTTCCCCTTCCCCCAAGGATTGTTTGTGGCCAAATTTGGTTACAATCCATGCAGAACTCTAGGACAAGTAGCGTTTTATAGGATTTACCTCTATTTCCCCTATTGGGCCCCGCCCCTCCTGCCCCCGGGGGTCAGAGCCAAAATTTATACAAGTTCTTTCCCCCTTCCCCCAAGGATGTTTGTGGCCAAATTTGGTTACAATCCATGCAGAACTCTAGGACAAGTAGCGATTTATAGGATTTACCTCTATTTC